>NW_028186501.1:4547600-4742819 GCF_003343005.1 Rhea americana | reverse complement strand
CAAACTCTGGCCTCACTGAAGTCCCTGAGATCTCAGTCATCAACCTGAACATAACCAAGATTTGATTATATATCTTTTGAATCAATCTCACTTTCGTTTTCTCAGAGTGAGAAATTAGCAAACAATTCTTAAACAAAAAGATGTTATCAAAATGAGAAGAGTTTTCATACCATGGACATAACACCTCTCTCCCATTTCTCTCATGAAATCCTGCCTCTTGTAAAAACAGCTCCCCAGAACCACCCCAAATTTGGGCCGCTTTTACTCTGTCCACAGTAAACACATATRCATTGTTAAGGAGGGATTGAATCAACGCTGAAAAACCCTCAATTTTGGCACTGTAGTTGAGGATCACTCATTACATATTTCTAGCCTCTTGGTTAACACTGTAAGTTACAGAGATCAAAAATATTTGAGAGAAAACATGGCAATAATCTTCTGTTTGCTGTTCAAAACATAGTAATGTATCCAAGCTTTTATTTTTGGCATTAGTCAACAAAGAGCTTAATACTGTAAACATTAATCCTGGACAGATTACCTGAAATAAAACAAGAATTACACTCAAATATCAGTGGGTAAATAATCATTGCTATTATACTACTGCATATCAGAGTCCAGTCTCCTATCACTATTTTTAATCCATCTCATTTTATATTACAGTAACATGACTTGACACAATATCTAGCTTTTTTTTTTCCCCTCCTTTTACAAGAGTGAATTTTGATTGACACATAAACAAAATCTACTCCCAAATACATACTGGTCTTTGATTTACTGATCTTTTTCCACAAATGAAGGTGCTGACATTGTTTGCAACACAAGGAAATGGCCTCTTCCACTTTTTAATTCAGTTTTAATCTAACATTCATCAAGAAACAAAAGATTTCTCTTTTGTCCTTCTAAAGCACAGCATGTTCTTCACATCATTTTATGTCCTAKAGCTCCCACTGCAACCCTTAGACTGTACAATCTACATCCAGAAACGTAACAGAAGATTCATCTCCCAGGAATCTCACAAAGCTAGTGTTTAAATTTGTAATAAAGCCAGCCTCTATGGAAAAGATCCTACAAAATTTAAGAGGAAGAAAGAAGGCAGTAGAATCCAAGAAAGGTTACTCTAAAAACCTGTAAAACATACTAGTGAAAACTCTGCATGCACAGAATTCCATAGCAGTGATGGGATTTGTGATTGAATTCTATCAAGTATTTCCTTAAGAGAGGAAACCATTCAAGCTATACCATGAAATCACACTGGTATTTCCATATTAGAAACTAATACTCCAGCTTTTCACTGACCTATTTAGCTTTGAAGTCTTAGGTTATTCATAAGCAAGCTGGATAAATGTCAGATAATTACATGAAGTGGACTCTCTGTACCTGCCAAGTTAATTATTCCAATACAAATGCCATTATTTTTCTCCTTGTCCACTACAGGAGGAAAGTGTCAAATTTGAGAAGGGCATTTTTAGTAAGCTTATCTTTTCTGTTTTTAAGAGGCTGATTATGAATTACATTCAGCCAGGTTTGGTCTCACCCTTTGCTACTCTTAAATTTCAKGCATCTTTGGCAGATGCATCTCAATTGTACTTTGCAATCACATTTATATTCCAATCTTGTCCTGCTGGTGAGTAAGGACTGCCATAGGAGACAAACTGTGCTAGAGTGTCTGGGTAGATTTACATATTACAGTTCAACTCTGTGTACACACAATCTTTACCCTCAATTAAACCTCAAGGTAGGCTTGGAATGATAATCTCCAAGGAAGCAAGCCCGAGGTACCGGTGTCCCATCACACAGCCCAGCCGTTTTATCTAGTTTATCAGACGATATCTTGAAATTGGTTGACAGTCCTTGGTAGGGAGATGCACACTGGAGGCATGTACCCACTAGGGAACAGACAGCAGAAAGAATCCAGCCTACACAAATGGATTGTTAGCGCAAAAATCCCAAGGGATCATTCTCTACTTGTGTATCTGAGATCAGGTTCTACCATGCTAAAAGCTGTAAGAGCAGAAAGCAAGACAAACATCTGCTAAGTGCTTTAATCTTAATAGACACTTCTGAGGTAAAACTTCAAGGTCTCCTGAATCTTGAAATCCAGGTCAGTTAACCATACCAGAATCTTTTGTTAACATACAAGCACCAATCTGAAACTGAACTGCTCATTAAGTTAACTTTTTAAAATTTAATTGTGGGTAAAGTAATATCTTATTCCTAAACTCAAGCATAAATTATTTTGTGGCCAGTATCTACTTACTTCTCTATCTCAACTTCATGCCAAGCAGCTTTTACTATTTCTCTCAATAAGCTTTCTGAAGCAAATCTGCTCTTACATAATTAGCTTTGTGTGAGTAAACTTATCTAGCTAATATCTTAAAACCTGCTCTCTTCCCCTATTATGCTGGGAGCCCTTTGTGCACCAGTTCTTTAAAGTTTGTCCTTCTTGAGCTTGGGTGATCAGAAACACAATATTCCTATTTAGTATTCTCCCCCATGCATTGGGCAATTTTATTTTTTCAGAGGAACCAGAAATCTTCCATCTTATGCATTCCTACAATATATTTGCTCTCTTCAGAGTAGCATTACTTTCATAACTTAGATTAAGTCTGCAAATCAATAAAAGTACACAGGTTTCCCCTCTCATCTATTTCAAGTTGAGCTGCCAGGACCCAGAATAAAATCTTGTTAGCTCTCAATTCTGCAACCTTCTACTTTGTACTTTTAAATTTCATTTTATTTCTCTTCCTTGAGTTCTCAAGGTCCTCCAACTCTACCTGCTTGGTATTCCAACCCTCCTCAGCATGGGCCATGTTTTCCAACTCTCTGCTATCAAATTTCACTACCATACTCCTAATTTTGTGCTAAACAAATCAGAGGAAGGTATGTGTAACAAGCAGGTGCAGAAACATTAAGAGTCCAGCCCAAGTCCAACAATCCATTGGTGGCAAAGCTATAAACCATACAGGTCCTCCAGTTCCTAACCAATGTACTTGCTTTATTACCTAGGACTACTCTTCTGATCATGTAYGGGGATGAACTAAACAGGCTCAAGAAGAGGATATACAGGAACAACTGACAACATTGTCTTTTCAGTGAATCACAGCAGGGACTGCTAGTCTCACAATGACCAACTCAGGAAAGTTAAGCATATTTAACTATTCATGCTACTCAGTTACATGCAACTATTTACCCACAATAACTCTAAGAAGTTGTATACATGCAGATGACAACATTTTGTGCCTTGTTTCTTAGGCATGCAGGCAGAGAATGCATGGGGGTATTAACATGGCTGCCTGATCTGAAACTCCATAAGCAATAAAATTTAGAGAAACAGCTTAGTTAACGCTCAGAATGTGGTCTGGCAACCTGCCATGCATAAACATGAACTGAAACCAGAGTTCATGCCAAGATTTTTAGCTTTCCATTTCATAGAAATTCCTTGTATGGTTTAAACTAGATTCCTTAAGTTGATTTAACTTTTTTCCCCTCTCTTTTTGCAATTTAATCCATATCTAGTAGAACCTACTACYTTTTTATATATAAGCATTAATAATGTAAAAGACATAAATCCAAGTAATAGAATAAGTCTGTTCATATAATTTTGATTAAAGACAGAAGATAGGCCTAACACTAAGAAGAGACTTCTATGCCTTACATGCCAAGCCCCGATGAACACAATGAAATGCTGCAGTGTGACCTATTACAATAACACATATGGCTATTTACATAATAAATGTTTTCTGAGATTTATAAGAATTCATTTCACACTCAGGCATCAAATTTGTGCTCAAGCTCCTCTTAAGCCAAAGGATTTCTCTTGATAGATTTGATTGAAAGTCAGGGCCTTAACATTTGTTTCCATAATATCAAAAGGTCTAACAGGGCCTTCATATCCCTGATGTCTACTTTTCCAAACCTAAAATCTGTACAAGGAAACAGCTGTTCTTCCTTCCCTTAGGCTCTAGTCTATTTTTTCCTCTATCTAGTAATAATTATATTGACTTAATTTTTTTTTAGACGCTTAAACAACAGACTAGCTCCAGTTTAGTAGGTATTTGAGCATTCAAGTCACATACATTATTTAGATTAGGTAAATAATGGATTCTGCATTACCACAGATCCTGAGCTCTGTCTTTTCTTTTATACAGCTTCAAAGCAGGTTGTGAGGGAGAGAAGTACTATTATCCTCAACTATAAAACAGGACGTAAGATGCAAACCTTACTTTTTTGTCATTGGTCACATATAAAACCCATGGCACACCTGGTAAAAGGTGTGGAAAACAGATAGGAATATCAAGTTCAGAAGATTTAGAGCATATTAATACATCTGATATTACACCAGTATTGGTGCTGGACAGYATACAAGACTGCTGACAAAATGCACTTCACAACAAATCTATCACATTGGTTACACTATTCACTTAGAGACTCTGCTTGTTTTTCAAAATTAAGTATTTAAATATTGTACAAATTGTGTTCAAGCCATATGAAAAAATTGTATTATGAAGTGTCATTTTAACTAGATTCCTTGAGGCCTTTTGAAAATGTTGAAAGGTCACCATTTCACACCATTAAATTCAGACAGCCTTAAAAATTAGTCTGATCATGTGGATACAATGCAGACTTCAGATAGGGTTTATTTCTGTGCTCTCTTTTCACAGAAGAGTAAAGACTACTGGGTCATTACGTGCAACTACCATGTTGTCTTTCTCCAAAAGAAATACGGATCATATCAAAACCAAAAAAAGACAAAAATAATCAATAGTTGTCTTCTCAAATCAGGCCACAGCAGATAATAGTTCAACAATGCTGACTAACCAATTYTGAAAAAAATAACTGACAGATAAGAGAAACACAATTTCAAATTTTGTATTTAATTCTATGCCATACACACACACCCCTTTAGGGAATGCTACATTATTGCAGATTCATATATGCACATACATGCAACAAGTAGTTTAACACGACCTCTCCCACAGCAATCAAATCTCAGCTCCAAACATGCAGTGTTCCTCCTACAGTACATACAGACACAGCTATCTAAATATTTATGCAACTTCATTTTATACAACATGAAATAAAATTCAGAAGACTGCTAAAAGTAATTACGACTATTACTCCAACCCTACTTCTGCTGATTGACAGTGTGCAAGCTAGACCTTCCACACTCTATAGTAGCTATAGTGCCAGGCCCAAGAACGTATTGGCTCCAATGGCTAACTTCAATATTCTGGCCTCCTGTACAAAGCTCAAACTGAGAATTTTATCCAATAATGGATATACAGTCGCAGTTTGGGAATGGAGGAAAGGGCAGGTGGAAAGACAATTTCGCTACAATTCAACCACAATGAATGAAATGGTGATCTATCCTGTGCAGTGCAGTTAATACTATAAAGTTATGATGCACCTCACTATGGAGTTTTTATGCCAATGCTTTAATAGTGTATTTCCAGGCAACACAGCTATGAAGCAAGGACTAGATTACTTACAGTGACAAGAATCAGAGTGATTCCTCTCYATGTAAGAGGAATGCTCTCTGCCAGACCTAACAGTTTCTTTCATGGTCCCTTGAAGATCTGATTCTTAAGAAATATCCAACACTGCACAGAGATAGTAGTAGAAACCATTAACCCTGAATGTCTTCACCTGTGTGCACAGGTCCTCTCACAGAAAGTTACAATGCACTAACGCTACTTTAGGTGAAAATAAGTATTAAGAGTTTACTTACACGTGCAAGCTGCTTGTTTTCTTTTTTGAGAAAGTTTAGTAGGCTTATGCTATTAATTTGCAACATAAAATAGATAAGTAACCTTATGCTATTAATTTGCTGCATAAAAGAGTTGATAGTCATATGCATTTGTAGCATGTTAATTTTAAAATAATTAAATAGAATTATTAAGATTGCTGGGTAAAGAGATACCTGACCTCTGCATAAACTTTATACTATTTGCTTCTGCTTGATAGGGACAATGTCTTTGCCTCTGTACTTGTGAAACTGGGGGAGGGGAATGGGAAGAGAAACTGCAAGGACTCTAGATTAAAAAAAAATAAATAAATAAAATGATAACTTTAAGCTCAAGCAGTACAAATTAATAAAGATGTCAACTGGGAAGGAGATTGTTGAAAAATGTCGAGCGCCCCTTGCCACAATTCTGTCCTTAATTAAAAAAAAAGGGGGGGGGGATTTGTCAATCCTTAATTTAACATTTTTAAATGCTACCAAATTGTCAGATCAAGTTGGATTTAGAAATTACGAAGTGAAATCTTTAGCCTGCATTCCTCAGAAGACTGAACAAGATAATCACAAAGGTTCCTCTAAAGCCTAATAAAATCTGAGAGTCCTTATTAACTGCAGTATCCTCTTAATAAAATACTGCTACTATATAGCCATTTCCAGGAGCCTATTGTATGAGAACTTTAGCAGTCTCATTAGGTGGACATCATCATTGTTACTGCTCACAAACATATATTCTGACCTACCTACCTATATCATCATTAAGGCAATACTTCATTACGTAGAGGCTGAGTGCAGCATGATTTCTCAGACAGCAAGATGACCAAATATATTAAAATGCCTAAAATTTTCTGTAAAAGATGGAGAGCAGTATTTAAGGGGAAAAAAAATGCTTGGCAAAGCCAGGTCATATTTAACTGTAATGTCTTGATCCTTTTTTCAAAGTTGGATGCAGTATTAAGACTGCAGAGACAAATGTATAATACTGAATGAAGTTTAACTTTTCAATACATTATAGAAGACCAGTTACCAAAAAATACATATAGTCATACAGAGCAATTGCTAGCCAGCTATGGTCTTCCTCTTCCAGCTTGGAACTGCACTGCAGCCACAGAGCACAAACACTATACTTTAAAGGATACTTAACAACAACGTGCTAATGATGAACGCTGGCAGTCACGWTCCCCAGACCCAGGGGCAGGCAGCCCGCACCAGGCCTGGCAGCAGGTACTCGAAGACAGCTTACCAGCACACAGGCAACAAAAGCAAAAGGAGCTTCACTAACCTTACATTTACCATTACTGTTGCATTTCCGCTCAGTGCCATTGACCTGCTACGCTCAATTGCATGCAAACTAGAGGGATTTGAAGCTTAACCTCTTATGCAGTACATATCTTTGCAACATTAAAAGAAAGTGAGTTGCTTTGTACAGACACAAGCCACAACGGGTCTCAAACATACCCCTGTTTTCAATACTGGAAAAAAAAAAAGGCTCAAAGCATAGCTTCTTGCACCAGCATCAAAAACCTCCGTGAGCAGAACTGACAGCAAAATTACAGTTTTTCACCAAATCCGCAGGCAGCAAAAGCTTCAGCGTTTACCACCTTGTGGCTCGAACTGGTAAACGTCCCCTTCTTACACCCACGCCACCCTTCACCGTTCTACGGTTAACTAGTCTCTTAAGCGGCAGGCACAGAAACTTTTCGCGAAGTTGCCGCCCAGAGGAGAGGTGCCGGGCGCGGGCGCAGGCTGCGCGGGGGCCGCGGCCGCCCGGCGCCCTCCAGGCGGCGCCCGGCGCCCCCGGGCAAGCGGCAACCGAGGCCGCGGGGGAGAAGCACGCGGCAGATCGAGGCAGTACTTACATCCCTGAATTTGTTCCAGTACTTGTCCTTCTCGTACTGCGAGACGGTGCTCAGCCATTTGTCGTTGTCCAGGAAATCGCCGCGATTGCCGTTACTCGTGACGATCTCCGCGCGCCGGCTCTCCGCTTGCAGGAAGCACCAGGCGGCGATTACCAGCACCGCCGACATCTGCAAGGAGCGGAGCGGGGCCGGTGTCACATACACACACACACAACCCACCCCCGGGCCACCCRCCGCCGCGGGCAGCCGAGCTGGCGCCGCCGCAACTTTGGGCTCCCCCCCGCCCCGAGCCCTTCACCAACTTCTGCCTGCGGCGCGGCCACAGCTCCCGAGCCCCCGCTGCCCCCTCCACCTGCCCGGCCCGGCAGGGCGGGGGAACAGCAGCGATCGGAATTCTGTAATAAAAACAAAGCAGGTCGCCCCGAGCGGGCGGAGATACCAGCTGGGGAAAATTAAATCCCCAGCACYCCCGCTTCCCCCCCGCCCGCATGATAAAGCCTCCGGCGGAGACCACCCGCGCTGCCTCCGCGAAGTTTGGCCGCCGGGCGGGATGGAGAGCCCTACCCTGGGGCTGGGGCTCCGAGCGCCGCCGCCTCCCCTGCGCTGTGCCGCTGCCGCTGCTCGGGCGAGCGGGTGGGAGAGCCGGCGAGCCCCGACGGGCGGCTCCGGGCGGGTGTCCGCGTGCGTGCGCGCCCGCCCGCCCCGCGCCTCCTCCGCGCCTGCCGCCGGCCTCTGGCGCCACCTGCCGCCACGCGGCGGCAGCGCCGTGGGGGCGGGGCGGGGCGCCGCTAACGGTCGCGCTAACGGTCGCGCTAACGGTCTCCCGCTCCCCCGCCCGCAGGGCGAGAAGGGAAACGAAACAAAATGGAGCTTCAACCGGCAGCTGCCACCTCTTCCCTCACGGCAAGATCCATGGCAGCAACGCAACGCGTGGCCTGTCCCCCTGAGGAGAGCGGGACCTGGCCTTGGGAAGGCGGGAGGCAGATGCTGCTCTGGTCACCTGGAAAGTCCAAGGGCGGCATGGCCCTGGCATAGGGAGAACCCTCAGGGTGGCAGCAGGCCCCGGCGTGTGGCAGGCAGCTGGGGAAGGCTGTCCCTGAGGAAGGCTGGGGGTGTCTCTGTCAGTGAACTCTTAACCACTGCTATAGTCTGAACCATTCCACAGCCATAAAGTTGGCCTTAAAAATACCCCCCCCCAGCACCCTCAGTTACTGGATAGCGTATGMCTATCTTCAGTCATGGATTTTGCAGTGTCTAAAAATAACGAGATTTTAACAGCATGGAAGTTGTCCCAAATTTCTTTTGAATTTGTTTGGACAAAGAGCTCCTTTTGCTTGGTCAACACATCCCCCACCATGAAGAGATTTCTGCATGTGTCCCACACCAGATAATGAAGTAGAGGCTCCTTCATTGCTCAGGCTTTCAGAAGAGTGTAGGGGGGAGGCCACCTGCTTTTAAAAATAGGAAGGAGACACACATACATACAAGGAGTTGCATATTTTTCTAGGAATTAAGGTGAAAAGGAGAGGCCTTTTTTAATAAGAGGAGAAGGATCTCCATAATCAAATGAGGACAAAGAGAAGAGGGCTGGGCAATTTCTCTCTTCTGGGTTTGCATGGTTGTTGCTGTATCTATTAACATGACTTACCAGGAATGCACTCTTCCACTTTCTTCTGAGCACTTTAAGTAATAGGAGGTACAGGAAGTTTCACATCTTAGTTCAGTCTTAAAATAGGGAGCAGGATCTCTCATTTTCTGCATCTGAATGAGAGAACTCATTGCCTGCTAATTAAAATTACGCCCAAGAATGAGGGCACGTACTTTTGCTGAATATCCATCTTTAATACAACTACTTGCTTTTCTGTATGGTATTTTTCAAATTTTTTTTTCACCTGTCTTGTAAATACTGCMTTTTCTCTCTCAGGAAACTAAAAATAGGGTAAATTCCCACTTTTTCACTCAGACGTGCTAGGGGCTTCCTCAGTAGCACAGGAGAGGGTCAAACTTATTGATTTTTTTATTGCCATAGCTATACATTTAACTCAGTACAGAGTTCTAGTTCTGTTTTTTAGATGTAATTCCTAAGTACCATGTAACCACAATAAAAGCCTGTGAGACTGAAAAAAACAATGAARGCTTATTAATTTTAACTGCAGAGAACAAGCATCTGCCCACATAAGTACCATGTATTGCATTCTCCTCTTGATGCACATAGACTCTAACCGTAGTTACATTCCTGCAGGAGGGCAAAATATAGCCCAATAAAAGCAACAAATAGAAAGAAAGACAAATAAAGCCCTGCATATTTGGATGTAAATCCACATTCAAGCACCTTACTCCATCTTCACTTCTATTCCAGACTATAGCGTTCTTCTGATGCTAGTCCAGGACAAGTATTCCTCTCCAACATCTCTGTCTTGTGCACAGGCATTCCTATAAAACTGTTTGCTTCAGTGACAGATGAGGTTTATATAACTTCCTCCTGGCAGGRTGAACACAAGCTTTTTCCTTTCTTGCTTAGATTAAGAGAGTACTGTGCAGTTTACTCAGTATGGGCCTTTTCCATAAGGCTTTTAACAGCAGAGAATTTGTCTTCTCTGCACAGCCATTAAAGATCTTGCACCACCTTAAATCTCATGGTTAAGAGATTTCCCCGGTGAGCATACACGACTCATTGGCATTCAACTATATACAGTTCTGCTTGACTGATGCCTTCCACCCCAGACATTGCTGCATTTCAGCACCGTCATACACAAACCACATTATCTGCTGAATAATCTGCTGAAGCTTTCTAAAATCAAGGGGCTACATGATTGTTTACTAGTTTTATGTAGATACATCAGTTATTACTTTCTTCATCCCAGTGGAGATCAGATGATTTCATCTCCAGTTAGCCATTTCTTCAATTTATGAATTGTCAGGCTAACTAGTAAAAAGCAGCAGCACATTGCTTCCACCAAAACATGTGGAAGTTCTACCTACTATATGGCAGTAGTTTGTTCATCCACGTAAAACACTCTTGTTAGGATAGCTTGGCAAATTCAGTCCTTCAGTGACTTGAGAACAGTTGACTTCACCTAGTGCAGAACAAGTTGATATTCTTGCCAGTCAAACACCTGAATGATATTGTGTCAGAAAAGTGTCTTCATTTATTTAATAACTTCATAATCTCATACTCAAAACATGAGTAATCATTCTTGAGCTAGTAAAGCACAAGCTTCCTGCTTAATCCTGACAGCAATCTCTATTATTAAGCAGCTGTAGTGTTTTACCTCCACGCAGTTTATTATTCATGACTAGAATTGAAACACCTTTGTCAGTTGTTTTTTATCACTGGTCAGTGCTGTAATTGTTTCTAGTTTCYGATCCAAGTTTATAATATGAGGGGTCTCTCTATAGGAGATGACTCAACTATTCAGCATTTTAGATGTAAAAAGCTCTTTTGTTCCAAGTTAGAAGAACTAATGAAAAGTTAAAATCTATTTGTATCATGTTTGCAGCTGTAAAAAGTGCCAAAATGTTGTTTTCTCGTATCATTTATGTTATTTGCTAGTGCACCTGAGCTGTGTAAATCATTTGATTGGAAGCTGTAATTATAACCGTGCCTCATCAGCAGCTCTTCCTTGTGATAAACTGTTCCAGGTTCCATTCTGCAAGCAGAATCTTCTGGTGTAGAAAGCACTTTACATGCAGAAGAATCAAGGGCCCAGTCTTAGCCCCAGCTTAATTCCCTGTGCAGAGGAATGTTATAGTTGTCTTAGCACYACTTAGGGACTTTCAGGTAGTAGAGAAAGCCTTCAGTAACAATCTTGCAGACGGCATAGCTGAAGCATATTAACTTTCTCCAAGACCAAAGCAAGGATGACTTGAGAACTGTCCGGCACTTATGTTTTTCCTTAAAGCTATATTGACCTTGTCCCAAGTCATAGATAAGAGGAAACATGCCTGAGGCTGCAGTGTTTAAAGGTATCTGTGTGCCCAATGKCCATGATGTGGCATATAGGACATATACAAGACAGTATGGTTATGTTATTCCAAGTCACAACAAGGGGAAAAAGATTAAGTAGCAATACCATGAGGTAGGTTAGTGAAGCCAGTAGCAGTAGAACATAAGTACTGCAGTTAAGAGGATTCTGCTTCCCTCAATCACACTTGCATGGCGGCAAGACTCGCTTTTTCAGAGCTCTACAATGAAGCCTGCAGCCACTGCCTCAAATACCGTGGGAGGCAATCGAGAAGGTGAAAATCTGTGGACTTCTGTTGATGTTTTTTTCTCTCCTCTTCTGATGCACAATTACACTTTTTTTTAAACATTCACTCAAGAAAGAAAATTATGATAACAAATGTTTAAAGTACCTTTTTATACTAGATAGAGTCCTTCACTCCTGGATTAGGAAAATTCTTTTCTTGCAATTAAACTAAACTTAAAAATATGGCATTAAAAAGTTGCGCACAGTGATGCAAACCTTCATTTAACATCTCTTTGTCTCTTCCATACATTGTTGTATCTTTTTAATCAACAAGAGTTTTATTTCTTCATGTGACTCATGACTACAGATTCAGCTTTGTAAGCTCTGCTGGGCAATTGTACAGAAAAACTAGATTAATATTTGTCCATTTTACAATAGGCTGTAGTTCTTCTCTAAAAATACTRAAGTTATAGGTTCTGATTTGACCTCTTTATTTACTGCCTCTCACTACATACTCAGTACGCTTCTGGCCTCTTCTCTATACAATACAGTTGTATTTTATTGCATCAGTGCCAGGATTAGCAAAAATTTGCAAAAGATTTACAATCAGAAGTACTACAAATACTTTATATGGCAGGAAAATCGTGGAGTTCTAGCAGGCAAAGTGGCATCAGCTACTTTACAGATAYTGCAGCAGGTGTAATCTGTGATCACTTCCTTCTGAAGCACTTAATCCAGCCTCGGTAATTTCAGTGTAAGAGAAACATCTATTGACATGAAAAGATTCTACAACACATTTTGCAATCCATTCGCTAGCACATATTATAATATCCTAATTAAAGTGAATTGAAATATTGGTAAGTYTTGGGCAAAGTGAAAGGTGATCACAACTTTCGGTGGAGATGTGCGTAGAGACAAAATAACTGAAGCAAACTAACTACTACATAAAGTGACTAATCAGCTACAGAACTTGGTGACAGATTTCAGGACAATGTTTTTTCCTCCTTGAAAAACTRGCTTGCTACAGTTCTCTAGAAAAGGAAAGATATATATTTTTAGAATTGAAAAAACTTATGTTCACAAGAAGGTATAATCAAAGACCAAGTTATATTTAAGCTGAAAGGTCAGATCCAGACGGGTATTCACAAAGTTTAACTTTTGCCTTCTGAGGCTATCCTTCTCAATTTCTTCTTCCATTGGTAGAAAGAGACAGGTTCTTCTGAATGGCGTGTCAGAGCAGGAGCCTAAGCTAATCACTATAAATTGTTTTCTGAAGGATGTTACTGACTTCACAAGGGCGTTTAAAAAGAGGCAAACTAGGTAAAAGTTAGGTTTTGTGATTACTGCCCTCAGGACCTACAGACTAACATCAACAAATAACTTTACCCACATGATTCAGTCTATTCAGATCGTATCAGAACATTCACCAATTGTAAGACTGCTCTTAGTAATACAGCTAAAATGGGGAGAGGTGCAAATAATTCCTGCATATTTGACAAACGGTTTCATTTTTTTGTCTCTCTAGAGGTCATATTCATCATGGTAAAAACCATTTTACAGCTTTTACAAAGTATCTTGTAAAGTGGCAACTTTATTTTATAGTGGCTTTTATTACTATTAGAACTTTTTTCTAGGGATTACATCACAAAAATTGGTTAACATAAATATTGTAGTAAAAAGCRCTCAACATTTAATGCCAGAATTAACTCTACCTGTGCAGCCTTTATTTGCAGATGGAAAAGGTCACTGGAATTAAATTTGTCCTTTGACTTCATTCTGAATAGGACATGAAACGTTGGGATGAAGTTWTGTAGAGCTGCAGCCTGGAAAATATCATCCCAACAAGACAACATGATGTCTTACCTTTTTGAATAGGTAAAAGTAAAGGTGTGCCACTAGCAAACAACCTTAATAGGGAGTGCCTCAAGCCCTTCTTGTAACATATGGATGGTAATAGAGATTTGGAGATTAACATATGGGGTATCACGTCAGTTTGTTCAATATTTAGCACAATAAGACCCCGTTTTGAACATCTGTGAGATGCCACAGTACGAAACAATAATGAATAATGCCTACCATGTATGTTCACTAAATAAATAGTCAAATTTCAGAGATTAATTTTTTCAACAGAAGATGGAGTATCACTAACAGTGACCTAAAKAAATTAAATTTGCATTCAGATAAAAATAAAAGCCTCAAGTCTGCTTTTTCTTTCCCCAAGTTATACTTTTCTTCTTTTTTTCACTTTATTTATTGCATTTTTGCTACCTTTTTTTTCTTTTCTTTCTGCCATGATCTCATGTAATCTTAGAATTTTGAGCTCTTTGTGATTCTTTGTGATCATTCCTTCCATGCTTCCCTGTCTTGTTTTATTTACTTCACTCTTCCTATCACCCTTCTCTCTTGCTTATGTAAAGGCATACTAAGATCCTTACAAAAACAGCAGCTTTTCTGGAGATTACTGGGCCAGTCTGGAATCACTGCTGCCTGATGGACAGAGTCCCAAAATGTCTTTCTACTTCAGAGGCCATGCCTGGCTTCAGCCCAATTAGATACAAACAACATCAGATTTGAAATCTGCTGAGTAGTGTGAAAACAACAAGAACTGGGAATATATTGTATCAAACAATCTTCTGGCTCCTCACTAAACCCTCTTTTCATTAAAAAAAATAAAACAAAAAAAGAGTATTGATGTATAAAGATGAAAACAATAAAGATAAGCCACAGAGGAGCAGTAATGGTTTGCATACTCATAAACCATTCTCAGTCCTTGTGGCTTTGATGTTTTCTAATGGAGGGATAATGTYAAAAAACGTGCTAGTAATGGAGGGATAATGTTAAAAAACGTGCTRGAATGCAATACTCTAAGATAAAGTAGAGAAACCATTTTCGTTCTCCCTGTCAATGGATTTTAAGCCTGAAACTGAAGTTCCCTAGGGAAGCTGAGGATTCTCTTCTCCAGTAACTAAAACCTGTATGGAAAGCCAAATGCTACGTTACACAATCACCGCTGAGAGATATTAGGTGTGGCAGTCATTGAAGAGGAAGTAACAGGTGCAAGATGGGATCAGCATCAGTGTCTGCTGGCACCCAGGATGGCTCTAAGAAATTTGAGAGATGGGGAAAATGTGCCCAAGGCAGTAGGGTTCTGGATACCTAATTCTCAGAATCGGCTTTAGCCCTTGAGATGCTGAAGGTGACTGATACAGATTTGCCAYTGGCTGAGGTCCCCTATCGGCTCTGTGTCTACCCCAGCACAGTCACTGCCTAAGTGTTGCAGAGGCAGACCCTGATCCAGCTAAACAGTCTTGCTGCTACAAACAATCAGTTCAGTCATGTGGAGAACTATCCTTTAAATATGTCCTTGCACATGGACTGTGTTGTATGAAAGACCATGTCATGCAGTGCTGGTCAGAAAGTGGGCAAAAAATGAAAAAGAATTCCTGATAGCTTCTTGCCTTTCAGCAACTAATTAATTCTCTATGATAACAAGATTACAGAAACAAAGAAAAATAAACCCCAAATCCCAAGAATATTCTTGCGGGCAGGATTTATAAAGCACCAAAATGTCTTACYCACAGTGACACTCTCTTGAAATGTGGAGGGTGCAAAACTTGAGTTTGTATCAGCAAGCATGGAGACTGGCAAAAAGAGAGACAAGCAGGCAGCAGCCTTGATGCGTTTTCAGTTAACTGGCCAAGTTTGAAACTATATGAAAGAAATCTGAGGAGCACTTCACTCTGCACAGAAATGAAAGACAAGTGTTTTTCAATACAGAGTACAAAAAAAAAAAAAATTGTCCATGTTCTAATGCAGCCCAAAGTCTTGCAATTCCAAGGTGTGTGTGTTGCGGGGGGGGCGGGGGGTGGGGAATGGACAAGACTGAATCAACCAAAGGAGGAGGAGACCAACTCACAAGTSAGAGCAAAGCCCTGGCAGAGAAACTGCAGAAGACCCAGAATTCATCTCAGACAAAGCAAGTAGAATCTGCCAAGCAAAACTCACACTGCAGTGGAATTTATGGAAGGTGGGCTGTGTTTTGATTCCACATGAAGCAGAAATGATCCACTAATATTTCAAAAAAGCAGGGCTAAGGTAAGAGTATATACAGATCTCAATGTGCAGGCCCATGCAGAAAGTAACACAAGGAGGGGCACACAAAACTATAGATTTGAGCCAAAATTCTGCTGATGCTTGGAAAGAAATGCAATAATGGCAAGAGATTTTATAATTCCACACACCCAAGCAGAGCACGTGCTGCAGCAAAATCCTTGATAGCATCATTAGSAGCTCAGAAAAATTCTTCATAGGAGTACTGAACAACACTGCAGCAGAAGATGAATGGACTATCTGCTTGAGAGAAACTGAGATGTATTAATTTTAAGCTGGATTCTGGTGTACAAACCAATGTGATGCCCAAATAGTACTGTTAGCAAAAAAAGAAAAAATACRGGAAAACACAAGCAGGAGAAGCTAAATAACTGAAGTTCAGAGCATTTTAGTGGTGAGCTCACACATTCTCTTAAAAGGGTTAATCAAATGTACAGAGACATGAACTGGAGAATAGCTACAGATTGCATTTGCTTTGGGGGGGGGGAGGAAGCCTATTGTTCCATTCGTGCTCTTGATAATGCCCCTGGGGGAAGAAAAAAAAAAAAAGGGAATCTAAAATAAGTAAGGAGGATATATGAATATCTTTTGGGGACAGGGGAATTTTTTAGAACACAAGAAAAGAAAAAAGATAATTCAATCCCTAGGAAGGTTCCTTTCTCTTAGAGAAATTAAAAAAAGAACTAGATGCTTTGCTCATTGCTGTATTGCAAGAGGACTATTCCCCAAAGATGGGAAAAAATTGAACCTTTTCCTTATGAATAGACCCAAAGGAACTAAACACATAAACTGAAAATGTTTTTTCTCAAAGCAACGAAAGTGCCTGAAACACAATATATCTTTCTTTGTGTATCATCAGGCTCTGATAGGGGTCTGCAGGGAGGGAAACAAAACATAACGTAGGCAAGATGACTTCTGAAATTATTTCTGGATTGATTAGATGGCTTTTTGAAGTCTTCCTAGCCCTATGGCTGMGATTCCTCATATGTATACATTCAGTATCCCTCCTAAGTAAGACATGTCCTCCTCTATTCTTCCACAGACTTTTTGATGGAAGAAATAATTGCTTTATGACACAGGAAATATCAAGATTTTCACGGTGACCAAGGTAAAAACATAATAATATAAAATCTCCAAGAGTCTTTGGAAGTGATGAAAACTAACACTAACAGACTCTACAAATAAAATTAAGTAGATTCAATGCAATGCAATAATACATTGGCGAGAGAAGCTAATAGAGCTAGGAAGATTAACCAGTGACATGATATACCTGTTCCTCTTGCAYACAAAAAGAAGGTATGATAAATTCTTGAATTAATTAATTACAAAAGGGTGTTCATATTCGATACAACTTCTGAAGCCAGAAGGTTATCTGATGGAGATGGAATTTGACTTGCTAGGTGTCAGAATTTGAAGTGGACGGTTCTAATTTTAGGAAAGAGAGCTATATTACAGATCTAAATACAGGCTAGTCCAGTTGGAAAGCCAGYGGTCCATCTTGCAGAATAAAAACTCCCCACACCCACATCAAAGGGGTTGGAAGAAATGTTAACAGTGCTATTCTGTGATACCATGACAGAGCAAACAAAGYTATGTACATGTTTTCATCAAGAGACTAGTCAGTCCTCTTTCTCTGGAGACCACTGTATCAGCAAAAATC
Source organism: Rhea americana (assembly GCF_003343005.1). NCBI lineage: Eukaryota > Metazoa > Chordata > Aves > Rheiformes > Rheidae > Rhea > Rhea americana. Next base: position 4,725,263 of record NW_028186501.1, on the reverse strand, counting down.
TAGTAACAATATGYTTATATAGAGAGGGAAATTTTCACCTCATTCAAAGATTTAATATCTTTTATAAGTACTTSGGGATCCTAAAGTTAGCTGAAACTTGAGTATAAACAACTTACTGCCATTGCCAAAGGGCCTGGCAAATAACCTGTTGAGAAGATTATTTTTTTCCTATCTGCAAGTATAGGATTTTTGGTTGCATGCACACACTCTGGAGCATTTGACAGGCGTGCAACAGAGCAAAGTGCAGAGCTTGATTATATCCATGTTTTTCTAAATCCATTTTACAAAAACCCAGTCTGTCTGACCTCAGATGAAGTACAAACTGCGAATTCCAAAGCTACAGCTGAGATCCTCTTGAAGGAAGTGGCCCTGAAGAAAGAAATTAATACTATTAGCACAAATCAGGTCTGCATGTTCCTAGCCCATATACTCATTTTAAAGAGATTATTAAATTGCTAAAGAGGTCAAGATAGTGATCCCCCAAGGCTTCACAGAAAAATATGCTAAGATATACACAAAGGTGACTTTAAACATTGAAAAGTCTAGAAGAAGAGCTAAAGTCTGGCCACAAATGGAGCACGAGCTAGTAAATATTGTCACCTATGCCAGCAATAGAGACCACACTGAGTGAAAGAGCACTTTAGGAGACAATCACCATCGTGTTGATGCTGCATAAAAGGAATTGCCTGTCCTCTGCTGCCTTCTCTAATAAAAGAATTTAACAACAATGGCTAGAAAYAAATATATAATAGTTATATTACTGCCTATTCTCTTCAGCAGACTTATTACAAGATACTACAATTAAATAGACAATCCTGTGTCTCAATTTATTTTTCTAGATATGTAAAAAATGAAAATCTCAGTAGGTTGTTTGGTAGGTGTGATTTTAAGCCCTCGATTTGAAATGTGACTTCAGACTCCTGACCAATATTTCCCATTATCTTTAGTCCAATATGTTGCTAGGAGAAAGGGTCAAGATAACAAAGAATCTGCTGAGACAGACTAGTGTTTTTTCCACATTTCACAGTGTGAAATTAAAGAACAGTACTAGCAAAACAAGGGTCATCACTTGCTGAYATTTTATTCAAGAGAACACCAAAAAAGAGTTTGCCTGAATGGTCAAAAACTAAAGCTTCAGATACATGTAGATAAAAAGTCACATGAACAAGGTGAAAAACCAACAGTATGGCTTGTGTCCCAGATTTATTGCATAGCTCTCACTTAATACCAGAAAGGGAGACTGCCTCCAAATCCTAGAAGGAAGGAAATATGGGCACCAAAACCTGACTCTTTCTGGTTTAGAGTGGTGACTCTGTTTTCCTGTGTTAGGAATAAATGCAAACTGTTATRTTCCTTCCAAAATACAAGAAGTGTATTAATTAAGTATTAATAATTAAGACCAGGTCTTTACATGCTGATTTTTGCATAGCAAATATATGGAGATGGCRAAAGTATATGAAATACAAGTAAGCAAGAGCAAAACATTATTTAAGGTCACATGGAAGACATGGAAGACCACTGAGCAATGTGTTTTTCTCAACACTGGATAGAAAATGTGCAAGCCCTCCATCTATAAAAAACAAACCACCCTTTCAAGTGGAGGGGGTTTTGCAGTTGACATACACTGCAGATTCAGCATTGTCACAGAAAAAACATAACTTACAGCCTTCATAAATAGAGGCGTGAAACAGGATAAAATAGAAGGAATAAGCAAAATTTCTGGTGATATAGAGGTGCTAAAACTCAGATACCGTTCAAAAATCAAGTTCAATCTTAGGTGGGCCGAAATGTCTTCCCATTGAACRTTTAAAGTTTATGCTCATAGTTTTTCTTTCAATATTGATTTTATTAAATAAAGATCACTCGCTTTGTTTTTTTCACAGAAGTTGTAGAAGATTTTCAGAGGAGTTGGTGACAATGTACTGGAAAAGATTTTGGAAATTTATACTAAGTTAAAGAGTAGGAGTATTTTGCAGTTCTGCATTAATCGGCCTGAATGCATTGTTTTTTTGCATGTACCTCTTCATAGAAGGATTATTTCAGTTATTTACATGATTACTCAAAAATACCGAGATTTTTATTTTTACAGGGGATGTCTAGAAGTGCTATTCTGGGCACTTGAACCAAGGCCGATTGAAAYCATGGTATATCTTACGAATGGCCTCCACTTTTGGGAAGGTTCTTCTTACTAAATCCCAGCCAAGCAAAAATATAAGGTCAAAATGGTAATGAATCCAGTAGCAGTATAGAAGGAAATATCTTTGCATGTGAAGTGTTTCCATTATGTGAAGGAAACATCTCTGAGGGAGTATCAGTTCAGGGTATGCTTTAACCTGTGATTAGATATTCTTCTTGCTCTGTGGTGGAACAGATAAGCAGGTTATATCTGTAGCAGAGTTACAAGTCTTGCCAGGTGGAAATGAATGGTTGAAGAAAGAGCAGTAAATAGTTTAGTCAGGCATTAGAAATGTTCTCTTAGGAGAAATGAGTAGTAAGTACAGATTGRGGTTGTTTTATTTAACACTTTCATCCAGTACCTGGTAAAAGGAGTGTACAGTCCAGTACTGAAATTTGCAGAGGATACTAAACTGGGAGGGGTCAGGATAATGAAATACAAAGAGATCAAAAACTCTCACACTGATGAAGACAAGTAGAAAATAACAGTATTTCTTCAAGACAAGAGGAAATAGTATCTTAGATAATGTTACAAAAGAATCTCTTGGGAAAATGATACAATGATTATAGTCTCTACTCATTTCAGTAACCAATACACTTCCCAAATGCAAAGTTCTTGGAAGAGTCTAAGTTCCTTACATTAGTCATAGATGTTTTATAATGAAGACAATATATTCTTTGATGAAGACAAATACAGCAAAGAGAAAATAATTCACAGATGTCAAGAAATTAGCATCTTACTTGAAATCTGTCAAGAAATATGAATTAAAATTATATTTCAYATTTAATTTAGAAAACTGACTTACAAAATGAAACACAAGGCAATTAAAAGAAATAAATTCATATTCTCTAGGGCTCGATTTTCAGAGGTTCAAGACATTTAATCTTTCCATGAAGTCAAGAGAGGCTTGAAGGTAGTGACATACATAGTTATCACAACAGCTAAGCCTTCAGAAGTTAAAGGACATTGACTTTCTGCATTCAGTCATGCAATGGTGCAACAGAGGCTGGGGAAGGAGAGAGACAGGAAGGACTCTGGCTTAATAAATATAAGATAAATATAAATAAGTATTGTCTAGCACTAAGATCTAACAGACTGTGCAATGAACTCCCAAAGGAGACATTAGAAGCCCCATTGCTTGAGACTTCTAAGAACAGAATGACTAAGGCATTGGTGAATATGCTCAAGGGAGCTATCCTGCAGTGGCAGAGGAATGGACTAAAAGACAAAACGGGCAATTTGTAGCCACTTCCAGGCAAGGAATTCCATCCCCAGCACCTGTTCAAAAAACTCCAGAGGGGCAAGGTTATTTCCTATGTACTTAAAATTCATGTATGGGAATCAAAAATTCCTGTATTCAGCATAAAAATGCTCACAGTTGTGTGATCTTAATATAGAATATAAATAAACAGTGAAAGAGATGCTTAAGATATACAGACAGTGGTTGACAAGGTATTGCCTTCGACGTATCCGAATACAAAATGGAATATGGCTGCTTTGTCTTGTGTTCCTTTTGATTTTTAAGCTTTTCCACGCTCTTCAAGAGTTGAACAATTTTTGCACTTTACTTGCTTTTATCATTAAACAATATCAACAATGTATTTATATCCAATACTTGCTCCAAATGGACTTTCTTAACAATTAAAATTTGTGTTTATAATAAAAAGTTCCAATATTGTGGCACTCAAAAGGCAACCAAAGGTTTGCACTGATTATAAGTAGAAAGAGGAAAWAATATATTATTCAAGCTCCAGAGCTTGCTTAATGCAAGATCAATTTTGTTAAGTGTTGCTTAGCAATGGATTATGAGTGCAGATCCTGAATATTAATGCAGGGTGAGTATGGCAGTAGTTCCTCTGAAAGTACACTTTAAAAAGGAAAGGATTTTCCTGGTGAACCACAGTTCCATAAACAGAGAGAGCTCACCTCTTCTTCACCCTTTGCATCATTTATTGGTTGCTGATCCCCACAGACAGGAACTTTTACATCACTTTTGTTGTTTTCCAAGTATGTACCCAAGACGCTGAGAGTCTGCTGCTGATCTCTGAGGCAAGTAGCAAAACTTTACAGTGGCATAGGATCAAATCAAGCCAGCAAGATCAAGTTTTGGTAACAGTTCTTCAGTTTTGAGAGGGTGTGAGATTTTCTCATACTATTTTATATCTGAAATCCAATATATGAAGATGTTTTTATTCATCATATATCCAAGATTTTTTTTTTCCTCATGGAAGGTGGTGGTGGATTTCTCCCTTATAATTAGAGCAAAGTCATTGCTGCCTGCTGTCTGGGGTTTTGTTCTTATAAACTAAATTACTCATCACCTCACAGAAAAATCCTGTATCTCATTTTATCCCTCTCAATCTGTATTTCATTTATTTATAGTCTGTAGAAGAGATGACAAGTGGGAGAGGTCAGGCTCCAAGAAGGATGGGCTACTGCAGAGAAACAGAGGTGCAGCAGCTACAGACCCATGGAAGACTTGCCCCTGAAATGGAAGATCTAGGAAGAAACATTAATTGAGATCCTTTAATTGAGATTCCCTTCACAAACTGGGTCTGCCATCATGCAGCTGAAAATGGTCTACTCTGATAACAATTTAACAAAGCACTAGCAATACTACTTTGTTCTAAACATAGAGCCTTTGATATTTAAGGTTGCAGTACAGTTTGTAATTTAAACTGCAACTTTAGCTGTAGCTTTGACAAGGCCCAAAGATGGCAAATAATCATTTTGAGCTTTCTACGTGAAACAGTATCTGTTGTTTTATAATACTTGAATTTCCAGATGCTTCCAAATGAGATAGAAATAACTTAAAAGATTTTTGTATTACAGAATTGTTAAAAGCTTCTGCCTGTTTTTTTCTAATCCCTAGCTTTATTAACCAACATTCTTCTGAAATCTTAGAGGCTTGATCATATAGGATAAAGCACATGAAGACTGTAGTTCTGGAAGCTATTGAATTTATTGTAATTTTCCTAGCATCTATCTACATGACTCTTTTGGGATTCTGATGTTATTTTTCTAAGTATATCTTCACTAATTATATAAATTCGTAAGAAAGTACTTATCTGACTCTCTTTGATTATTGTCCATTTTGTGTGAAAAGGATTCTGCCTTATAAGATAATAGCTTGTCAAGTATATTTCTTCCTATTCCTCTAATTTCTATGCACCTTGGGACATCCTACTCTCTTGTTTTTCTCCCCTCTGATTCAGCTTTGTTTTACTACATCTCATTTCTTAGAATGTGATTTTAAATGAAGTACAGGTTCATTTTCCTGCATCTCTTCAGGGAACTGAGAAGAAATACATGCATACGTGGATGTGCGATTGCCAATCCTTATACTACATTCAACTAACAATCAGACTGTAAACTTTTCAGGACAGGGCTAACTTCATAGTTTACATCAGCTGCGGCAATGGGATGCAGTAGCTGACTGCTATCTTCAACTATAACATTAAGTATAATTACTAGTGTTTATAATATAACATCAACCAGGGATTTTATAGTTCATACATAAAATATGAGACAGCCCTTGCCAGATCCTTAATAGCAGGAGTTAGTTCGGCAAAGTGCTTAGACATACATATATGACCTTGCCTGAGTAAACCTTTGGGCAATGTAAAAAGTTCTCTAACTTTTCTTTAAAGTTCTCAATCTCCTACTTGGCAGGATGGTTTTAWAAAAGGAAATGTACTAGTAAAAGAAATCTAGGAGACATGGTCTTGTTTTTGTAGTAGCATTGCACCTTTGCCTTTAGATTTTGGACCTTTTTTACTAAGATTGAGTATCAGAAAAGCATGATACATATCTTAACCCAACTGTTAGTGATTTGCTTCTTCGAAATTCTGCTGCTGCTGAGCTAAAGGGTCAAAACCCTAAGTTATTCACACTCAGAAATTCGGTAAAGACCTAGTCACACAGATGCAGAGAAACCTTATTGCTCAAGATTAGGATAGCCTGGCTGCTCAGGTCTGCAGCGTAAAGCCTGCAGAGCTGTTTTTCCATGTACTTTGCTTGATTGGTAAACCCACAGATAGCACTTAGTTTCCCTTCCACTCTTACGCACTTACCTATGGGGTTTTCTTTTCTCCCCCCCTTCTCACCCCCCCCCCAAGATGCTTTCATTTACTTTAGTTCTTTGTCTTCCATTAGAGTTCTTGCTTAGGCTAAGTTTTCCTTATGTCTCATACCACAGAAAGGAAGTGTTTTGGAGCACTATGTCAGCTTGTAACATGAGGATAATAATTTTGCTAAGGAATTGGCTACTGTGAGTATGTTGAAACTGTTCTCTTTTATGAACGTTTTTTCTGGCTCAGGAGACATGGTCCACAAAACCATTGCTATCTGCAGTAATAAACAGGAGCCTAAATATCATGCTTTTGAGTTCTCACTACTAYGTGTAAGGAAGAGCAGGAGTTCCCACTGCACAAGGTATTCTGACTCTCTTCAATGTATCACTGCATTCCTTACCCACCCACTGCACTCAGCTGTGTATTCATCCAGCACTCATCAGGCAACTTTCATATCCGTCCAGTTACCCATGCATTTCCCATATGTGTAGTAACTCACAGAAAGATGAAGCTTTCCTGTGCACTTCCCACATATGCATTAAATTGTTGAATGAAGCTTTTCTGTGAAATGATCGTCTACCTAATAAACAAATTCTGTCTTCAAAATTCAACTCTGCCKTTCAGTTTAGCATTTGTCGTCTCTTCTCTTCATCCTCAACAACTCTTTCTATGGTGTTGGTTTGTACAATAAATGTAATACATCTGGGACAAAGCAAATGCTGCACATGATTATGGACAGGACTGTGTATTTTCAAAAAAAGCCCGAGTCAGGCCAAATTCTGGAATTCAATATATACAGTGTGTAAAACTTATGAAAACAGTCTCCCCTGAAGTTAGTATCTGTAGTCTTGTTAGTGAATATTGCTCAATATGAAAAGCCATTTCAAAAATTATATAATTATTCTCCTAGAGGCTTTTTATCCTTAAAGTGTGTCTAAGTAGCTGAGACAGGAAAAAATCAGTCACTGAAGCTAGGAATGGTTGCTCTGACCTTTAATTATTTGTGTCATATTAAAAATRTGTCACACTGCACTTGCATATAATCAGACTAGACTGCAGAATCTAGTCCAATATTCAGTTTACAGCCTATAACAATTGCATTTAGAACTTGATTCCAGTACACGGGATGCATATATTTCATGGCACCCATTGACCAGAGAGAAGAGGTACACGGAGTTCACCTCATAGATGCAAATCTGAGTCCTGCATTGTTGTATCTTGTACTTTGATCAGTCATCACTACAACCCGATGTGTATAAACAACCTCAGGGACTGGCTTAAGACACTGCCAGTTCAGCTGCTCTTTGTTTGCTGGGGAGGCAAACAACATTCTCTTCCTTTTTATGCATTCTTTCTAAGAGCTAGGTTTGAAGAGAAAAGCTTTATTTACATTTGTATGGACGTACTTTTTGCAGGGCTCTAAGTTGTTAATAAATGTCATCTCTAACCCTACGGACAATGTTCAGTTTAGCTGATAAATTTTGATGTCATATATGCGGCTGTCTCAGATGGTCATCCTTACCATGTAAGGGCTGTACTTAACATTTCTCTGTTGTATTTCTCCTCTTTGTCTTCTCAGATGGAAAATCACACGCATTTTTTTTCTTTTTTCCTTTTTTTTTTAACTTCCCTGTAATTTGTATGCTTTTAAGTGTCAGTTTCTTTGTGCATATATTGGATTTGGTAGCTGAAGCAGGTATATTTTGCACTTAGCACAAAAATTGAGGAAGCTTTTGACCCTCCTCTTTTCCTGGAAAGTTAGCTCCAGACTCAAACTGACTACTGAGAAAACATGTCTGATTAGTATATAATTCACATAAAAGATGCTGATGCCCTTGTCTTATGTCAGAGCAGGCATTCAAAACCAATCTGTTTATTCAGTCGTGTCCAAGTTTACAGTGCTTTTTTAACGTTAAAGAAAAAGTGGTAAGAAATCAGTTGTCATGTCTTCATCAAGGCTTGAAGAAAAGGGCCCAATCTAAACCCCAACAACACTGGTCAGTGGAAAGACTTCTACTAAACCAGATCTGCAGCTGTGTGAATACAGATTTTGTAGCTTACAGCTATATTAGATAAAAATACTTGCAATAATGAAGGCTAATTCAGGAGGAAACTATTCTTGTACAGCAAGCACTTTTTTGCAGTAGATTGTCAGCTTTCGAGGAGTCTCATTACCTCTGTACAAAATTGCAACTGGAGGAATAGGTGCACAGAACAAAGCAGGGTGATTCCACTGAGAAAAAAAAATGCCTTATTTCTTGAAATGCACAAGTCATCTATTATACTRTTATTCCAGGCTGGCTCATCAGCTAGTATAAAAAGACACCATGCATAATTAAAATCAATAGTTGGGAGACTGATTTACATCTGCTAGAGATCTAGTTCTCTGCTTCAAACATCCAAACCCCAGGTGGAACTAGGAAGTAATTTAGATAAGAACCACTAGCTTCACTATGAGTTGGCAGAACTGATTTCCGAGGAAAGATATGCAGAGCTTTCCTAGAGGAGGGCGCACAGCAAGGTATGGGGTGATAGGAAAGCTCTATTGCTTATATGAATTTGTTTYCTTAGAAAGGAAGTGAATCAAGAGGGGAAAAAAGGGGATAAAACCTAGTGACAGGCAAAATTCAAAGGAGAAAAATTAAAGGAATAAGRGTAAATATTTTCTAATGGCTACGTTAATAGGACATGGAATATATTTGATAAAGATATGCAGCTAGGGCACCATGAAACTATATGCAGATGAGTCACTGAAAATATTCCATGTACATTAAATTTTAATAGGATTTTTCTGCCTTCCTTTTCCCATATGGGAATTTTATATTGATACTATATTTTACTTGCATTGTATTCTTATCCTAACTAGTACGAGTAAATAATCTTTCACATAATTTGCTTAACAAGGCATTTACTGTTTTTGTTTGGGTTTTTGTTTGGGAGCAGACCTGATGCTATGTGGCCCCAGAGGGGAAACAGAAGCAAATATTGCCTTGTGCCTATTAATCTCTCTGGGTATGAGCTGGTTCGTGGCCATTACTAAAAAAAGACAGACTTGCAAGGTGAGCAGACCACACTATGCTATATTAAATGAAAAAGAATCAAAAGCCCATGGACAGGATTCTTTTAGCAGACATCCATAATGCTGTATTGCATTTGCTAGAGAACTTGAGGAAAAAAACCCAACAGTTTATTTTCTGTGGCATAGTACCAGTACTGAGGAAAAGTCCAAACATTTGTTTGTGCTCCTACAACAGCATCCTTCCTTCCTTTTGGAGCCAAAAAAAGAGAGAGTGAAAGTATGAATAATACCGCAAGTCCTTGGTTCCCTGCTGCTACTTCTCCTCAGAATGAAGCCTGGATTAAAGCGATAAAGAATAGGATATGAAATCCCAGAAGCATTGTAATTAACCAATCAAAATGACAAAATCTGCAAAGCTTTGGCAATTGAATTTTCATGGCAGCAAGCATGGAGTTAAATATAAAAGACCAGTTATACARAGAGATGGGCAAAAGTCAGAAGACAAAAATTTTAAACCTATAAATTGAGATTGTACTAGAAATGGTGARATAAAAGCAAGATGAGCACCTGGCTATACAAATGCAGTAGTTACTTGACACAGAATGCCTGAAACTTTTTTATTAAATTGGGCTTTTAATATAAAAGCAGAGGCTTACTTAATAAGTATTTCTCCTAAGGACTTAGTGTCCTCTGTCCATGTAAGCTGCATTCCAAGGTTATCGGAAGAACTGTTGCTGCGAGCTGAACTCAATTTAGTACATGCTTTTTGTGTGGCGAGTGGATGTGGAAAGGATTCAGCAACACAAATCTGTCTGTGTTCTGAATGTGAAATGAACTTTTGTTAAAGATCTTGCAAACCTCAACTACAGCTGCACAATACTGATACAGGCAGGCAAGAGAAGGTGACCTATTTGTGTCTGTCTGAACTTTGTATTCATCCTTTGATCACAAGCAATGAAACCTGCAGCAATACACCCACCAGGAAGATGTAAGGAATGGCACCTCTGTATATTTAATTATCTTTATATGCTGTATGACTTAAGCTTTTGCCTTAAGGCTTTTTTCTGGTATAAAATCTTCCAACGTAAGAAAACACTGCATTTCCACGAGATTTTGAATCATGGTTATGATCAAGGAAGTTTCAGACACTGAAGGCAGAAGGTTAGAAAGATCATATATTATAATGCAAATTTCATTGTTAGGAGCCACAAAAATACACACTTCTGTAAAGAGGATAAAAATTAAATCCCATCTTTATCTGAATACAAGAGATGGCAGCGATGTAGCTAGCCATAAATAAGACAGTTTGCCAAAAGGTCTATCATCTGCCTGCCCCAAGTATTTGTGTCCTCTGCATTTGTTTGTGTTTCTCTGACAGAAAATGAAACTATTCTCACATCCCTGTCAGCTTATGTGCAGCCTGTTTAAGAACCTGACATCTAAAGTGGATAATTACTGAAATGTTGGAATATGGTCTCCATAACAGCAGCTAATGCTAATTCTTGCTCCCATTCAAATCTCTCCCCCATAGAGAAGTTCTGAGACTCATCATAAATAGCATCATTTCAACCGAATATATCATTGTTATGGGAGAGTAGAGCAGGATCTTTTACACTAGAGCCACCCTAACAAACACTCTAGACTTTAAAACATGCTCTTCTCTTTATGCATCCTTTCCTCAGATGTCATCAGCAAAGAACAGTGTTGATACTGCCTAGAAGCCCCCATTAAAAGAATAAAAGTAGGAATTGAGTTATTTAAACATTCCTGTTGATCACTCAGATTTAAAGTTTATTGTTCTAGGCATCTTCATAGCTATTCACTGCTCTCCCTCTTACAGGAACTCTCACAACATGTATTATATTTTCCCTTTGGGACAAAGTGAGAGGGAAAAGACAGACATAGTTCACCTAATAAGGCAGCAAAAGACAGAGTGTTTGAGGGCTTTAGCTCATCTTAGAGTTGTGGTTATTATTTACTTAGTTCACTAGGTCTGGAACTTATTGACATTACAGTCTCCTGTTCACCTCAGGCACACGTTCTAATCAACCCTTGTTATGGTCAAATAAGTGACTGGAGGCTGTTCCCCTGAAAATTCATTGCTTTTTGGATCCGATTCTATATAATCAGAGCTCCTATGTCAGCACTCACAAGAAAATTGTTTTAGCAGCTCAGTTGTTACAGAGCTGGTGTATTGCTTCTTGATCAAATCTCACAAATTCAGAAGCACTGCAGTGTGCGAGAACATCCAGGCAGGAAGCCAGGAGGAGTACAGCAGAGCTTCCTTGGCTTGCATCTTCGACCCCCAGTACCTGCTCTTCTCTTGAACTTTACTCTCTACTGGGTCTATCATGGCATTTTCCTATCCAAGTATGTACAATATTTATGGAATGTCCTGTATAGAATAAGCCCCAAACAATACAACGTAACACACTATCTAGAGTCAACAAGCATGAACTTTACAATATACAAGTTAAGACTACAAGATCCAGCTCTTTTCCATTCTGCAAAGAGCAGCTGAGAGATTCTTTCCCCTGTAGGCTTTTTAGCTTGATCTTTTAACAGCTTTTCTGCACCAAGTCCTATAAAACACAATCTACATTCATGGCAGAGTGTGAGACAGATTGTGTACGTAAGTCACCCATCAGCTCATAAGCAACTTCGTTAGCTACGTAGAGAATACCATGTAATTACAAGGTAATCACGTTTATGATCATTAAAATAAAGTTCTACGTAACAGACATACTAAGTTGTGGTAATCTGTTATACAGAGCATACACCTATCTCCGAGTTAACGTGCCTGAAGATATTTTCTGTAGGAATAATTGAGGCAAGTTCATCTCAGTATTTAGATCAATAAAAAGACTCTGAAGCTCTTATATTCAGTACTTGTGTCTTTTTATGCATGAAATTGTACTGAGTTTCTCTCTCTTATATACATAAAATAGAGAGAATATGTTCTCTAGAATTTTAAGTACTGCCTTCACTAAAGTTAACTTATGAAAATCAAAACTATATAGCACTGGGGGGGAAAAAATCAAATTCTGAGAATTTCAAATCAAAACAACATCCCTGTATTAGGATTCTGCTAGAAGAATTCAATGTGTCAGAACAGAACAAAGAAGCTCCTACTTGAGAAAACATGTGACAAAAAAATAGAAGTATTTCACAGGATAATTCTATCACCCAGGAGCTGACTACTACCAGAATCAAAACAGTTCACTGCATATATTAAGGCACAGTTTAGATGCCAACACACAAATGTCCACYTAAAACATTAAACAGAAAATAAATGGCAAGAGATAATGAAGTGGAGACAGACAGGTGAGTCCCTAAGAAACAGGGAGGACAGAGCATTCATTTTCAGCAAAAATAGGTGCAACAGCAGATAGAGAGAAGTGGGGAAGACTGATTTGTACCCYGAATCCCAATAGCAGGGAGAACAGAAATGAGAGGAAATGAACCTTCCAGATGCTGTGCAAGACAGTCTTTGATTCAAGGCATCATTTGCTTTTCCCATCACTCAGTGCACAAGTGAGCAAGGTGACTTAAATGAAAAGGTAGTGTGGTTGGTAAGAATGAGCAGGGARGAAGCTGATGGTTTCTGCGTTAGCTTTGTACTTATTGCCCATAGTGTCTGTATTTGTGATCTGGGCCTGAGCCCAAGGTTTTGCTTTCATGGCTCTTTTGATCTACCTCTCCTGAGTCTAACAATTCAGAGACAGATAGGCATGCCAGCTGGAGGCTCTCAACTTCCCTCCCAGCTAAGATTTGTGCCACATCGGAGGATTGTTCCTTCTCTTCTCTTTGAGTTCAGAGTCAAGCCAAGCAGCCTAAACCATCCATCATTTAAGCAACCTCTTTGACTTCAGGCTACAGGGARCCATGCTTATAATCTTGAGTGGGATGCGGTAGAGACAGACAGCTGGCAGGACCTGTTCATGCTATGGAGACACAGCCTGAAAATCACCCCAAGGCTCAGGCCCACTTCTGCTCTAGAAGCCACGGATTGATATGATATGATATGATGATATAATAACCAATGGGTGGAAGGTAACAAGGGAAGAGGATAAATGAGGACACAAACCTGAACTAACACATAAAGATGCACCCTTTAAACTTTCACTTGTGTTTTATCTGTGTGTGGAGCATGAAAGTAATCACGTAAATGGCAGGAAAGGCTATTGGGAGGACGTACACTCTTTTTCGTGGCAGCTTTCAAAACCAGACAGTTTTGTTTCACAGTGAACAGGAGTAGGACACAGGCCTGTGAAAGCTGTGATGAAAAGAGCTGTCAAAGCATTCAGTTATTGATCAAAACCTGAACATTTCAGCTGTGGATGGTACATAAATGCAGCCTTCCAGTAAGGGCTTTTCTTTCCTGCAGGAGACTGAGTATGAAATTCCTGATCTGTTTATTCAGTAGACCTTTTTTTGGTCCTAGAGTACATCATGATCTGACAGAACAGGAACCCAAATCATTTTGCCTGACGTCTCAGGCTGATCTAAGAAGGTCTTTGAGCTGTATTTCCCCCTCCTGTATAACAGCTCGCTCTCCATTCTCTGTTATACAGGGTTGCTGTAATGTTTAGATATTGATATTTGTTAGAGTCTAGTAAAAGCTGGTGGAATGGCACACTTGGACAGGTTGCTTTCAGCACCCATGTGTGCTGCTCTAAGGCTCAGTAAATGTACTTCTTATTCTACCTATGCCTCTGTAGTGTGGCACGGTCTGGCATACAGGCAGTATATTTCAATCTATATGGTAGTAAAGGTGTTTTGAAATAGGGGCTACACCCACAGGGTCACTGTGTGAATGACCCTTTGCTGGAAAACTGGAAGCTTTTTTGGTCTCCACTTTGGAGCAAAAGAAGGAATTACAAAGTCTCAGTAGYGCAAGTAACTGAGCTTTTTCTCAGAAATGTGCAATTCTCAATTAAGAATGTAAAAAGTTCAAACAATGTACCTAGTTAATAGGCTTAGGTTATTTCTGAAGTTATAAATATTCTTGGAGAGTCATCAGCATCTTTCAGAAGCACAAGAAATTTTGGTTTGTTAGGATTGCTGTTGCTGCACACACTGCAAGGCATCAAAAAGAAAGAGGCCTGGCATGATTTCTTAGAGCTGAATTATTTACATGAAAGGCTTATGAAATTAGATCCTTGTTCCATAATCAAAAGACTTTTACAATGGTAGGAAACAAAATGCTTTCATAGAATGTAGAAGTCATTCCTGTACTTCATCTTTATATCCTATCTCCTGTAATCTCATAGTATGACGTGGACATCAGTTGAATCTACAAGTCTTTTAGCTCTGCAAAGATACTCCCTAGAACAAAAATGTCTGTGGTGATCTGCATATTAGAGGAGGAGATATACTAATGTAGTATTCATTTACTTCACTTACTAAGACTATTTCATTTGTTTCAGGACTATTTCAGCTCCACTTCTAAACAGAAGTATAACATGGTACAGAAATATAACATGAACCTTTCTTGGTTGAACTAGGTTAGTTCACTATCTAGCATTCCTTAGTCTGCTTCCCCAAACTATAGCATAGACTACATGGGCAACTCAAAGCTGCTGATCAACAATTTATCAGYGTAATTTTGATCACCATTTTACATCTGCCCGAATCTCTTACAGAAATGTGACAACTGGGTACAAAATACCAACCTAGATCATCAAAACACTTGGCCTTCCAAAATGAAACCTCTGCAGCTGGAGTACTGGGAGCCTGGAACATACCAATTTTCAAGGCACAGYTTACGATGGCTTTACTTTGAGACCACGTGGCAAAGTAGAGCTTTAGTCTTCAAGAGGGAACATTTCTGTGTTCTTAAGTGACACAGTCTGTCTTTTAGAGAGTCTACCACTGTTGTGCAGTGTCCAAAAAGCTTACTGTATGGCTGCTCAGAACTAGAGGCAGAATTATTTTCCTGTTTAATGTAGATTTAATAGTCAATTTCAAATCTTGTGGGCTTTCTGAGTCTTGAAAGCTGTCTAAAAGAGCCCCTCATGTTTGGTCAAACAAAACATTTTAGATAGGTGCAGACCAAGATGTACGGTTTGGTTGTTCAGCAGTTTTGCTTTTGTTTTAGGTTTTCATCACAAGAKCTGAAGTCTGACTATAGAACATTTACCTGAGAATTAACACGCACACTTGTTATAATATATAGTATATGAAAGCTTTTACTAAATTAGGACTTCCCTATGTTGAAGTGTGTGGTTTAGGAGTTTTATAAAGCATTTTTTGAACTTTCTAAATAGCGTTATAGTCTGCTTTCTTCCTCTTCTGCAGTTTCACCAGAGCTGCATATCTAGTTTGTACATTTTTCTTCTTATATATGTCAGCTTTAAACATTTTTCTCACATCTAATGAATCATATAGTGAGTGATGGCTTTGGTGAATTATCAAGTCATGCTTCAGCATATATAAAGGAACAGAATGGAATGTTTTCTRTTTTATATTTGTTTCCAAGGACAATTGCTCATTAGCTGTTTTCAGGTTTTGTCTGTAGGTATTTGCATTTTGAGAAAGTGAGTGATCTTTTCAATGGGCCACCATCAATCATCATGTCAGCTGTAGCAAGCAATATTTTCATGCATTGTTTTGTGGGGATAACTAAAGGGAACATTTGTGGTWTATTTAAATTTTTATTTTTCATGGGAGAATGGTGACGACTGGCTTCGATGCAGCCTGTTTAAGTTTACRGTGCTCAGAATTTTATAAGCATTTCCTTCATGTTGCAATAATGGAGAGTTGTTACTGGAACAGGAGGAGGGGACCAAATTCTCTTCCAGCAGAGGCGAAGGCTATCAGAAAATTATTTCCTTGGTTGAAAAGACAGCTAGGAGCGCTCAGTCTAAGACAATTAAAATTCTTTCCTCAAAAGTAGCACTTCTCATGCTGAGAAATTTCTGCACAACCATTTTACAGAAAGTACATTTCCAATCCTAGCTTTTTGATAGGATTAGGAAGCATTTTTTTTTAAAAAAAAATATTCGTCTTAAAAGTTGTTTTTATTTGGCCAGAAACAGAAGCTCAACGTAGCTTGAAATTTTGACATTTAATTCAACCTGTTTGAAAACCTAGCATCACCTAATTAACAGGTATTACTAGGGAAAGTTTTTCTAAAGAGCAGAAAGAGACTCAGTGTGAAGATTGGTTTTGCTCCCCAATATTAAGTTTCACTTCAACCTCATGTTTGTGATTTCCTGATACAACATTTCATATATTGGCTTATCTTCCAAGAATAAAAGCTACTTAATTGCTATTAAGCTTCTCTTCAAGAATAATAAAAGATTTAATTTGACTGAGACATATAAAGACATATGAGTTTAAACAGTCCAACTTAGTCATACAAATCTAAAGTCTCCAATACAATGAAGCTCAGAGGGAATTGATAGATCTTCAATTAGAGGTGAGCATTTACAATGGGCTTTGCTCTACATTTTCCATACAAATGAAAACTGTCAGTTAATTAATCAGATATAGAAAATCATTTCTTATTCTATTCAAAAATCGTAAGATTTTGCAAAGCTTCATGAAGTTATCTTGACACTCTCAGCATTTTGCAGGGTTGCTACAGAAAGAGATATATCATTGCTCAGAGAGTGACAGTTCTGTCAGTCTGCATGGTGGGGGTCTTAGGACCAGAGTCAATATCTACAGGTTTTAGGTCAGTACCTAAGGCTTGAGATTTAAATACTACCAGCAAGTATTTCAAGTTGCACTAACTCCTGCTTGAATGCAACGAAAAAACTAGGCTGCAAAGCAGCAAACAGTTAAGCAGCAGAAGCAACATTTGCCGTACATAATCTGTAGTATCTGTTGGGGGGGGGGATCACAGTTAACGTAAGTCTGAAGAGAGAAGGAATACAGCTTATTTTTCAGCAACCCAACCTGTACAGAGAGAGTCAAAACGACCAATGACTTACTGTTGCTAAATCTCAATCTCTTTCAGCGTTTTCAGTAGAACAACTTGTTCCTTAACGTGAGAGCAGTCTCYGTCACCTGAATCCCCAGACAGCATCTCTTGGTTTACAGTAGAAGATCTACTTTATGGGCTTATAATGGGCTTCTTGTAGTAGATGGGCAATTGGAATCAGGCAACTGGAGTTCTACAGTTGCCTGCCTGGGGAGGAGTCACTTGTAGTGGTTTGAATTAAGTTTTTGCATTCCTCACTACATGTAATGTGATAATAGTAATGGAAACGGAGATCCATAGATCTATATAAATATATAAATTCTGTTTCGTAGTCTTCATAAACCTAAAGTCTGCAAAGTAATTCTGAGTACAACAGTATGGATAGCACCATTGTATCACCTCAAAATCTMTTACACATGATGCCAGAGACCGAGTCAAGCACATTCTTGATGGAAAAATCAACTCTATTTTATTACAATAAAATAGTTGCACCGAGGGATACATATCCACAGAATAAACTCATCTGCTGATGTTCATTTGAGACAGCTCACTGTATTATCTCATTTTATTAGTCAGCTTTGCTTAGAACCAAACATYTACGCTAGTACTGTTCATTCACGGAATCAAAACTATTTTTTAATGACTCCTCAGAGATGTCTTAAGAGAGATGCTATAGAAGAGCTTAGTCTTGACAAGATGATTTATGCTGAACTATCTACTGCTGTTAATTCTGGCATCAGTAAAGCAAAGAAAAGCAGAGTTTASTCTCAGAAAACAGACTGGAAAGTAAAGAAATAAATCTGCTTTTAGACTTGTAGCATTTGTTTCCTTTATATAGGCAAAAAGGTTGGACCTAGCTTAGTGATAATCAGAAGTTATTGCTGAATGCTTTTGTTCTCAGCAACAACAAATGCTAAGTTGTGAAATATGGCTCTCCCTCCTTGTGCTAGCTCCTTCTTACAAAACAGCCAAAAAGGTGTAATTAATCAGGTGTCAACATTTTTACACAGAACCCATTATCATCTTTAGGAATAATTGCTCCCCTAGAAGTGATTTTGTAAATAGGAGTACGTGTTGCTTGGCAAAGAGACAGTCTCTCAGCAAATCTGTTTCAAGCAACAGCAACTAAAGAAAGAACTGTAGCTATCAACAAGTCAGTCGTGAAGGACAAGTGAAAAATACATAAATCACAAATGTTAYTTATAGCAAGTTTTAAAACTTCATCACTTTGAAAAGCCTACTAAGTTTCACTTGGAATATTCAAATTTCAAAATACAGTCGTAATTCTGTATTAGGTACTAGAAGAGTCTACCCCAGTAGGAATCAAACGAGTATGGTTGCTTTCCTTTAAAATAAACAGTCTCAGATAAAGTAAATGCTCAAGCTGCATGCTTTGAACTAGCTTTCAGGARAGCATCTTTTGGCCTAAGCTCAGAAAGATAATTAGCTTTATATCTTAAAAGCAGATGTCTGCAGGTTTTTACAATATTTCAGTCCCTCCAAAACTGGAAATAGAACCCCTGATGCTCATAGGAAAACTCTCACTATTCTCAGATAAACCACTGATAGCGACATCAATAGTTCTCCTATTTTGCCATTCCCCCAAAGAGCAGGTGTTAGGTGCACCTCAACTCAAATCAGAAAGCAGTTCCAGCTTGCTTAGGTCTGACTCAGCCAAACCTGAAAGTGCCGAATCCTGTTTAGGTGTGGAACTTGGTGGTATCTTCCCCTCTGAGGAGTAAAACATTGGCTTTGGATCTGAATTTTTTAATTTCCCTGCTTCTTTCAATCTTTCCRAGATAGGTGTTGCTACTATTGGTTTTGTGTTTCTTTGCTGCAGATTTAGGTTGTTAGATTTTGTTCCTTTTCATATGGATGTGAAGACTTTAGCTAATTATTTTTGAAAGAAGCTTTTCTGCTTCACCTCTTTTAGAGGGATTTTTTAGTAAAAAACAGTAATGTAAAAATGAAGAGAGCAAATACAGGGGATCCAATCTGGCTCCTGTTTGCTAGCAATCTGTCTTGTTTGTATAAGAAGACAGAGAAGGCAATAATACTCAAGTCTGTATCCTTCTCCCTCCTGAAAAACAGCTTAAAGGAAAGAAAAAAAAGGGGGAGCGTGGAATGATCTGTGGCAAATCCATTAATCTGTTTTCAAGAGAGGAAGGGACAAGGTAACACTGAAGAGTCAAGAAAACAAAAGCTGCATTGAAACAATTCTCTGGAGGTTCTGTTGGGAAGTTTGCTCCAGGTAATCCTCCTCAAGCATTTTACTCTCTAAATACAGGAACATTTCATCTCTTCCTGTACYGGTGGAACACATCTATAGCTGTCACAGATGTGACTGCAATGTCRCTTACTCGGACATGCGCTGGGTTGATTCTGGCTAGCCTAGGTGCTGGTAGCAACCTAGCTGAGAGGTAGCGCTAAACATTTTAAACTGGTTTTAGATTCCAGACTCCCACAACACTGCAGCAAGCCCACTTCTGGTATTGCAGCTACACAGTTAACGTTAATTTGACTACACTGCAGCACAAACTTTGCAGAGTCGGCAGGAGCTATGTGGGAGAAGGGACACATCCAGGTAAACTTTGCTCTGGTACATGAGAATGCCACGTTCCCATGACTTGCAGAGATTCGTGGCTCTCTACTAGTCTCCTTTGTGCCAAGGTTTGATGCTGTTCTCATTGAAAATTGCTTACTGCAATGGAGAAAAAATAAGGATGAGTTATAAAGAGATAAAAATAAGAAATGTTTTCCCTGGTTTAGCTGTGTGCCCTGTTCACAGCACAGAGACATCAGTAGAGTTGTCTCTGTTACCTTTAGRTGAGGTTGTTTATGTAGGTGAAGTTGATGGGGTGTCAAAGCCATCTGCACAGCTCTTCACAGGGAAGAGCACCCTGCTCCACAGAGGGAAAGACCTGGGAAAATCCAAGCTCAGCTAATTTACTAATTACTAATTTACTGATAGCTTTCTAACAATGGCATCTGCTGGAGAGAGTGCCAGATGATAGAAAAAGAGGATATCTGAATAGTTTTGTACCATCCAAGAGAAGAAATATTAAAGCTTTGCATTCTATACAACTTCACATTTTAAATAGTCTGTACCRAGGTAACAACAACAAGGCCATTTCAACAAATTAGGAGAGTCATTAGTATCTTAGCACCGTAGTATTTGCCTAGCAAGTCAGGAGGCAAGTTTAAAGTACTGATTATTTAGACCTAGTTGAGCTGAAATAGTGTCTTGTTGTTACCTCCATGACAGGACTTCCTGTTCTGCACAGACAGCTTTGTCAATCCCACTCTCACAGCTTTTTTTCCAGCTCTGTAGCAACCCATCTGCCAGGGTTATTATTCTTTTATCACAAAGGAAATAACAGTTCTTTCTGAGGCACAGCAAAGGATAACTATTTTTTAAAGCTAGCTCCTTGTTTTTAATTACAATATATTTCCTAACCTAACACTAGAAAGGCTGCAAGAGTATTGAAAGGTAATGCAGTTCTATATGCAGTCTGTGTAAATATGCATAATTCATTTAGTCTTCAGTAAATTGAAGTCCAAAATGTTACCTTGACAAACAAACAGTGTCTCTTTTTAATAAGAACATATCTTCTTAAGCAAGGAATATTACATTTACTAGAAACTGCAGTCCTCATGTAAAAAGGACATCGCCAGCAATTCTTTAACTCTTTTCATTCTACAATATGCTTCTATTATATCCCCATAAGAAAATATGTGAATAATTACGTTTTTTTCCCYGTTGTGTACAAAATGCATAAAATAGAGTACAACAATAAAGTCAAAACAACATCTACACCACCATCTGAAACTTCAAATTGCAGTATTTGAAAGCTATGGCTAAAATAACTTGCTACCTGCTGCTATCTGCAAGAAATGCCACAAAAATGATCTAGGCACAAAAAGGCCATCAAACAGACCTTATTCCAGGAAAAGCCCCACTGCAATTTTGAAATACACATCTCTGGTTCAACTCAGATAGGTTCTCCATTGGGAAGCTAGAGAAAAGGGGAATGAGAACAGCTATTTACTTAAATAAGCTCCAACAGGCAAGCTATTAGCTTTTCTACTGGCCTACAGCTCTGCTTGGTATAGGAGGAGAAAGAAGAAATGGATTCAGATTCCTGATTTTAAGCATCCCTCCAGTCACGACCACATAAAGCATGTATTTGCTCCACCACTGCGTAGTCTGCAGTGGAAACCTCATCAGGGCCTTTCCCACTCTGGCTACTTGCCTTCCCACATGCAGCCGGCCTTGCAAGGATGCCCCACGGGTACAGAGTCTTCTTCTGCCAAGAGCCAACATGAAACTGGCTGCAGCAGTGCCCTCGTGACAAAGCAAGCTTTTAGTCATTCACAAATACTTTTTTTTGCACAGTTAAGACCTCATCCTACTTACAGTATGCACTGAAGTTCATGTAGGTGGTTGCTMCCAAATCTGTTCCTCTCTAGTCCTTGCTCTGCCTTTACTTCCAAGGTGCTGGCTTCCCTTTCTATTAGCAGTAGGAAAAAGTGCCTCTTTCCAGAGGGATCCAGCCCAAGGATGCAAAAAGCATCCTTCATTGCTTTCCCTCATCTACATCTTTAAATTCTCTTGACAAATATTCCTGGAGCCTTACTGACAGCTTTCTTATTTCTCTCTGGATAGCTGTTTTAGTCACAGTTACTAGCTGTCTGCTTGGACATAACTGAAAGGCATAATTAGACCTTGGTGCCTGTGCTGTAGCTTTGTGGGCTGCRTGTATATCCTGGCAGCAACAGTCTCCCATAAACATACTCTTTTATTGGTCAAATTATAAGTGCTTTCCATAATCAGATTAATACAGAGGTAATACAACACGTAGAGAATCTGATCCATATGTCTTCTTTGATTATAACTCTCTAAAGTAACAATACAAATATCGGAGAAAACGATCTAACATACATCAGGAAGAAAGAAAAGCCCAGGCTATTTAAAATGTTACTTTAAGCTTAATACTCAAGACAGGACATATAACAACTACATTCCTAATTGTTTGAAGTTGCCATAAAGAACCTTAAAACTACAGAAAAAAAGTTCTTCAACTTCAAAAATCTCAGCTGAGACATATCCTTTGGGTAGCGCGAGAGAGAAGCAGCATGACCTAGTATTTTCTGCAGCAAGAAATTCTGCCTAGTGTTACATGCTGCTCAAGCACTGTCCTCATTAAGTAAGAGGAAACAGAGGTTCAGACCCCACCTCTCTGTCAACCAGCAGAGAGGGCAGAGTCCTCAGAGTTCAATGAAAAATGAATAGAGACAAGAAAAGGTACTTTTCAGGAATTTTTCTGCATGCCAACATAGCCTCAAAGCAGGAAGCCATAAGTACTCCAGCGCTGATAGAAAGAGGTCAGAACTATGTTTCATTTGCAGKCTTTAGTGGGCCAATCATATTTAGCAGGCCATTTATAAACCAACGTGGTATCACAGTTAAATCTCAAATATATTGCAATGTCTTCGTGATTTCTCAATCAAGCAAGGGTAAATCTTGTTGGTAGAAAAATAGAGGTCATCTTTGCTGGAATCTGTACTTCTGTTTCATCTCCTCATACTATAATGATCAAGAACAGCACAGCTGATTCATGCTCAGTTATCTCAGTTCTTACAAACTGTCTTCTGAAAAACAGCTATATGCACTTACATCTCACTGAGTGTTTGAGCCAGGACCAAGTCCTACATGCTTTAGTTTTTTTGTAAAAYGACAAAGCTGTAGGAGCTTTTTGCAACATTTTGATATCTACTGTATATGAAAACTTTATAGCTTTGTATACTGCTCTTACATATTCTATTAAAATTCAAAACTGTATTYGAAGCAGAGCTTAATCAGGCAGTATTTGCACCTGTATGTGCCTCCTCCTTATGAACTGCTCTGCAATCCCTATTTCATTACATTAGCTGAGCTCCTTATTTTTTAATATGCTTGAAGTATAACAGAATATCCCCACCCTAAAGGCAAACCGAGTCTGAGAAAGAGGACAGATAGTAGGAATCAGATTTTTGAAGTGTTTACACGTGCAAAGAGAGGAGCCTAGCAGGATTTTCACGAGCACCTGAGAACGCTTTTAAATTCCCAGTGGACTTAAATGCATTTCTCTGGGGGCATCTCTCCAAGAGCTGAYGTGGGCTCTTTCTTCCCTCAGCCTGGCAAGATGTGAGGCTGCTGGAGGTCAGCAGCTAGACAGCCATCCTCAGCATGGTGCTCTACCCCTGCTGAGAGCCAGGATGTATTTACTCAGTCCCAGCCCCATGTTTAGCCCTGCCAGACAGAGCTTTCTGGGAGGCTGCAGTAAAGCACACGTCTGGGTCTGTCCATACCTATTTTGGAAGATGCTCCCTAAATCACTGAGCCATCCTGCTATACAAAAGCCAGCAGGTGAACGAGGACCAATTCCTGTCACTGCAGAAAACCCCAAGAGAAACTTCTACAGACAGTAAATATGTGGAGAATAATATGACCCTTTGACCTTCTTCCTCTGATTATATGTAAGACYTTAATATACTGCATTGTTTTAATGCAAAGTTTTAGCAGTTTTAGCAATCTATTAGAAAAAGGAAGTGTGTTTTGTTAAATTCAAATCCGTATTCAGACACAGTTCTTGGGTACACTGACTCCTCACTTCGATGACAGCTCTCCTAGTGACCAAGTCATTGACACAGTACTGCTGACTACAGGAAACGTATAGATAGAGCCTAATTTGTGATTTGTATTTATTTAACTCTAAGTAGCTTAGAGCAAGACTTTTTTTTTTTTTTTTAGCTGCACAAGTTTTGCTGCTGACGTTTTCCCTGTGGGCAATGTGATACATTTTTTGATGTTATAATACAACCTCTTGAACTTGCCTCCTCAGCCCTTTCAGTTTTTGCTGCTTTGGGAATTCCTACAGCTAARCAGACCAAGAAGCTGCTCCCTTATGAAGAGAGTTACCCTTCAGTTGTTTGGTGGCACTGAAGGTTGCAAATGCAGAAAACTGTTTTCCTCTGGGAATTTCTTATGTGAAAGAAAGGTGATGCATGGTAAATACAACCAACAGAAAAAGAGCCTGAGACAAAAAAGACAATCTCTGAGAATATATAACTTAAAAAAAAAAAAAAAAAAAAGCTTTTAGAGATATTAAGCAAGTACTATGTGTGTGGAGATAAAAGTATTAACTTAAGTATTAACTTTCTGGACCATTTTTTAAAAAGGAGTTCTGCTATTTTCTTTGAGACACACTGTATTCCTCAGAGACTTTCATGCACAAAATGAGCATGACAAGCAGTGAAACTTTTCTTCTTTTTTATTTTTTTGTGCTGATGAAATCTTCAGGGATTCAAAGTACAGAATCAAATGAAAAGTGCTGAGAGCTTCCTGCAAGATGGGCAGACACAGAAACCAGTGAGTCTTGTTACTTCCTATGAGTTTTTCTCACTAGTTCACTGTACTATTTTGCTGAAGACCCACACTATTAGCTTGCAGGGTTATACATGCACACTGCCTCCCTCTGCACTGGGCGGGAAGGCTGAGCAATCTCCCTGAATTTGCCAGAACAGCACAAATCCAGCCTGCAACTGTGCTCTGTCTTAGTTTCCTTACCCCCTAAAGGATAATGTGGTCTCYCAGCCTTCCAAGCTCCCCATTTTTCAAGAAGAGGAGATAAATTTAATGCCAACATTAACAGCCCTTGGCACATCAGTGTATGAGTTTGAACTTCGACGCCTCATCAAAAGCTTTGATGCTACCTGCCGCTGATAGATGTGAAACACCGTAAACCTTTCTGTATTTACTATTTACCTACATAGTGACTCAGACCTCTAATTTGGCATTGAATTTATCTAGACCTGTTAAAGTTCTGCACAGATGAATTGTTACAACCCTTTTTTACTCTTCTGATTTATTTTTTCCACAGATGAAATCCAGCTTGCATTTTAGTACTCAACAGAAGAAGAATACGTGAAATTATTTTGGCTCAGAGCACATCAACTCTAGCTGTCCAGTCAGCACGAACATTTTCAATCTTTACTGTTACTGAGAAGACAAGACCATATCCCAATGATCACAAGTTTGTCTCTTTTTCAAGGGATTTTATATTTTCACATCTTGAAAGTAGATTACAGTTGATATGTTGAGCATCYGTAGGCACGTATATCACAGAGAGGTGAGTCAATAGGACTGCAGCTTATTTCTATGAGATTGACACTGCTCTAAAGTTTGCTTAAAAACTTCAGAGTTCCATAAAGGCCATCCAGGGGGAAAAAAGAAGGGGAGAAAGAAAAAAAGGAAAGAAAAAAAAAAAAAAAAAAAAAGAAAAAGCCCAGCAGTCTTTTCAGAAGGAAGATTGCTTTAGAAACACAAGAACCTTTACTGGAAATTATCAGTGTGAGCAGCCACCGGTTGCTAAGGCTGCAGCTTGGCCTTGAGTTCAGTTAATGTCTACCTGCTGCGGAAAGGATGGTCAYGAGCTGCATGACTCAGCCTGCAGCCTCCCAGGAGCATCCGCGTGTGACAAACCCTGAGGAGGAGGAAGAGGGCTTCACATTCAGTAGTTGGCTAGCTCTTTAGGATGATGCAGATGTTAACATAAAGCACTATTTRGTCTCAGAGTAAGAGCACAAGGAAGATGAAGAATGTCTCTCAGAAAAGAATAGCRGAGTTTTTGAGCTGTCAGTTCCTGCAGTGTTTCTCAAGTTTCAAAGTATTTCATACTTCCCTTTTAAGCCTGTGTTCTCTAACTCCCCTGAGAATCTTAGCTATCRTTATTTTTAAAAGCAAATTTCCATTTTTTTTTATTGCCTAAATTTTTTCCCCAATCCCAGTAATTCTTAACAGCTCAGAAAACTGAAAGGCAACCCAATGGAATCTAGTCTAAAATGGTTTTTAAAATCCCAAATAATCTTATRGCTCTGGGGAGCTTGATTCTCAAATTAGTTTAGAGGTTTTGTTTTGTTTCTTTTTAAAACTATCAGAAGGATGGAGAGAGAGATTCAGAATGAGAGGGGCAGATTCTCAACCAAAAGGTGGCAAGTACCATCCCGATGTCAGTTATTCTGGATGGAGGAGTAGAGATGCTGAACTGAAATGGCCTTTCAATTAAGAGACCAGCATGAGCCTCATTAACAGAATTCCGAGTTCTGGTGCCCCTTCTGCTTGACCACGCTGCTTCTCCTCGAGCAGAGCTCTGAAAAAAATATCCCAATAGTACTCTAGTTCTAACAGAGAAAGGACAAAAATTTCTTTCTTCTTGAACCCTGTTACTCAATATCAATCTCCAGTGAAAAACAAATGTGTTGGCTGATTAGAAGAACTTCGTGATAACTCAGTCATTACAAATTAAAGGTCAGTGGTAGAGAGATAACCCACATATTTATTTTCTTCTCACATCAATTTCAYATTGCTGCAACTATATTAACTTCAGTGGCGCTGCTCCTGGAACGCTGTAGCGCGGCTGAGCAAAAACTACCTCTT
The DNA here is from genome assembly GCF_003343005.1 of Rhea americana. Taxonomy (NCBI): domain Eukaryota; kingdom Metazoa; phylum Chordata; class Aves; order Rheiformes; family Rheidae; genus Rhea; species Rhea americana. The sequence continues at coordinate 4,698,587 of NW_028186501.1, read as the reverse complement.
TCCCTCAGACATACAATGCCATCTTCTAGGATCTTGTCTAYACAATCTCTGTTGAAGAGCTCATTATTACAGCGTAAGATTAAACCTGAGACAGCCTTGCAAAAGTTGTTTTATTGAAGGCAGCTAAGGAGCCTGCRCTGTCAACCCTCCTCCCCCAAAAAAGCCTTTAAAAAATAACTAGTGGGAAAAGAGATGGATATATTTTGATTTTTAAGAGYTCCAGCAGCTTTCTATGAAATCTGAATTTTGAGACAAACGGAGTTGAAATTGCTATGTTCCAAGAGACATCTATGCCAGCAGAACTTGTTTTGAATAGAGATTTGGGGACAAGAGTTTTAGACCCCCAAGCTTACTTCTACCTTTGAAATAAGTGAGCAGTTTTCCTACTAGCATACTGGATAAGGAGTCCACAGGCTGGATAACAGCTTGCATTGCCAAGCTGAGACCACTCTGACTGGTTCAGTTTCGCCGTCTTTATCACAGTTCTGGCCAAAGCAGAACAAACCTGACAGAGCAGCTTTTTGATATGGCTTAAAGAAATTCACGCTCTAGAAAAGCAACTGGCAAAGGCCCTTCACTGAAAACTTCCTTGAATTAAGATCCTGAGAAGAAATAGTATAAAGTAGGCTAATACATTTCAAAAGTTACCGATGGATTTGGCATTTAAACACAGAGCAGGAAGCTCTCTGCAAAGGCCTAGTTTCTGTTCAAGCCRCTGCAGGCCTGCTGCACTTGCAGACTCTTAACATGTCTAGAGGCAAGATTTAACCAAGGAGAAACATATCCAGAAATGTCATGTGTAGTGCTGCGTGTCTAATTTGAATYACAGGACATATTGTTGGTCTTACTGGCACATTGCCATTATTGTAGATGCAAATAGGAATTTGGTAAGATGTTACAAGACTGTGCAGTAGCTGCAGCAACCTTTAAATCACCAAATATTTGCAGAACTTCTAGCAAATATGCTCTTCTGGCTACAGAGATTTCCTGCCTGCTGAAATGTTTGCATACTCACCTGYTTTTAGTATCACCCTTTGTCTGCTCAGTGTAGCACAATGTTAATTCATTTTTCAGTGTAATCTTGTAAAGGACAATTGCCTGCTGTTTGAGCAACTAAAACTGAGCTTGATTACAGAGAGGAAAAAAACAGAAGGGCAACCCCAGATTGAGCCAGAAATAACTCCATGGAGATGTTTGCCACTCTAGATGACTGTCACATGGCTTACTGAGAGTGGCTCCAAGGTTATCTTCAGAGTTAGAACCTCAAAGCTGCCTGCAGAAGCAGCCCACAAGGTGGGCCCTGCCCTAGCTGCAGCTGGATTATGCTTGGTGCATTATCAAGTTGTCAGACATGCTAACATGTAAACAGAAAATACTGTAGCAAGGCACTTGCAGAGCTCCAGAAAAGAGCCCTACAGTGAAGCTCCAAGTGCAAATATTCTTGCTTTCCATCCACACATGCCATTTTACATTTCCTAGATCCAGTTTCCACTTAATGTATGCTGTCCTCCCCCTTAACAGTAATTATGTAATGTGTAGTAGTACAACTAGCATCCTTCAGCAGCTTATAGAGCTGTTGCAAAAAAAGGAGGAGCGTTGTAGTACTTTTTTCAGTGCATTTGCTGCTGTTTCAAGCTGTATGTACATTTTGAAGTGCGAATTAAATGGCAGAGTCCCACCTCTCAAACCCTCYTTAGCTGACAAAATTTGATTCAAAAATTTAACATGGATTTTGCTTCTTGGTACAGTTCTGCTCACGCCTTTGGGGTTTGAGATGGTGGACAGTAGCATTCTGGTGACAAATTGATTTCAGTGTTCTTTGAGCACAGCTTAGTGCGCAAATTACTGCACTATAACATTAAATCAGATGAAATAAATAGACCATACCTTCCATGCTTTTGAACTTTGTACATTTACACTTAYGCAAAGTGAATATTGAAGGCTGTTTTTGTTTCAGTATCCAAATTACTTCATAAAGTTGAAATACATAAACTTCTGCCTCTGATATTAGTACGAGGAATTTATGCACATTTATTCCACTAAAACATTTGGTATGAGTAAGGTCCTTTCACTCTTCAGTCTACTGCTCTCGATACTGTTGCCGATTCATTTTTCTTTAGCCTGTCAAATGCTATTTCTGAACACAGTTCTTTATCTGTTATACCCTTCAGAGAGGAATTCAGATGGGGAACCAGGGATTCATTGCAATATGCCAGCTGGGGCTTTTTTGATTCGTAATTCAACAGAGCTTTTAGCTCATGACCATCACAYGCATGCTCTAAAGTATTTTGTATTTATAAAGTGCTTAGGGTTAAAATTAACATAAAGGGCTGGAGTCATGGAACAAATGCAGACTGAATTCCCATCGAGTGATCTCATTTCATTTTGGAAGTGACACGGTTTTAACTACATTTTAAAATATACCTTTACCAAAACCTGCACAAAATGGGTTTCAGTGCTGTAAGTTGTAGAGGAGCTGTCCCTGATACTGTTTAGTCCGTGATTTACAGAAACCTGTGTTGCAAATGTCTTATGAAGCAGGCAAATCTGCCAGAATATCAGTATCAAACAAGTTCTGAGGCAGTGATGAGATATAACCTCTGATGGTGCATAAGCAACAAAATAAACAATGTATAGAGTAACACAATAACTCAAAACCCTATCTTTCTGAAGAAATTAAACAGCTAGCCGAGTAGAAAGGCAGCAAAAGGACATCAATACAACATGAAACAGATGCTGGTTAGTAAGAATAAGTATAGGATACTGCAAACAGAAGTTATAGACTTAATATTAGATTGTCTTTCAACGAGAGTTGTATTTTTTCCTGATCTGTTCCTGTTTGCACTGCCAGAATTATGTACTCTAAAACAGCTTGTGAGAGGAACCATGACTTCAGTCTATATCAGATGTTGATAAAGTAGTAGCTCCTCAGGACCATCCTTTATGGTCTTCTGACATCATATAGGCACCAGAAAGACCCTGATCCTGCGAGGGAGCTCCTTTTGAGACCATACTTCCTCCCACAAGGATCTGAGAAAGCACATAAGGTTCTTTTAGATATAAGGAACAGAAAGCCAGCAAGTTTTCCAAAAAGGGAAGTTTTAGCTGAGGTATCACAACCAAACAGCAGAGAGATCTTGAGCTGCCATCTCCCTTTTCTCTTTTGTTTCCACAGTATCATGTAGCATGGTGTCTTTCTGCACAATGAAAGATCTGCCACGTAAAGTAGTCTTAAAAGAGCAGCAGCACCACCTTTCCAAAATGCCTTCAAACACGCTGAGCAGCATATGATTTTTCACAGATAGTTTGGCACTGGTAATGCACTCGGTCCTCTCACATTACTCCTGYTCTGAGAATACTTCAGACTCAAGCTTGTTCTGAGCATTAAATTGGCCTTAAGATGAAGCAGCTGGCTGAGCTTCCTTGGAGGGAGGCCAACYGAGTATTAAGGCAGGGATCGGATAGCCCAGCAATGTTCCCAATCTTGTCCTTTCATCTAGAGTCCCACGACACAAAGAGTGGAAGCTATGTTGCAGTTTGTGAATATATTAGATATGCTGGCTAAAACATTTGTCTGTTCTCCATAACTCAATAGCCTCCATTCCTATTTTCAAAGCAGTTTAAAAAGCTGCTCAATAACATCAGTCTCAAGTAAAAGCTTTAGCTTAGGACTGTACACATTGCCAGAATACCAGAAGACTGAAAATTATTGTAATACACAAAAACAGGCAAAAAGCCTCAAATAATTAACAGCCTCACATACGTCTTGCTGTGGTAGCTCTCGTGCCCTCTACATCATATTTTCTTTCATCACTCCAGCTTGATATTTGGACAAAGTAGGCAAACTGTGGCTCAGCAACGTTCCCTCTAGTGGATGTTATCATCCCAGGGTGTGCCGTGGTGRCCAAAGCTTTGCCTGGTCTTCCCTGTGCCGTTGGTGCTGGCTGGCAAAGCGAGGTGTACATTCCCACAGCGTGCGGTGCCAGATGGGGACAGCAGCTCCCCATCCACTTCACTCATAACTTGCCCTGCAAATGCGTCATTTTGCATGGATTTAATACAAAATAAAGTCAAGTAAAATGCTTCATTTTTGTTGGAGCAAAATATACAAACGAATTTTCCTTAAAAACTTCTGATGTTTTCTGGTTTTGTTCAGATTCAGAATAAAATCCCATTCCAAACAATTGCAATCTCTAATGAGACAGGACTTATGTCCTCTTCATGGCTCCTTACAGTTGTAAGGGTTGAACAGATCTGTGATGGCAACATTCTTGAAGAAAGAACAATGTTATTTCTCTTAATAACATAATTATTAAAAATAAAGGAATATTTTTAACTATCTATAATTTCAATAAGCTCAGTACTTTAGTGTTTATTAAATTCTAGAGATCAATAGGTTTTGTTAATATGTAATCCCTCTGGGAACCATGTACAATCATAAAACAGAAACATTCCTGTAAACTGTGCGCTTGATACTTGGATGAAAATTTAACCTTTCAAGGCAAAAAAAATCGTTTCTCCCAGTCTCAGCTTCCCTCAAGAATCCACTAAATCATATTTTGAAATCTAATAGGTTTTAAGAGTGATAATAGTAGTCTAGGTTGCAGCAATGGAAAGGAATGGATTGTTCTAACCTTTACAAGAGTGACTATGAAGGGCGATTAATTTGCCTTCCTAGGGTTAGAGATGAAATTCTTAGCTCCCTTAAAATCTATAACTTCAACTTCTATTGATGTCTGCACAGCCAGGATCTCATCTCAGCTGCCGTTTCCTACAATAAGCAGCCWAATGTTGTGGCATTACCAAAGAATCTGTCCCCATAGACACGAGCAAAAAAGTTGATGCTATATGRTACAACTCAAATGAGTAAGAGCTTGATGCAGAAACAGGGTGAGGCTTTCTTTCCTGTATTTCACAGCAGACCACAGCAGATCATCACTGTGGTCCTTCTGGTTTCAAGTGTAATCTATGAACAGAGGCAGATCCATAAGTGAGTCCCAGGAGGACCAGAGTACACGCATTACTGAGTGCTYGTAACAGCAGAACAAATAATTTGCAAATCACCTCACTAAAGCATACTGCACAGCAGGGGATCTTGATTGAGCTGACTTTGGTGAAAACCTATCTTTTCCGTAGTAAATTGTTCTGTTAGTTGCAAAGTTAATTTAATTTCAGCGTACGTTTTACAGAACAGCTTCTGCAATTTGAAGTGGAAAGACAGACAGGAGGAAAAAGCCTGGGGAGACGCTGGGTGAGGAGTYGTGGGCTGGTTTGGCACTACGGGGTGTTTCTTTCCCATTCTGACATAACAGTGGCAATTTGGGTCTCGGGGACAGAGGAAGGTGCTGAGATAGAGAAAACTCCATTCACTCCCTCCTTTATTTAGGTCTATTTAATCCATCTGTCATATTAAACATCRTGAGTTTTCAGTAATTAAAATACAGGTACCATTTTTAGAGCTATAAGGTGTTTTCTACTGTGCTGTTGAATACAGCCAAGAACAGATTTATCTTCTATRTTATAAAGTGTTTTGTTTCCTCTTTGTTATGCGGCATGATTATGCAATAAGGTGCTGTTCTTTTTCCTATTCAAGTCACTGGAAATTTATGACTGAATTAARAAGTAACAAGAGAACACCCTCAATTATAGATTCACTTATACAAAAAAGTCACCAGTTGTATGGATTTTGTAATTAGGTCCTCAAAGATTTTGAGATAGCTCCTTGAACAGATGTATTTTTCTCTTTGTTTTGGCTATATCTTTAGCCAGCACATCTCCTTTCGAYCCTCCTTCAATGTCTGAATAGAAGCACTAACTACAGCTACTTTACGTCCTGGGATGCTACTTTCCTGTGAATACTTTATATCCTAGGATTATTATAATTTTTAAGACTTAAGACAGGAAACATGCAGCATAATTTTAAAAGCTTGGAAACTTTTCGTTTAAAACCCTAGTGCAAAATGAAGCTAGCAAGCAAAAACACTGGTGCATATGGGAAGAGAGCTAGTGAGGGACAATACTGGATCAGCATAGRTATATCTTTGCATTAAAATGTACACATAACAGTGCAATCAGTTTGTACTTGTTTTAGTAGCGACCAAGACATCACAACAACCTGTATGTCAGCTATACCCATGTAAACAAACCTACAGTCATTGCTATTGACAGAACATTTTTAGCTTCTTTTGGACTTTTTTCCTACAAAGTTGGCTACATTTGAGAGTTCAGGATTACGGTACACCACACTGAAAATGTTTTTGGGGTAAATATTTTATAATTTTTTGGCTGATGTAAAACTCATCTAATCTTAAACACCCCTGCTGATGAATACAGCTGCAACTCCTTTTTTATTTCAACAGCTCTGTAGTTCCTAGATTGGATCCCCTATGGATTAGAAGATGTTGCAGCAGATCAGAATAGTTTCAGGCCTTTCAGTGTCCACTGCAAACAGCAACAGCAAAGAGCCACAGGATGGGAGGACACAAACATGCCAAATACCCATCTTGCTTGATACTGTTGGTTTCTACAGATTTTTACCTGGGTTGTCTCAGCTCTAATCTGGGGACGCTCAAAACTTCAGGACCTGGAAATCTGGCTTTCAAAGCCTGACTGCAGAGATTCCTGTAGGAACGGCTTAGCATGCTGCTCATGAAGTGCAGTCTCTTATGATTTTATACAGATTTGCAACATGATTCTGCCTCAGTGAAAGAGGAGGTGCGGTGAGGAGGCAAGCACAAGAAGCGATGCAAACTAGCACGATTCCTATAGATTGAGAGCACTGTGGGCTCATTAATTCTTAGCTGTGTTGTTAATCTTGGATGCTCAGTTGTCTTGCAATCCTGCTAGATCTCCATTTAACACTGCTGTGCTTAGTATTTCTTGTTCCAGCTTGTATTCACCAGAACACTGCTGCTCTCTAGCTCTCAAAAGCTTCTCATGCCATCTGCCTTTCTCTTGCAAGAGCTTTCCTCATGCACTTCACTGATTTCCTGTCTACATTAAACTGGAAATGTACTATCCAGTTCCAAGCCAAATATGCCAGTTYTCTTTTACAAGCTTTTAAAATACAGTAGCTGAAGTTACCCAACTCTGAAAGGAAGATGATCAAAAGCAGTCCATCTCCCAGGAGCAAACAGAGATAAGGCACAAATAGTTACAGCAGTTAAGAAACATGCAGCTATAGTGGATGTAGCCCTCAACACTGAAGTCAAGACTGTAAAACACATATGCAGGCAATAGTTATGTTCACTGTTTTTCTGCTCAGTGAAACAGTAAATAGTCCATCATGACCATTAGCAATGCCGGAAGTCATCTATCAACATCAGTTGCTCATTTGCCCACATCAGCAGTACRAAACGTGGTTGCAAGTTGTGTCAAGTATTTGAAAGGCCTCAAACTACAGGTGTTTTTGAAAGCATACCCTCTTCTAGGTAGACAATATATAATTCTTGTTAGTAGCATGATCAGTTTATGCTGTACAGCTAGTGCTGCTAAATAAGATCTTAAAACTATGCTTCCCCACTCCARGGCTTTGGTATTTCAGAAAAGGTAGAGCTCCTTTGTTGTCCAGAGATGTGTACAGCACCAAGAGTGAGCAAAAGAAGGACTAAGAATGCTGTTGTGAACAGAGACTTATTTTTAGTGTATAGAGTTTGCTCTTACATGGAGAGGGGAAGGAAAAAAAGAAAAGTAAGAGCCTCCTTATGAAGATGCTGTCACGTATCCCATCCAGAAGGCACAATGGCCTTGGGAACGAGTCTATGACTGCACCTGCAAGGCACCATGCACTGCAGGAGAAGAGCACTGCAGCAGCCACTGAGGAGCCCAGAGACCCAAGAAACCGCACAGCAGTTTGCACCCCGGCATTACCTGAGCTCTTGGAAATGCCTACATCGTTTACATCAACAGGGTTGTCAAAGCAAAACAATCACTGAAAGCACCAGAGATTACAGAACAAGGGAGATTTGTAGGGGAAAAAACAGCATAGCTAAGGATTGCTCAATATCCTGCAAAGGGGTCAGAGTTTTTTTTTTTTGTTTTTTTTTTTTTAATCAAGATAAAGGTATAGCCTCTGGTAAATCACCCTTTAATGTAACATTTGCACAAGACAGACCCAAGGCTGAGCCAGCTTACAAAAGCAATATTTCAAAGTCAAATGCAGGGCCCTGTTTAAGAGACTTATTACCCTACTGGGCCAAATGCAATTCTAGTCCCTCTGCAAACCTAATGAAGTGCACCTCTTAGCAGCTCTATACTCAGAGGCATTGTGACAACTTGGAAATCACTAGGATCTGAAGGGATTTGATCAATGAARTGACTTTCATTTCACAGATCTAAAGACAACTTCAGAAGCCTGGAGTTTGCAGAGAGGAGTTACCCTTTATACATCTAGATTTGTCACCAAGGGAGAGCTCTTTGATCTGGATCACTCAGCAAAAACTCCTTCTGACCTTTCCTCCTGCACACAAGCATCTCGGGACATGAGTCCARTGGAGACTTTGAATTCTGTTCATATTCTCCTGTGTTTCTTATGGGTTCTTCCAGCCTCAATGTACATCCTCAATCTGAATGATTAATCTGACAGTAAAATTCAGTTTTGCTCACACCTTTTCAGTGAGGAGACAGATTCAGTTTTGTATTTGATACATCACTGTGGGTTGCTTTAGACCTAGGGAAATTGGTCATCAGGATTATCAAGTGTGAAAGCTGTACTAGCAATGTCTAGTAACATCTGCAATGTGTGCAGAGTTAACAGAGCCTGCCCAGGGTCTGCAACAAGTCCCATGCAACACGTATCACAGCTATTTGCCTGCACAGGGAGAGCTGCAGATACACCTCCTCCCCAATAAAGGAGAGCAACCCCAGGTGAGCTCCCCACTTGCTAAACAGGAGACCTGTCTGAGTTCTGCTGCATCCTGGACATCTCAGAAAAAGCCATAGAGTGACAGATGGGGAATGCCTCATTTATTCATTTGAAACAGCTGGATTTCTACTTGCTTAGCACTGTCGGTGGAGCTCAGTCCTCTAGACACACCTAGCAGCAGATGTTTATATCCCACACAATGGTTGTAATGGAAAGGGAAGTTCGTAGGCCTGAGCAGAATGATTCAGAGTTGAGGATGCAGATGTGTTTATCATCARTTGGAACTGACTTAGCCAAGAGTAACTCTAACATTAGTCATTACAATAACTCATAAATGCTACTGGCCCACCAAGGAAAGGCTCCTAGTACTCCCACTAGTTACTTGGCCAAATACAATTGAAAGGCTCCTTGCAGGTGGCAGACTCGGACACAACTAGCAAAACCTCTATTTGCAAGTTCAAGCTTTCAGGCAGCCAACAGTGCCCTCCTCTGGTTCCTTGCTCCATTTTTTTTCCAGTAAACCCAGCATTTAAAATCCAGTGAATGCAGACAGCGTGTGTTTTGTGGTCACTTCACTGTTCATATGCTTAAGAATCACATATGCAACATTAAGCAACAGTTTTGAAACAAAAATATTCTAGTTTATCAAAATTTTTACTTTCTATATCAGAACTGAATGTCAATAAGACTAGTAAGAGCTCCAAAGCTCCAAACTAACTAGGGATTTTATTCCAAAAACTCCAGGATTTATTTTGCTAGATGCTGTCATGATTATGCAACAGCATTATAAGYACCTAAGAAAAACTTTCCTGTTCAGCCACTTTAAGATAAGCAGTTATGCCTTGTCTTCATTTAAAAGTTCATGATCAAGAGAAAGAATTTATGTCAAGATCACATAAAAACAAAATATTTCTGTATAGTCTGCAGACTTCATGAAACCCTGTTTCATATCCTTTGCTTTATCATGASAGTTAATTAAGAAATGCTTCAGAGGATTGAGTGTTTCTACTCCGAAATACAGACACGAGTGCAGCACTCAAGGCAATCTAATGCCTGGGATCTGTAGGCCATGATCTAAGGTGAWAACACATATWTACACCCTATGTTAACACAYAYGGAAATTCCTACTAAAATAAGTAAYGCACTGAACTCACTAGGAGCTGATTCAGAGGCTAAAATATTCAGGACTCGCATCCAGGTTCACTACCATAAATCAGAAATTCTCCTGACTTCGTTAGACAACCGAAAATGTTGCTCTGCTCCCTTTTTGTCCCCAGAACCATCGATAATACAAGAATCCTGGGTGAGAAGAYTGTCAGCTGTTCCTTCAAGCTCACGCCACAATCCTCCAAAAGTCTCAGATGAAGTCCTACACCATCACTAGAATTCACTCAGAAAAGTGCCACAGGAGCCCTGGAACCTTCCCTAAATTTACATCACTTGCAATATTTTTGACTGTCTCGGTCTGGATCCCTGACACTTGCAGCTCTCCTGCCCGTATTCCCCTCTGCAACAGAAAGCTGCTCTTGGTTGCCTCTTTTTGAACTACTCTAAGATTCACTTGAGGTTCACATTCAGGTTTAAACYCCAGCCATGCTAGTCCGCTGTACAGGTCTAACTTATATCTCAAAAGGTGTCTCAGACCTTCCCCCCCATCATTTTCTTTGTCTCACTATGGCTGGATGAAAAATTTAAAGGCTGAAGGTCTGCCACAGCCGTAGGCCAACAGTCTCCACATCAGGATATGAAGCTGCACCAACAACAGCTCGCTCAGTCTCAGCCTGTTTCTGTGCTGTCCCAGACCRTCAAGTAAAAAGGATCACTTGCCACTGCCCACCACATTCCTGATGCAAATGCTGGTGCTTTCTCAGGAAGGCAAAGAGTGGCTCCAAGTGCGGTTATTTCCTCAGGTCACAAATGGCTGGTTGTGACAGACTTCCCAGCCCTCCTGCGGTCCCTCGCTGCCTGCCCATGTTCAGTTCTCCCGTGCAGGACTTCAGCTCCTTAGAAGTGGGGTTGAAGGATTCCAGCATAAATGCAGTAACAAGATCATAAGGGCTAGCATAAGCTTCTGATAAATTTAGAGAACCCAGGAGCAAGTTCAGGGTAYAGTAGTTTGTATAGGCTGTCATTTATTTTTAAATTAGAGAGCGATGGGCTGAAAGCAGCCGAACTTCCATTTTCCTTTGGAACATTTCAGAAAAAAAAAAGTACTTGTAGATCTAGTGATAGTGAAACAGCCTTGTAGTTCACAGAATCACCACCTTAGCACTTAAAGATTTTAAAGCTTAATCAYAACAGAAACAGATAACCCTAGCAAATTGTGAAGCAACTGCATCAGTTTTACACATGTACTCAACACAAATGAAAGACCAGCAAAATAACTCATGGATGGCAACAGAACAATTGCTAATGGTAAGTAATAACCAGGGAAACCAGAGAATTCTGTTGATAATGCCTAACTATGAAAGAGAGAGAAGTTCAGTGGGGCAGAACTGAAGTTTAGTGAGAAATAACCACAAATTGACATGTTTTCAAATACGGAATATTTGCAACAGTAACAAAAGTGCTGTTTTGCCCAACAGCATGAGAATCAATCTGAGGGAGGGCAGAAAGCTAATATGAGAAAGCAAAAAGAAAGCATCTCAGCAGGTAAGATTGTTTGAATAATAAGAATTGAGTTTCCCCCCCCCTTCAGGTTTTGCAGGTCAAGCACAGAAACTGAAGACTTCTGCCTCATAGGGGGAAAAAAAAAGAACTGCAGCAAGAATTACTAATTGATCTGAAATAAAGCATTTTAGCGATGGCTACTTAGGTATTTTAAAATAAATACAAACATTATGAAACAGCTAGAATATTTCATCTGTGAAGTATCAGAAAGAAGGTATTTTTACTGCAAAGGCTCTGATACTGTAATTCGAACAGTCCAGGTATGACAGCGCTARCACAGTTGGCTTCAGCAACTCCCATGCTGTTGGATGCAAAGTCGCCTTCCGCATGCTGGATGCTGTACACAAAATAAAAGACCTTGACACCTGCTATGCTCCCTCCATCAAGACAGCGACTGTTTGGTTGCATTCTGACTTCTCAGAACGGTGCCAGGGGGCTAAGTGCTTCCCCTCCCCAGGAGACTGTCAAGCTATTAGCAGAAGGTTTATATGCTGACAGAGGCAAGGATTTGGTGCTGGTAATCTGTTCTTATTTCCTGAAGTTTTGTGAAAAAGCAAAACTTACTGTTCTTGAATAGTTGTTCATTGTCAAGAGCAAATAAAGTGCAGCTTTGGCACAAAGCCATGGTCTGTTTGAGCTCTCATGATAAAAGCAAGTAATACGGTTAGATTGTGCTATGAATCAGATTTCTTGTGGTTGACTTTGCTTTTGGAAGGACAAAACCAATCCCTCTTTTGTGCAAGCTGAGAGATCAGTTAGTCCCGGGATGAACTTCCAGCTTCCCTGACTCCCAGTCTTTGCCTTGAAGACATTAAATCTAGACAGATTAGAGGAGAACACTAAAGCTAGAAATACAAAAGCTTTACAGCCACGTGTGCCTCTGGGATTTTTGGTTTTGTTCATAACCTTATGAGCTTCACCTCATAGACAGAAATCCATCCAGGTACAAGTGCATCCATGCAGTATTCTAGGACTCAGTGGATAGAAGGAAAAAGCAGTTTAGCCTAAGCCTGACTGATACCATTTCCTCACAGTAACTACAAAAGTAAATGTAATTGCGCAGCACATCTTTTTTTCCACTGTTTCAAATACAGATGTCATCCCCAAAGAAGAATTTGGGCTACATAAAACACTTCCCCCCCATGCAWGTTTGTAAAGTCTTATAAAATTCCTGTGATCCTATTCTGCCCTTTAATTTTAGTTGCCCTGTTACAATTTTTATTTTGGCCTTACCCTGCAGAGCCTGAAAAGGATTGAATTCAAGTTTGAGGATTTTAACTAGTTTCATACCCCTCCTTTAAACTGAAGTTAGATAATACTGACATTTAAAAAGTTTTATATATGCATATATACATACATGTATGTTTTCCTGTGTTTTGTTTTGAACTCTTGTAGGAAAGTGAAAGAACACAGTGAAGTCAGATAGCACTACTTTAACTGTATCCTGTGTATGTTGGCCAACCTGTACAGTCACCTGCTCATCATTTGGGAGCCGCTTGTGGGATGTGATGCTAGTGACATACCACAACGCCACATCTAGTGAGCACAAAAGGTAAAAATACACCGATTCTTTTGCACTAAGTAGCTTTCACATTGCCAGGAATGAAGGGAGTTATTTTTAGCTCCAGGTATTAGACAGAGACATTAAATGCTGATGTTAGAGGGGACAGCACACAATTAGCTAAAAGCCAGACACAGGTGTTCCTGTAATGACAGCTATCATACTGTGTCACTTGCAAATGGAAACGCGGCTAAAAATACATGGCAATGAGATAAAAATACATTGTGCAAGAATTAAAGCTAATGGAAAGATCCAAAAAATAYGATAAGACACAGTCATATTGCTATTGAGATACTGAGCTAACTTCTTCAGCTAAGAGAAAATCCTGCCCTTTAATAGAATTCTCCAAGCTGGCTTAAAAACCTCTCCAGAAGGGATCCTCTCTTGGGTACGGCAGGGCTGCAGGGTAACATGACCGCTCCAGGACATTTCTGTGGGATCCAGCTGGCTTTAATCTCTGTCCTACAAGTTTCTCTTCATATTGAAAGCTGCACTGTCACAGTAAGTATTACCTGGACAAAGCTTAACAGCACAGTAGTAAGATAGAGAAATAGTTTGCAATCATTGATCCCATAAAAAACAGAGCTACTAAGCAGGGAGACATGCCTTTATACACTGGCTTTTACACACATTAGTGACCACGGGAGCCYGGCCAGATGTTGAAGGCCATGCATCTTCATATACCAGACAGTGCGGGCTAGCACAWTTAATTTATTAACATAATATCTATTTTTTCAAATCAGAACAAAAATCACTGTCTGGTGAGATTGARCTGGTAAATCTTGCTAAAGTTGTTTTAACCACTGGGGAAATATTCTTTTCAGATATTGTGTGTATCAGGCACATGGGTTTTAAGAAGGGCAAGCTCCCTCCAAGCAARTCTCCCTCAATTCAGCCTTGGAGGTGGTGGGCAGAGCGCTAGAGGGCACCAACATCCTGCACAGGAAACACCACGCAGGCCTTCGGCTTAGACACGCAGAGCACATTAGCAACAAAAATCCCTTCTGATACATTTTTCAGTAGACAGAGGGAGGAAAAAAAATTAAAAAGAGGGAACAGTAATATAAAAAATTCAGACTCCAGTTTGTCACGAAAGCCTCTTGATTTACACACACTCAACCAATACCCTGTGGCTGGGAGGGGGCTAGGAACGCATACTGTATCAGAACGAAGGGTGATAGAAAATTCATGAGCCCTTAAAAATATAATAGGATGCCCAAGTGGTGCTGCCCACTGATTCTCCCCGGCTGCCTGTTTCAGCTTTTTGAGCATGACAGTRGTTTCTTAGGCTTTCATAATAAATGTAAAATAGAAAAGAACAATTAAAGCATGAACTAGTACAGGGTCAGTAATGTATATTTAATCATCAAGCTAGTCTTTTAGCACCTGAAGCATGAAGCCATAGGGAATTTGTCACTACTTACTTCTGCTGTGCAGTTGACAAAACAAGCAYTGGGAAATGCCATGCTTCTCTTCCAAGGTGATATTCACTCAAACTCCCACTTCCACCCCATCACAAATCTGCACTCGAGAAAAYCAGCCATCAGGTCTGACTGCTCCCTGCATCAGGGATCAACTGTAAAAGCACCACCATGCTGCTCACTGGTCTTTCCTGCCTCCCCTCCAACTGGAGGACTCCTAGGGAAGCGACTGTCCAAAATCTTGTCCCACACTCATGGAGCACCTAGGAAGGTTTTKGGGGTAGTCTGGTAACACAAGCCAAGCAAGAGCAGAAATTGCTCTCTTGCACTGACCTGGGCAGGAGAAAGCCTGATAAGCCCAGTAAAAGCTAAGTCATGCACCTGGCTATCAGCAGTCACAGCCCACAGTCAGCAACAGTGGCCTTCCCGAGGCCACCTGCATCGCCTTGCAGTGGCCAACGACAATCACAGCCCTTAATCCTGGAGCACGAGGGCACGTTTCTGAGCAGGAAACTATCATAGCCCGTCTGCTATCCTCCTAATATTCAATTCACTCAGCAAGCTTGTATATTCTGAAGCACCTCAGGTGAGGGCATCGCACAGTTAGCTCCAAGCCGTGCACCTTTTGCATCCTGTCCTGCTAAAAAAGAGCCGCTGACACGTTTTGCCAATGAGGCCAAGAACGTATTCCTCAGGAGGGAGCAGAGGAACCAAAGTACATCAAAATCGTAACAACCACAGGTTATTTCGTGGGAAGAGAAAAAAACACATTAAATCAACCAGATCTGAAAATACACAGGTAARTCAGCCACATGTTGATTTCCATTATTTGGTTAGAAATCAAATGGACTTAAATTCTCATTAATGTAAGAAATATTTCAATGCATTTCAGTTGATGACTTGTGGACAGTTTACAGAGAAACTGATGAGATCAGATGTTACCATCTRAAAGAATAGGCAGAGGCAGTGACTTTTACCTAATTATCTGAATTACTTTGAAATATGTGAAAGCAAATGGTAAGAAATGCCAAGAAATAACCAGAAGTGTTCTGCTTCCCTCTGTTCATTCAATATTCAACTTCAACACCAAACAATAAATATTCTCCTTCTGAATCAGAGAATTCTTAATAATGCATTATATTATTCCTTGGGGTCCATCGAAAATTTATAGCTTGTACAAGGGGTTTCTTCAATGCTCATTTACACAAAACAGCACCTTGATTGCCTATGCAGTGTCTGACAGACACCTCTTACGTGTTTAAAAATTAAAGTCTTGCACTTAAAGGTCCAAAGAAAAAAGTATATTGTAATCTTAACTACCCTAGTCACTGCATATCAGTCCAGAAACCCTTCCTTCAATGAATGAAGCCAAGATTGCCTTAAATTGCTTATCTGGCAAATTAACATCTTGTTGCAAATAAGAAACCCAACTAAAATATTCCTTTTCCTTAATGTAGGAACTAGGCATACCATGATTTTAATGWCACATTAAAATTCAAGTGCTACTTAGTCAAATGCAACAACAAGCAATGATAAGTTTGGGAATTAGCTGGTGCAACTGTAGATGTGCTCCAGCTGGGCTGGGCTGCAGTGTTTACTTATTAGCTGACCTCAGCTTCYCATATAGAAACTCATCATGTTATACAGAAGTTATCTATAAGTAACAAAAAAAACCTTCAACAAGTGCCTGTRACAGCATTTCAGTTAAGAACAAGCCTGTGAATATATGTAAAGTAGTAACAGTTCTGCTGTYTACAGTTATACTTGAAACTTTAGTCTTAACTGGTTACAAACCCTGCGTAAGTGCATTCCTGGCAAAGTATCCTTGAATCGTTTTCGCTRCATCTCACTCAGCATTTTTGACACACACTAATACTGCTAGTAAAATGAATCTCTTACTCGTCATTCCTGTCTCAGGCCTGGACRTAGCAGTGAGAAATAGTGCAAGATGTTTTGCCCAATTATCTCATTGTGCCAATGAACATAGAAACATYGGTCCCACCATTGCTGTTGAGGAGGATCATCTAAAAAGGACAACACCTGACTGTTGCTTTCTCCCTTAGACTTTCCTCTGAACACAGGTTAACTTCTTTCAGGTGGAAGTCTGACTATAGCATTTTTATTAGCTCTGGGTTTCACAGTAATAAAATATCCACTGTCATTTTCCCTACACAACCTTCCATTCAGGAAATAAAGCTGTGACTGTTTCAGATCCAGAGCAGGTAAGTAATCAACACCCTTGATTTCTCCTCTGTGAAGCCATGAGTGGGGTTTGGGACCTTTCTTTTCAGCTCAGACTGCTTTGTCACAGTACCACAAAGACAGCAGTGATCCCAGGGCTAAACATCTCCAAGGTAAAGTGGAACAACCAGAGACAGTGATTTCTTCAGCACAAACCCTGGCGCTTCTTTCTGGAAGGTCCCTGAGACAAGGGCACAGAGCCACCACAGAAGTTGATGGCCTGCAGGTGCTTTCCACACCTACTGGGAAGGAGCCAGTTCAGAGGTGGGGAGTTCCCTGACACAGGAACTTCTTGTTTAGTGCATTTGCCGAGGAGCTACARTGCCTTGAAAGATGCAGGACTGGCTTCCAGGAAAACAGGCCAAACCTCTGGGACTATCGCCCTTGAGTATACATAGGTCCAAGSATGTAACCTATGGGCACCAATCTGGAACTATACAAGCTAGCTTTATTTTTGTAATATTTTAGCTGAGAAGTTTTATAGAAAAAATGATGTTTCTTCAGGAATCTGCACTAGAGCTTGCACTAAGGAAAAGTTACAGCTGAGATCTAAGTCTGCTCACACACCCTTCCAAAGTCTTTTTGAATTCATTCCAGCATCGAGCTGCCCTTTAATTTCTTTTCCTTTCTCATTAGAAATCTCACATTTACTGGATTGCCATAGATATTTGCTTTCGTTCAGCTGTAGTTATTTCCTTTTCTGTATTTTTTAGGACAGGTGGCTTTCTTCATGTTAGTCATACTAAAATGGAATAACTAAATTCACCCTTGTGAATGTGACATTAAGATGAATTTTAGGTCTAACAGCAGTATCAAAATATTGTCCTTATAACCTAATATTAAAGTGTACCACCTTGAACTGAAGAACTGGGAAAGACGAACAATTCTTAATTGGCACAAGCCAATTACAGAAAAACATAGGGAAACTTGCATAAAAGCAGCTAAGGATATAAAATTCATAATGCCTTAACCAAACCAGACTTGGCTTRGGTTTAAGTTACATAATTTTGCCAGACAGACATTATCATACAGTCACCACTGTTTTATGGTTTGAATATCAAATCAAGAGCTTTTCCAGAAACGTCATATGACATTTCACCTTTATTTGCAAGTTATGAAGACAAGAGTGGCTATATATGGTGAAATAGGAAAGGTGAAACCGTGCAAGCTCGGTGGAACAGGGTGTATAATGGAGAGGAGGAYAAAGAAAACTGAAAAATTGAGTTACTCTTTTATTCTCATCTCAGAAGAGCGAGACCTAGAAAGTACAATTAATCTTTAAGTCTATCTTGATTTCATTGCCTATCTTTTATTGAAAAGAGAACCAGGCTTCTATTAATAAAAATGAAGGACTATATTCTTAGAAAATTAATCTATAGTTTCTTTCGCTACGATATTTGGACCAATTTGTTTTTGCCGGTGTTAAATAGGAAGTAGTATGTATGAACACTTCTAAAAAGTATTGCCTTATCTCAAAATGAAATAATTTCCACTTTTTTTTTTTTTACTACGGCTTGTAACTGTTTGCTTTCTTCTCTCTCAGACGAATAGTGTTTGACAAAGATGTTGCCATCTCAGAGACAAGTTTCTGCAAGTTTTGTGAAAATGGACAGCCAAGAAGAGATGAGACTTGTTAACACCTCCACTAGAAAAAGAGCACAGCAGAAACATGACTCAAATATCAAAAAACACAAACAAAAGACATCAAGCACCAAAATGCTGAGGCTATCAGTCACTGTTAGAGTTATTATGCATTAGAGCAGCTATTTCTCCAGGAATGGCAATTTTTGCTTTTGCTCAGTAATGTCTAATGGCTGAAATAGTGTTGAAACTTTGGTTAAGATTTACTAGGAAGAAAAGTTAAGACAAATCCTTTGGGATCTAATTTTCTTAGTCCTCCTGTGCGTGGGCATACCCATATGCACTCCAAGATGCGGCCGTGCTCAGCACTGCTCTGCCTGGGTCGGGCTGTCAGCGCTGGAGCCTGCCCTGCAAAGCAATCRATAGCTTCCTTGATGGGAAGTTCCTCGGCACTGAGCTGGCCTGTACTGCYATTGCCCAGGGCTGTCACCTTGTCACAACTACAGCATCCATCACTGTTAGTGGAAGGGACTGTCTGCTCGTCAACTTCAAGAAAGTTACAGGTTTTGAAAAACAGGGCAGCCAGGCCAGGGCTCCCCTTCCCTGCTGCCTGGGAAGTCTGCTCAACACTTGCCGACGCAAAGAGCCAGGCTGATGTGCTTTTTGAACGTACACAAGCAGACCKTAAGATTGAAAATGTTCCCCTTTATGTGTGGCTCACTAACAGTCATGGGAAATTATTCCACATACCTAAGACACTGTAAGTGCTGTGTTCTCAGAATGGTGCTCCTACAGATTTTTTCCCTTCTGGCATATGATAAATCCTGCAGGCAATGAAAGATGCAGGTGCCTGCAAAGATGAAGGACTAAACCTGGAATAGCTCAGCTTTTAATTGATATGCATATCATAGGATAGGCTATTAGGCCTTTTCTCAGCTGTGGCTGATGATACTCCTTTGGAAAGGCAGGACYGCAGAGCTGTGAATTTCTGTGTTTCACTACCTGCAAGTCACTTATTAAAGCTGCCCTTTTCTGGATGGAAATATGGAGTAGCAAATGTTTCTACTTTTCCAAACCCTTTGAGTTATTCCCTTAAGCCATGTCTGGCAGAAAAGACCATTCAGGGGTGAGAGATGTCAGAAGGAGAGTGAAAACAGTGAAAAAAAAAAAAAATCTTCTCCAGGAAGAGCACATGCCCTTGATTTATTCATTTCCATCTTATATCAATCTTAATGGAAAGGGAGTTTACAAACCAGTTTTGGCTTTAATTAGGTTTGATGATATTAAGCAGTCAAATCTCAGCTAATTTCAGATTCCCATTCTTGAGAACTGAAAGCACGTCCTCTGCTCCTCATGTAGTGGGTGATCTCATATAACTCAATTTTCCTCCATATCAGAAAGTGACAATTACAACTAGGCTTTTTCTCCTACAACAGGCTCAGAGGTGTCTGAAGAGGTGCTTATGGCTCTTTGTTCATTAGCAACTCTTACACTTAGAAACTTTGAATAGCATCTGCTTTTTCTGACAAGGTGCCATCTGCTCATTGCCCAAAACAGAGGGTCAGCAGTGCATTACTTGTGTGAAGGTTAAGCAAGCAGAGAACGAGCGAGCAAAGATGAAAAACCTCGAAGATGCTTGTAACACACCCCTGCTCTCTGATGAAATTTCTAGTCTGGAGAACTGCCAGCATCAAAAGAAAAGAGGCATATATAAGGTGAGGGAAAAAGGAAGTTAACACAGAACTAATTGTATTGAATTTCCACAAGAAGAATCGTCATCTGCCTCAGCATACTCACTGAGAGCGTATGGGCCAAGAGAAACAGCAGACATGACCTAACGTTTCACCCCCGCTCCAGGGTATGGATGGGACTCACCTGCCGAATGAAATAAATTGTTTTCCTTTAGATAGCCAAGTTCCTCATGATATCACAGAAAATAAGGGACAGAAGGGACCTCAGGAGACATCTTGCCCAGTCACCTACCTCAAGGCAGGATCAGCTACCCTGGCACTGCTCCTGGCAGGCATTTGGAAACAACTTGGAGACAGAGAGTCTCCCAGGCAGGGGAACCCAGTGCTCAGTTCTGCTCAGCCACAAAGTGCTTTCCATAATGCTTAACCACAGTTATACTTGCCATAGGTCAAGCTCCTGATTTCAAAATCTAGGAATTTTACGTCTCAACATACRTTGCTATAGGCAGGAATTGACTTGAGGATGTATCTGCTTAAAAAATCAGACAGCTGCTGAGGCATTACACTGAACCTRAATTCAAATTAATTCCTGTATCTCCATTCCTTAATCTCTGCTCCCTCTTCTCACAGCATCATGCACTTCTCAAAGGCTGTGGTAGTGACCTCTAAGTACACAATGTAGTTTATGACATTTTGATGGAAGATAAAGCCTACTGGTCAAATAGTACAAATTAATTTCATTCACAGATTTTAATTTACTTCCTACAGAGTGATTTTTTTGCATCCCAGCAAGTTAACATCAAAGTCAATAACAAATGCCATCATCATTTCAACCTTTTTGTTCAGTTTTCTGAATTACATCTGTAAATCAAATCAGCTATTGCCATAAAATATACGCAGTRTTCATCTGATTAGCTCCCTATAAAACCACCATCATGCCCTATCACAAATATAATTGCAACCATTTAACTTGTCAAATCAAAACTTGACTTTATGAGCCCGTGTGCTAAAGGACAGCCCAGCCTCATGGCTTTCTAACCTGCTGCTCTAGGCTCAGCTCCRGTCTGTAGGTGAGACTTCAGAGGGTCAGATCATGGTGTCATTACAGTGCTCTTGACCAAGTTAACCATACTTGATGCAATTACTCAGTCTTCACTATTCAGGGCTGCTACTAGTTATTTTACARGATACTATAATTGGTAAGAAATCATCCTAACACCACTTTGGTATTCCTGCTCCTCATGGAGGCAGATTTTCTACTCTGACACCAATTACCAGCTCTGTATCTGGAGGTACTGCTGCTTTTTCCRCATTAGCAAAGGATGGACAGTGAATAAGCACTCAGCAGAGCCAGCTCCGGCCCCTGGCTTTGCCCCCAGTCTGCTAGATGACTCTGATAAAGCTATTTCTTAGTGCAAAATTACTTCCTGATCTATAAAATGGAAAAATGACACTAAGCATTAGATRCCTGTCAATGATCCTCTAAAAACAATGAACATCATTACCTAGGAGCTCTGCACGTTCCTCCCCAAGAGGAAAGGCAGGTCTTTGGCCAACAGGCTGCTAGACCTAARTGTGCCCCTCAGAGGCAGGGCCGGGCAGCGAACCAGGGTGCTCTCTCGATGCGGTTGCGGGGGCATCCTTGCCCCAAATGCCAAGTTACCTCCCCCCCCAATGATGCTGCACCCCGCAGCCAGACCCGGCTGGAGCCTTGCTGTCATATCTGATGTCTGGAAATAACAAAGGGTTTTCAGAGAAACTGTGGTCTTCAACAGGTTCATTTCCTACAGAGATTCTACTGGTGATTTTTCTGYATGTGATGTGTACAGCTGTCAGTGACCTTTCTAAAACCTATTTCTTTCTGTAACATCCAACAGATTTTTCCCAGTCGAAAACTTTTGACTAATGAAGTGCAGGAAGAAACCTTCATTTTGAATCATCCTGATTGTAACTTCAGGCTTCTGACATCAAGGTCTACCAGCAGATATATTACAAGTTACATTCAATGTCTGTACACATTGTTCTCTGGAACAAAGACATTTAATGGCAGGGAAACCTTTTTTCCTCTTCCTCTGCATTCTTTACAAGGCAGCACAGCACTACTGTGCATGAATTCTCAAAATCTTTCAGCACTTAAAATTGATTTCTGTTCAGGTTTTCTTAAAAGTGGGGAAAGTGCAGTGCAGATTGTGATGGGCAGATTTCCGATTCCCGGCACTGGCTGCCGGTTGGATTTACAAGCCTTCCGTGGAGTCTCAGTAGAACAGCAGCAAAGGAAACGGTTCTGAGCACTAAACTAGAATGATGTGCACGAGAAGGTRTATCTAAAGGTTAATTAGGGCATTGCTACGGGGATTTAGTCTGCAATTTACTAATGCTTCTTACTCTATCTGTAAAATGTAAATCKCATTTAAGAATGAGCCCTCTATTGGTACAATAAACATATAACAACCAACGTTTTCTTCAACTGCCGTAAGTACAAAAGTGTTCAGGAAACATTAGAACATATTTTGATCCTAGCCCTCTGAAACAAGTTTTTTTTAACCTTTTAACATTAAAATAGCTAATRTTATACTCTTGAATTACAAATAGATAAGTAGATAGGTTAGAGGCTGCATCTTTTTTGCCGATATAATACAAAGCAYGCAGTGCACTTAAAGGCTCTGCAAATATGATTTTAAAAGATCATGCTAAATAACCCTTTCATGGAAATGCTGTATTCCCTCCCCCCTTTAAGAAATGCCTGCAAATTACAACTCTTAAATTACTATTTTTAGGATACATTCACCTTGCTAAACTTATAGCTACATCTAAAATGACAAACAGAACCACATAGTACAGTGTCCTCTGATAATGGCCAGACATTACCATACTCATATTTGGGCAGAACAAATAACATCAGATGGTACTGTAGCTACTGGCTTTCAGAGATAAGTAGCAGGAACAGAGAGCAAGATATAATTCTGCCTGACCTCCATCCATTTAGCAGGATGTTCAGAGGAGCACTGATTTCCACACGTATTCAGGCTTTTGTSTTTGGCAAGTAAAACACTCTACCTTAAGATCTGAAAATGACTTTGCCACATTGCTTATTTTTAAAGCTAGATGCATAAAAACACAAGTCACAAAACTCAACTGCATTTATTCAGAACATTTTCTGAGGCTCTGGAGCTTTTCAAGTCATTGCAGGCAGATTTACAGTTTCCTATAAAACTCCAGCAGCATTTCAAGGTTACACATGGATGTGTCACCAGTGAAGTGATCCCATTTCCACTGTGGTTTGCTTCTTGTCACCTTTGAACCTCAACTGTAAAAATATCTATTTGCATTACCAAGTTCTATGTGATGAGAATCAGAGGAAACATTCACCCAAAGCCCTCCGCAGCTTTGCATCTCATTTTCAGATACCTTGTAGCACCCCTTAATTATTGGTTCTACCCCGTAGATGTGTGATGCGTGCAATCAAGACAAGACTKCCAGCCTATTAGTTAAAACTCTGAGCTTCTTGCCTTTCCCTAGTGGCCTAAATTTCTTTAGCAGTTACACAAACCTGGTTAATGTTGACTCCACTGGAATTACTTCCAACTGGCACTGGTGTTGCCAGAATCAGAAACAATATCTGTTTGTAGTTTTATGGGTTAACATTTAAATAAAACACATGCTGATGTGAATTATGTACAAAGTAGTATGATTAATAATTCATTAGCATCTCCCCATTTACTTCTCCCAAATACACACTAGACTTTATACCCCAGGCACAACATATCTAACATCCTTCAGAACTGATGCTGGCAGGCTCTCATTGCCCTTAGCTTTGGTCCTTTGAGAGATGCTTCTGCTGCGAGACTGGCTGGGGTTGAATCACATTTTTATATGCAGCAGGCATAG
This sequence comes from Rhea americana, assembly GCF_003343005.1. Taxonomy (NCBI): domain Eukaryota; kingdom Metazoa; phylum Chordata; class Aves; order Rheiformes; family Rheidae; genus Rhea; species Rhea americana. The sequence continues at coordinate 4,674,671 of NW_028186501.1, read as the reverse complement.
ACTGTGTGCGTACCCTCACACCGCACACACACCTACCTGTCTGCAACAATTCATGTGCAYGTGTGAATAACCTTTTTTTTCAGTGAAACATCTTTAACAAGCTCTAATTATGAGCTTTTCTTTGTAAAGTGTTTTCTGCATCTAAATTCTGGTATAAAATAGCTCCAGGTACACTATTAAACTGAGAGTAAATCATACTAATAAAGCCCTTAGCTCTAATGCTTTTTCTCCCAAGCTTTGATGCCKCCCGATACAGCACTCTGTAGCAAAACTATCTTTGTCATAAAAGAACACAAAATGCGTAATATACAGAAATCAAATTTATATTTTCTTCTTTTTAAATATAGAATATAATCCTGAGTGTGTGGAATATGCAAGAGCTAAGGAACAAACTTTGCAAAGCAATACTTACAATAGAAGGCAGATATGGCAGGCTGCAGGCTATTCCATTTCTTCAGTCACTTGAACATCCCAATAACTTTAAGTAATAATTAATCATATTAAAAAACTACCTTTTTTCTTTCCATTGATGACTGCAGGCTGAATAAATTTAAGTTTTACTGAATTAATTCCATTAACAAGGTATAACTGGGTACTCATGTGCGTTTAGAAAGTCATCTTCAGACTTCACTTACTAAAAATAAGTGCACTAAACTTATCCTTAGTCTTAAATATCTCCTCACACTATTAAAATTGGTTTCTCAGGATGGTACATCAAGAAATTTGTGCATTTTTTCTTGTGATGCACCCCAGGAAGAGGTATGTGCAAGGCTGGCTACTCCTCTGAGCAGGCTGACAGCTAATGTGAGGTTAGATGCTGCTTCTGATCTATTCATATTGCTCGAGGCCATTCGATATCCTCAAAGGCATTTGTATAATAAACCAGTATATTTCACAAGCTGATGTTTGACAAAACAAACTTGTATTTGCACTAAAGCACAGATTTCCGAAAGACTTGAGGTCAAGACACTGGTAAAAGTTTGTCACTATTCTCTCATTGTTCCAGTAACTGATCACACACAAAATCAGCTGTCATTTCTAAAGTGAGTTTGTTTRGTCTCAAGTTCTTCCCATCCATTTCATCTAGATTAAAGGGTACCCACAGAGAAATAGCTTTGGTCATCATATCCCCTCTCATCTTGGTATATTAAATGGAATGAGCCTTTGTAAGGTTTTTTCCTCCAAACTCGTCTTCCAGCTCTTTCCTCTGTTCACTTCAGCTTTTGAGCGTCCTCTTTACAATAAGGACCACAGAATTAAGTGCAGTAGCCTAAATCTGGTTTTATGGTTGTCACAGTACAAGTCTTAATTTTCACTTGCATCTGAATGTTTTATCTCAGTGAAATGCATCTATGATTTTTTCAGTCTTCAAAAATCAATATTTGTGAAGTTTTGGGAGTACATGCAACTATTAGGCTTCTTGATTAAACGTGAGTTTCCATCTGATGACCAGCATCTATTCCAGTGGGCAGTCCATCTTTGCTTGTAATAAGGAGGAAGTCTAAACCATTTTTTCTTTCTGCTGGTTCGATTAAATCCCAGATTAGAAGGTGTTCTTCTTTAGCATTTAAAATAGTAATACCAACAATCATATTTTATTAATGAAAGCAGATGAAGTGCACTATATCACACCTGAACTGAAATCCCTTTTAGCAAGTGCTTCTTTCCACTCTAGAGTATTTCTCCTTGGCTGGCACAATGGATTTGTGCAGGAACTACTGCAGTGTGGAGAGCCACTGTTAACTTCCAATTTATAGTTCCTAAAACAATTAAGGAAAAGCAATAGCAGATCCTATAGAAAATTTGCAACAAAAGTTAACATGAAGACTATTAATAGTGTGCATGAGTTAATCCACGAGGAGTTTGAGACTCAGATGTCCTCCTCCACCTCTCAGCAGTTTCTCCTCAATACTGGTGAGGTTGCCTGCTGTATAAAACACACAGTAATGACAAGCTTTCCCTCAGCACTCTCCATAACCACCATCTACAAACACTACATCCTTTCAGTAGCAAAACAGAGAGCGGGCATGCAAGTAGTCCTTAAGTCAGCCTTGCTCCGTGCTGGAATTGCCCAAAGGCTGCAGTAATGCAAACACAGCATCAGGCAATCAGATCATCTGCACATGCAGTGGTCCAAAATCTGCTCAAGATCTGAGAGGTCCTGCAACTATCCTCTAGAGCATAATTAAAATTTCTCTGGCTTTTACCCCCAATATATCTAATGATTAGATTCTGAACTTCAAAATATACTCCAATAAGATAAATTATTAAAGTGCATATAATAGCTAGAGGGTAAATTTTGGTGTAAGAGAAAAAAAGTGTTTTTAGTAATAAATCCTTCATTCTTCTCAGAAAATACTTCTAAAGAGGCAGAAAATTGAGTCTTGACAGAAACTGGAAGCAGTCTTAACATGGTACAGGAGCTGCACAGATAGCWGCTCTTTTTTTCTTAAACATATGCATAAGAACAACAAGCAAGGCTGCCAAACGTGCCAACAATAATGAGCACCACAGTACGTAATACAGCAAGATTCGTGACTTGGAATACACTGAATATCTTTCTGAGGAAGCGAAGTGCTGAAGTTTGAATACAAGAGTATCACATCATTTTYATAAACTCTGCTCAGGCTCTAAGTCATCCTGGGTCAAAGTAGTTTAAGCACCCTAGAGACGCAGGTCCTGTATTCCTTCTTTCACCTCYGCAAGGCCACCAGACCTCACTGAACCCTTCACTTAAGGTTTTCKGCACCATTTTTGAAGCTATTTCAAAATATACAGATAAGTCCAAATGAAACAATTTATTCTGGATAAGCATTTTAAATGTCTACATAAAACATCATTCCAATCTCTGTAATAAGTCTTACAATCACGTTTTTCTGGCTAAGAACATACAGCTGTAGTCTGAGTTTAGCTGTAAACAGTTTTTAGAGATATTGTATCATTTTTGCATCTCACCAACCATCTGCAAATGGCTGTAGGTGACTGCAGATCCCTGTGTTTGTGGATCACACTGTGCTTAGCACACAGGCAGCACTTCTTGTATCATACTTTAYRAAGTGGCTTTAGCAGTARATCTCAGAAAATAAAATGATGCAGYCAAAACCAAAGCAAGAGATGGGAATTTCAAGTCTCAACTGGTTGCCTTGCAGATTGGTTCAAATAGTGCATAAAGCCACAAGTGTTACAAATTGAGACATGCAAAAATGCRATGTTGCTTATAATGCACGGATTACTACCTGTGTAATGCCAATTACAGCGGTCAGTTTGATGCTTTCAGGCAATACCAAACAGCATTAGGGAAGACCTACAGCAGACCACCTCTGCATTCCAAAATTCATGCTGCTGCCACTAGAATACTAACACTGAATTATATTATTTTTTTGCTTAATACAAATATAACATGAAACAGTGAGAAGCAGTGGTGCGTATGAGTAGACATAGCATATTCCTRTGCCTTTGCTGATAGAAGAGAACCAGAAAGAATATAGATTTTTTTCCTTCCTGGCTTTAGTCTGAAAGGTCAGAATGAACAAGAGGGGTTGTGCTTTATTCCTGGGGCTATTTCCATTTGCYATCTCCAGCTGAAATCACTCTGCACCTCCTAACGCCTAGGCCTTTCAACTTTCTGTGGAGAGACTTGGGTCCATAAATAGTTATAGGCAGGTTAATATTAAGCTGCTTGCAGTGGTAGAAGGATCCCTTTAAAGTGGGGCAGATTTCAGATCAGCCCTTCAAACGTTATTTCAGTGAATCCACACAACTAAGGAGAAGCAATATTAAAGCACTAGTTCYTCTGCAGAGGTTTCAGTTAAGAGAAAAAATGATTTTAATTCTCCTTTGCTAAGCCACTATTGAACAGTGAACAAGTCAGCCAGAGATTTACCCTGTTATGTCAGAGTGTAATAGGGAGGGTTATATCTCATTTTGTTGATGCAGTTTTCAAGCAGAAAGCAGACACCACCCCCGCACGGAGGTCTCTGCCATGCAGTGTGGTGTTTCTACCCTCTTGCCCCAGCTCCCCCACCAGCCCACGGGACCTCTCTGGGCCTTGATGCACCACRCAGGCCCAGAGCAGCCTGTGCCAGGGTATTTGGGGGAGGAAAAGGGAGATTGGACAGATATGCAACATTTTAAACACCCCAATGGGAATTCTCTCCAAAGGCACGTTGTACTTATTTGCAGTGATTACACTAGAGCAAAAGGGAAATCACCTGGGAAGATCTGGGTCCCAGTCCCTCGCTCAGAACCTGTCCTGGAGAGTTTACAACTAGCATTAAGACAGTGCCAAACTTCCCCTTTACTTGGTCATATTCTCATGCTGTTCCTACCACCCGGTTTCTCTGGAGTGCYGACTTTTTCCTTCTGTCACCATTAGTGGAAACTGATGCAGAGCCTCACATCTAAATATTTCCCCCAAATATTAAGAAAATTCAAATCTAGATTGAAACTTTCCATCTCAGACCTTTATTAAATGCAAATGATTCTCATTAAGAGTAGTATTCTGAAGACTCCATCCCCAGACATACTACTGACTTGATCAAGTCTCCTGCTGAACAAACCTATAAATATTGTTATAAATATTCATGAGCTTCATGTAAATAACATCTCCAACAGTGCTGCTGCTTCTGCTACACAGGTAGAGCTCGTGAGATTTTTCCTTCTTCTAGGGGCTGAGCCACTTCTCTATCACAGGAAATAAAAAAGAGATGAAGAAATACAAGGAACAGCCAGGACTCCTTGCTGCTGTCCCAGCTCAGTCTAGAAGGGGGAAGGGGTCTATATCTTTCTGCCAACAAAAAGCCTCATTGAAAACAGAAGTCTTCACCACAATCAGACAAGGTCCTGTCAATGGCCAGTAGTTCCTTGTCCTCCCCGGACCACCACAGTCCCTCCAGCCTGGTGTCACCCTGTGATGTGGCCAAGGTCAGACAGGGTGGCGGATTTCTCCCCCAAGGTCAGTTACTGCAGTTGATCCATGTCAGCAGCTGGCAGATTCTCAGGGTTGTCATGAAATTATAACAGGGTTAAGGATCACGGAAATCATATAATTTAGTGACAAGATACTTAATGCAAAGCGAAGAGTGCCCAGAGGTTTTCCAGAACACTGAATTCAGACAATTAAGACTTCAAAAAGGGAATATCCAAAGCCAGACATCTCTCACTGTCTCATACTCAAGCAGACAACCGCTGCTGGGAAGTAGTTCATATCTTCTTAATCTGCTGCACACCCAGGGAACACCCCCCACATGCCTCCAAGCCCAGGCACTGCTTATGAAGAAGTCCCTGAAGCCACACTGCACCTGCCAGAAATGAGCCAAGAGCTTTGACATGCGATTGAGGCAATTCGAGTCAATGCTGTGATTTTAGTCTTTTATTTGTAGTTGTACTTTGTCCTGTTTTAGAGGATTCAAGATGAGAGAATAAGCCCTCTCCAGGAAAGGAGAAAGAGGGAATCTGAAGAGTCTCATTAAAGCTGAACCCCACTCCCTCAAGGGAGAGGAATGGCTACAGAACCTTCACTCAGTTTTATTTTTCTATCAGCAGTTTGAAACTAAAAAAGCCTTATCAGCAGGGATAAAGATTTTTTACATGGAGAATTTTTGGTAGGCTTGGAAATAGAACAGAAAGATAAAGTTGCCTTTCTTTATATCCTATCCACCTGCAGGACAGCATCTGAAGTTCAGAGCTCTTCTGATCCTCCCCAAACAATTTTCCATAGCAATMATCAAATAGGATACGTATCTGAGAGTGACTTGCAGATATTAACTAGCTARTGAGTTAAAGCTTATGTATTAATTTTGTCATTTTAAAACTGCTTTGTAAACATGCAGGAGCCTGCCATAGAATAGGATTTACTTAAAAGTCCCCCAGTCACATCAATGAGGTACCTTACTTGGGACTTTGATAACAAGTATATATACAGGAAAGAATGAGTAGTGTGATGATCACCAAGAAACCAGGAACTAGACTCATAAATGGTATCCAAAATGATCACAATAAGTACCAGCACAAGGCGTAAGAGCACAACAACAGTTCGTTCGTGTGGGCCAAGYGTTGCTTGAAAGTTTGCTAGCCTCAGGGTCAGAACACACTTAATGGGAGACAGACTGAAAAACAGAACACGCTCTACCCCACTAGAACACTACTGGGTCCCATTTTGCTCCCACATGGAGGGAAAAACGCTTGACCCAGGATTCAGTTGATATTCCTCCCTGGACTCTGGGGCTGCAGCTCAGAAGGAAAGCACGGTGATGCTATGGTGATGTCCTCATTTCCCATGGAGACAATTGAGTGTCACCTGCAGTCAACTCTGCAGCTTCCTTGAAGTGGTCTGAGACCTCTACACTTCTGAGATGTGGCAATCCTCAGTGAAAGCAGGAACCAGCGACCCACAAGGATCATGCACAGGGTCAGATGAGCTTGTACTCAGTAGGAATTTTCTTCCTGCTTTCTTCTGAAAGTCTACCCAACCAAATTTTAAAGTTGGAGATGCTACCTTTATTCTTTCTCCCAGTGAAGACCCTGGAGCCTTCCTGAACCAACAGCACTGGGAGCCAACAGCCAGTAATCCCAAGCCTGGGGCTGACCAGGTTGCTGCAGTTCAGCAGGTGCCTGCTCTCCTTGCTGAGACAGACATACCCCTCATGTGAAAACACCTGAAATGGGAATGGGCTGCTCAGGGAAAGGAACAACAAGCACTGGTAATCTTTTCCAGCCCACAGAGAAGGGAGGAAGTTTTGCTTCCTTCTCCTTCCACCCTTTGTTATATTAATTTGCTGCCCTGCTCTTCCCAGCAGTCACCTAAACGAGCTGGGAAAGGGAAGATGGTTCCTCCCGTTGCCAGCTCGATGGTACAGTGGCACAATCCTGACTATGCTCTTGCCATATATTAGAGTTTGAATTCATCTATTTTCTGGAATTTAGGTAGAATGAGTAGAGGTGACAGCACTGATTTTCAAAAAGGAGCTATTCTTTTCTTCTTCCTAATCAGAGCAGTAAGTGTAGCCGCACTTGATTATCTACAACTCACTTTTGCATCTGAGCAGCTGGAGGAGTCAATCTGGTGAACATAACTTCTCCATCCCTCTTCGGTTCAACTCCATCTCCTGACAATCTTGTCAAATGAACGTCTTCTCACTTCTACAAAAACATAGGGGTACTTAGCTGGATGCTCTTCAGATACTTTGCCAAAAACTGCCAAAACCATTTTCACTGAGCATTTTTCCTCTCCCCAGATGTGCTCCTTGAATGAAAAGCACCATTTCTCTTAGGGAGAGAGGTTTTGCATTGCATGAAAGAGACTGCACCAGTCTAGATTTGGGAGATAAGTGCATCAAAAGAGAGAACATGAAAGAAAAGATTTGCAACAGCTAGCACAAATCCTACTATTAAATCATAACTAAAATAGATGTTTAAAGACTTGCCTTAATTCAGAAAACAAACCTAAAGAAAAACAAGGTGTATAGAAAGAGCACTAATAAATCAACTATTGGAGAACTACCTGAGAATACCAATCATTTTCATCCCATTCAAAGTGATAACAGCTATAGACAGGAAGAAAAAGACTCTTTATAAAAAATGCACTGATCTGGAATAACTCTGTAATGAGTGTCAGCATAGAAATACTGTAATCACAAAAAACTGAACAGTGTTGTCAGTTTTCCCCAGCCCCTTCTGCCCAGCTCTGCATGTAATAATTTGCTTTAGTATTTCTTACATGAGACAGCATATGTACAAGCTAATACTGGTTATAGACCTATAACAAATGATAAATAATTACATGAAAGACTGCTGCTCACCCTGTGGGTTTAGATGGCAATCCCTCACTTTGCTCAACATATGTATTGTCATTACAGCATGACATATCACATCTGCAGGCTCCCTACCCACACTTGTGCCCTCAGCTGTGGATTCACAACAAACTAGAAAATATTTTTGCCCAGGTTTCCCCTCTTACAATGCTTTCCTAGTATGTGACATTTTGCATCTCAGCACTTTTGCAAAAAAATTTGACTTCACCTATGAAGAGCCTCACTCAATCATGATTTATGTTAGATCCATTGAATCATAAAAGACTGGTCTGGAAACATTCTCAAATAGTTGTCTACCTACTCCATTCCTCTGCCCCAAGAGGCGACCAACACTATTTATGACATTCCTTGAAAGTCTTTGCTTTAAAATTTAGGTTAAGCAAGAAAAAGAATCACAAGAAAGTTATCTAGGGGGAAAAGCTAGAGAGAAGACAACAACAGAGATCAGACAAGCTGTGAGAGTAAGGAAGAGGGGAGACTTACAGGCAAGTAATAATCTGAGGCTAAGTTTTAACAACAAAAAAATCAACCTTGAGCATGTGGTCTCTAGGAGCCTATGGTATAGCAGACATGCAATCTTCCTCAAAGACTGTTTTTCCTGTTGTCATCACAAATCACTTTGCCCACTGAAGTTAAAGCTGCTTTTGTCAGGATACTCATGCCAGTGTAACAGCTGTAAAAACACCAGTCATTGGTAGTGCATTAACAAGAGCTAAGTTTGAGGCACGGCAAGTTCTTTAAGACTGTAAATTGCAACTCAAACTTCAATCCAAGGTTGGCAAATTTGTTTGCAGGGTGACAGAGAGACGGTGGGAAGACAACCATGGGGAAAAAACAGAAGTAGAAATTCAGTAGGCAGCCTTGCGTTGCTTTGTTAACAGTTAGCCTATTGCATCTACCCCACTGATTTCATCTGGCCCCAAGTGCTAAAGTTAAGTGCTGAGCTGCACTAAGATTTAAGTGTGCAATTAACTTTAAGCATGTAAGACTGCAGATGTGTTCACAAAAATCACACACAGTTCCTGAACAAATCAAACGCGTTATTTTCCTTCATACAAGAAAACTATAGCCATTTGCCCAGTGGTAATCCCAGTAAATCCATTAATCTGAATGGAAAGAGGAAGGACAAAATAGTTTCTGAAAGGCACATCAGCAATATCACTCTTGAGTTAGACCAAAGAGCTTTCCTACTAGCATCAAAGTGAATGCTTTACAAGATAGTTCAGTCACACCTGGCATCTTTAGCTTTTTCTAAAAAGTAATGCTTRCAAAGGACCACAAAATAGCCAAGGATAATGATACCACCTTAACATGACAAAAAATATCCAAGCCTTCCCTTCTGAATAGCTGGTATCCTTAAGGATATACTAGGACATCAAGAAGAAACTCAATGAATTACGTTTTGCTTAAGATAAAGAACAGACATACAGGCCCCCAGGAGAACAGGCTAATGCAGGAAGCAGCGATTAAATTGGCTAGTGGTCTGTTCAATTGGTTCTCCCTTTATCGCTGAGCGATACAGGGTGGGTTTAAAACTGAGTTGTTGTTAAAATAACTGCTCAAGGCTGCACGCACTTCACTTTCTGTACCCAGGCAGAAATTGCTCTCGCTGGCTCTATTTCATTATTCTCTGGAAGACAGTKCCTTCCAACATTTTACGCATTGGGTTCATTTCTCTGCTTTCTGATGCAGGAAAATTTGCACCAGGTGATGTGTTCTTTCTCCCAGGCAAATCCTCTAGCTATGCTACTTATTCAGCACCAGAAGACCAGAAAGACTCCAACAGCAGTGTTCTCCCATTTGGGACCCCCAGCATGCAGGTGGAGAGGTCGCTGCAGTGTCCTTGCGTCAGCACAGTCTGTGATTTACTCTGGACATACTCATTGGAAGGCTGGTAACCACCTGAGGGGCAGGACCTCTCAGGACATAGCTATTCTATGCAAAAAGGGAAACCTTTTCATCTATGATCAGCATTAACAATATATATGACCTCCCAGAAATCAGTTACTACTCAGCAACATACCAGCAACCTAGAGCACACACCCTGCAAACAGGCGTCTTGCTTTTCCTCATTCTACCAAGCCAGTCTAATTTATTCTTACTACCAGCAAGGGACTACAGATTTGCAGTTTGTGGTGCTTAGTAGGCTCACTGCTCAAAAATCTGTCACTAGAGGGAAGAAAAGAATTTGTCTGAAACAGATTAGAGTAAACTCAGAAAAGCTATAACATATTATCTTTTATGACTGTGGACATTGCCAACAGGAGAAAAYCAAGCTCACATGAAGCTTACAAATCAATTATTCAGTAAGCTCACAAAAGGAAGAGAAAGATAAACCAAAATGAAATAATGGCAGATACTCCTTCATGCATCACCACACCACGAAAGAGGTGCAAATGCAAAGCTGTTTTGCAACACACCATTTCCAGGGTGAGAAGGGCTTGCTTAGAGAGAGCTCCCTGCACAGAAGAGCAGCTGCTGAAGCTCTCAGCCTCRCTAAGGGGTCCCTCACTAAGATAAAAGCTTGCTTCACCCCTTCAGACTCTTTCCTGTAAATATGAGGAGGAAGGTCCAGCTCTCCAATCTGTTTTTTCCATGTCCTCCTGCAAGTTTGGAGGACTTTTAGCTTTCACAGGTCTTGCAAAGGAATGAAGGTGCTGAACATATCACAGCACACACCCACAGCCTTGCCTTTATAATTGGGACTAAGATGATGCAACACATTCAATCCTGTTGAAAGTAATTAGATCCACCTGATAATCACACTGCCATTCTTCTAGAAAGTAGCAAAATATTCTAGTCTRTCACTGGACAGATTATATATCTCACTGAAGGACAGTATAACAGCAAGTGGGACTTCTACAAAGCATTAATCGGTGTACGTGCCATTACCATGCTCTACATGATCATTCATTGAAATTATGCAAAATATTTTAATGTACAGAATCTGCTTCTGGCTCAGTGCCTGAGCTTTGTGCCCCACTTTCCCCATGTGGGTATAAGCATCTCCTTATAAGTGTCTTGTTAGTTGTTCTATTGTAAAAGTGATTTCTATATATAAACATCCACAAYAGAACTTCCCTGCTTTGTCTTTTCCTGACAAGTTCTATTATATTATMCAGTTCTTCTCTGTGGAAAATCCACACCTTTAATTCTAGATTATGTTGTTTCAGTGACTCAGGTTAACACAATTTTATATGCCAGTGAAGTAAAATCAACTGTTGTAAGACTAACTGAACAGAAAAGAAACATTTATATCTTTCAAACTGATTGTTTGCACATTTTAGTTCAAAAAAAAGTCCATATTCCRTAGTATTTAGCTGAAGGCTGTCATATCATTTTTCCTCTACTCCTTTCTCTGAAATCACTAGCAGTAACTGCTCATTAGCATGTTAGTTAAAATTAAAACAACTGCATAGACAAAGTTTCCTTTCTACGGAAACATACTGATCTCAGCCTCTTGCAAGGCCAGAAAGAACATTCATTAAAACACTGCATAGAAGTAGCAGATATTAATCTGATTTTTGAGATCTATTCCAATTTCCATTCATAAAATACACATGATTGAGGAAAATCCATCTTCTTAGAGCAAAATTCTTCTTAGGTGAGAGGTGAATTAGGAGTCTGCACTGTCAGTAATGCAATAGCATTTAGGACCAAAATGAATACTGTTCTTTTTGGAGCAAAACAGACAGACATACAGACACCAGAAAACAAATGTTACTCAAGAATATTATTCTAAAACAGCTAATCCTGTTACAGTATCCAGGAATTGGGAGTAGCCAATTAAGGATATGGGAATAATCTTTCTCTAGAGGCAGCAGAAGAGGCATATCACCTCTCCAAAACAGGTTCTTGGGGCTCAGCTCTGCAGGTTTTCTCATCACCCAGTTGGGTTAAATTATAAAGTCCTGCTCCTTTCCTAGACCATCCATACTCTCATTTTCCTGCCTAGCAAACTGTAAGCTCTAGGACAAGATCTACCCCAGTTTTCAGGTATTCTATGTTTCAAGCTTCCCCCAGACCCTTAGAATTAAATTGTAATTTCTACTACCTGGCTGCATGACAGAAGGGTTTTCTCTTTCCATGAATCACCAGGAAACACTTCTTCCCTTCAGACTATTGCATTAACAATTCCATCCCTACATATGAAGTGGAAATGTTATCCATAGTGTACCCTGGAGCAATATACTGGGRAACAGAGCTTTTTGAGCATGACCCAGTACCCTGGTAATATGAACTACCACCTCTCAGGACACGGAATACCTTGACCTTAACTAGCTTTTTTAAATCCCTCTTGAATGCTAAACTGAGAAATACAGATAAAAAATATTCATATAAACATCAAAAATAGACAATCATCTCTAAAAGCTTACAGAGGCACAGAGGACAAGAAAAAAAATCACATTAGGCTCCTATCCAAAGGCTATAATTCCCACTGGATAATTATTTAATAAGCTTTCCCAACATGCATATTTCCTGTGGTTCAATTCAGGTATACRTTTGTTAACTCTGACTGCAGTCAGCAGGGAACACCACATCACAGGGACCATGCTGTTTTCGTATTCTGTATTTCGAGATTTACAGAAGTTCATACCCTCCTTCCGTACTTATYCCCTTTGTCCAGCCAAGCAGGAAAGGGTGGCTTTTCCTTCCTCTCTCTCCTGCCTCAAAGATACTATCATTCCTCAGGCTCGGTTCTAGCAGCCTGTTCATGCAGATGCCATTACAATGGCAGTTATGATGCCTGCTTGAAGCCCAAGGAAATCGTTAAGGCATTGTGAAGCCCAGCCACCTGAGCTGACGTGGTACCTGAAGGGTTTTTGGTTGACAAACATGCCATAAATGGTCTGTGCAACCACAAAAAAAATACRTGTGTCGATACCGCACCGGGGAAGGCAGGGTGAGTAGCAGCTGCCAAAGCCAGTGTAAGCAGTCACCACTGTGAAACGACCACTCTAGTGAAGCCTTCTCGCACATCAGCCCTGATACATTTTACACAGGTATTTGGATGTATTTCGTAATCTTCTGGTGTACGAGCARTGTAACTATTGCATGCAGCTCACAGCAGACTTCAACAAACATAACAGGAACCCATTACTTCAGGATCAGAGCAATGGAACTGGCCTTTTAACCTTGCTTCGGTGGGACACCTTGACACCAAGTTAATGGGACATGAATCTATTTCTTGTAGTCCTTATAGAGGAAAATTCCCATTGATGTCAGTGGGAGCTAACTGTCAGTGCATCATTTTATCCTGAACTGAGCCTCAAAGTCCACAAGGGAAACTGCACAGTATACTGATAAATCCAGTAGATTAACTTCTCAGTTTATGCTAAATAAGTTTCAGTGATGTGTAAGATAGTCTGCAAGGTTCTGAGAGGGCACCTCTACACTTTAAACTTGAATTTGCTAGTGTGAAAGTAGCTCTTATTTGATACCTATCAGTATGTTAAAAAACAAATCTTCACAGTGCTGAAAATCAGATTATTAGAGAAATTTACAGACATTTCAGGTTAATGCACGTTTTTCCTCAAACTCAGGTCTGAGTCCTGAGTCTCTCTACTGAGGAATTAGCCTGCTTTGATCCACAACTTACTGGTCTGTAGAGGATCTAGCAAGCAGGGGCCATCATCTGGGGTCTAGCAGCAAAGCCAAGTCACACCAGAGCCTTTTGTCAGAACCAGCTCAAGAGCCAAAACAGGAGCTGGCCGCAGGAAGCTTACTGAAGGTTGCCGCCCATAGGAAAGACCCTAAGACAACCTGTTCTTCCTATAATGCTGTTAGGATTAGTATTTGTTTTTTGAGAAAGTGAAACTTTGGAGCCTGTATTAAGCAAGGGAATATACAGTGCCACAGTGAGAAAGTCATTGCCCCAAAGATCCCATAGTCTAAAGACAAAAGAAGGAAAAAGGTACAAGCTCTCCAAAAAGAACAGTGGGACTACAGGTAGCAGCAAGAGGTAGTCTCAGTATACTACTCAACATGCTGGTTTTTATATATATATATATATATATATATATGCAAATATATGTTATCTTTTTTGCAAGAATTCATACATTTCAACAGGAAAACACGGAGGAAGCGAGATTGCTTTCAAGGTATTGTGTTCCTCCTGCGGGCAGGCATTGTACAATGGGAAAAAACGAAGATACAGATTGAAGAAGCAAAAAACCAAGGTGAGCACACCAACTTAGAGTCCTTCTAGGAGGCTATAGCCTTCTGACCAGCCTTTTTCCAAAGCCAGTCAGCTGCAATCTATTAAAATCCAGCTATGAGCTCACAGGGTGCAGAGATGTTTGGAATCACCATCGGTTTTGCTTTTGTCAGCTTATTTCCGATTGGAAGGTACTGGTAACACACTCTTGGTGTTCTTCCTTCCCGTAGGAGCTGCTGTAATAAAAAAAGAAAAAAAAAATCTGCAACAGCTTTCAGGCTGACTTGTTTCTTCAGAGAAAAACCCCTCATCTGGGTTATCACATGTATGATATGTGAAACTTTGCCTTGTTATAATAAGCCTTGACATGATCCAAGTTACCAAGAATGTATTTTCACCCCTGGAAATCTTTTGCAACTGTCAGAGCTTGTTTCCATAAGACACTCACAAGGAGCCCACAAACTATTAGCCCTGGCTTGCTTTGTGTGGTTTATGAGGGCAAGAGAAAAGCAACAAACTGTGTGACAGTTTACTTCACAATTGAGAAAATTAGGTTTTTTGTTTAGCATGCATGGAGTAGTTGTTGCAGCAGTGGCTGTAGTTTAACTAGTGAAATAACCTAAACTAACCTAGACACAGCTCAATTCTGCTTCAGAAACAGCTGTGATCCCTGACCAAGCCTTTGCCTCAAGCACACCACAAGACACCCAAGGGAGTCCTGACCCTGCCAGGCACATTATGAAGCACTAGGCAAGAGAAAGAGGCACACTGGAKTCTTTAAAGCTTGATTCCACCATACACACAGACCTCCTTCCTTCAAGGAAAGGAATCAACTAGCAACGGCAAAGCACAGCCAAAGTGCTGCCTGGGGTCCACACAGCAGAAAAAACCCAAAACACTAAGTTGCATATTGTCACATAGAAGCAAAAAATGACTTGCAGGCACAGCTTTATGAGTAAGTAATCATGAGAGCGTAACAAGTATGAAAGTTATGCTTTAAACACATTTTGAAAAGTGCCCTTCCATCCCAACATCTTGACCTACTCCTTAACCACCCAGGACATCGCTGCAGATGTTCTGCTCTGCTAGTGGTCAGCGTTATGATTTATTTTGATTCATTGGAAATGATTGCTTGCTTGCCAAGCAAGCAATACATTATAACTGATAATAAGCTAAAAAAAATTCAGTCCTACTGGATAATTGTTCTAGTGAGTAAAGTGTATAGAATTGGAACTCATACATGTAATTGGTATCATTCTCTTTACCAGGTGGATGCACATTTAATAACATAGCTATAGTAGCTCTTACAGCTTTTGCTAATCACTGTTGAATATATTCTATTAAGGGAAAAATGCCAGAAATTCTAACAAGAAGTTTCTCCGAAATCTGATATTGTTTTTAGATTAATCATTTTACATGTGCATTTTCACAACTTTTCATTGACTGCCCAATAAGTCATAGTTATGTTGAACAGCTTTATATAGAAACAATACAACAGCAAATCCAATGAAAATATTCTGAAGCATTATAATAAATAGAAATGCCTTGTTTCAAACTACAAATTACTTCCCGTTCTTTTTCTTCCATTTATAAGATGAAGGAGGAGATAACTAGAACAGCAGGGGCAAGGGGAAGTGATAGGCCTGACCACTAGCAGTAGGAGACCTCAAAGTGAAGGTGTTTCCCAGCCTCACCGCAGGTGTTGGGAAGAACAAGCCTGGAGGGCATCCGTATGTCCTAAGGACATAAAGACATTTGACCCACATGGGTTATGGGCTGCTCACGCATAGCCTTCAAGGCAATGAGCCGCCAGAGGCACCAAAACGCAACATCTTTGCTAACCCCTCGAGCTGCTCCAAGCACTTTAAATGCCTTTTCTACAGGAAGATATATGTAGAGTTAACAACTGTAAAGACAGACTTTGTTTCTCATTCTCTCAGAACCATGAATACTAAATCTGAAATTACTTTCACCGTGATGATAGGAGAGGAAGAACTGCATTATAAAAATATAAAATAGACTATGGCTATTACAGGCAAGTTAATAATGTATACAGTGCTTGCAACATTCATATATCTATAGATTTATAATTCTGCTTGAAAATGAGGAACAAGGATAACATTAATTTTTATTACCAAGTGGAAAAAAAGAAATTAGAGGGTTTTTCTTAATATTCTTTTGTCTTGCTGAAATCTGAACGATATCAAAAGAAAGGGAAAGTTCTAAATCAAAACGCTCCTTGGCAAAAGCGCATTCCAGAGCACTGGATTGTTTCTAGCCAGACAGCAAGCAAGAATATGTGCAAGCAAGACTGTACATCTTTCCTAAGTTTTCCTCTGAGTTTTGTTATCTGTTATTTGTAAAGACAAGAAACTGTTATAAGTGACCCCTGTGGCAGAAACAGTGCATATTTCACAGAAGTRGGCAGTAGCTGAAATAACCTTGTTTCCTCCAAAGACTTATACATGCACTTTCCATGAGTGAAAATGGGAACCAAGATCCTGTGGGACTTCAATAGTTCTATACTTTTCTCCCAAAACTTTGCCCTGGTACTCCAAATTCCCTTTTGTCCACTGGATCTATATTTGATAGATATAAATGAGGGCAGAAAGCCTTCTAAATTGGACAATTTTTCTTCAGCTTACTATGATATTAAATGGCAGCTCAGGATCTGCAGAGATTTTCTCCTGGGAGTGTGGAGTTCTGCCAAAATTCATCAATTGTTATTGAACTGAAAATGTTTCAGAGTGATCCCTAACGGCATGCAGGAAGGGACAGGGATGTGACCAAGAAAGGAATGAGGGTGATCACACAAGATGAAGGGAAGAAAGTCTGAATATAGGAGAAAGAAAAGTATTTGAGGTCAAAAACTTAATTTTCCAAAATAYCCACTGATGTTCAACCATCTGCTCTAATAAGTGGACCACTCTTGCTCCCCCTCTTTAAAATCATGGAAACATGACTTGCTGTCTGCCCATCCTTCATCCACCTTTTCCTTTCCCACTCACTCCTCCACTGCCCTCCTGCTTTGTTTTCAGAGATGCTCCAGCTCAGTGTCCTAAGCAGGCAGGGTTAYGGATCTGTGATGAACAAGTAGCAGGTCACCTCCCTGCCTCCAAGCCCATCTGCCTCCAGCAGGCCTGGCTACACTGAAGCATCACTGATGCCAACGCAAGGTGAAAACACCACCAGCAGCAGGGACAATTTCAGGCTAGGGAGCTAGGTTTTAATCACGCACCTCCCACTAATGTCAGAAGAAATTACATGGCTAAATCCCTGCAAGCTGTTTTGAATCTCTCACAGTTAATTTTGCAGCTACCACTGAGGCAAAGAAACAAGACTGCCCGCTGGCACACGTAGTGACTAAYACAGACTGGCAGGACAGAAGAATATTAGCGGCTGCAATCACATCCCACTCTGTTATTGTTCCCAGAAGGATAACTCTGCTCTTGGCACACAGTAGTGTCACCCCCAGCATTTAAGAGCCAGCATATTTCACACGCACCACCTGTTCTCTAGGAGGAAGGACGTGGAAGCAGGACTGTAACAGGATCTCTGCATGCAAGTACTCCCTCTGAAGCAGTTGGACAGCTTGCAGCCAGGTCAAGCAACTGTTTTGGCAAACTCCAACTTACCAATGCAGTTGCTGATGACAGGAGCATTACCATATCTTTCAGCATTCTCAGTGYCCCTTCCCTCTCCACCACACTATCCCCCTTCAAAGCCAAAATAGCTCTGCTCACTAGTACCAATTTACAACAAGCCTTGTCTGGGACACTGGGCATTCCTGCATTTTCAAGGAAAAAAAAAACAAGGAAAGGCATTGCTCCTACATCCTCCAGACTGCAGGTGTGTGGGGAGGAGCTGCTAGACCTCTATGTCTGACTCCTGAAGCAGCAGCCTGGCAGACCCTACTGAAGGATCCCCTGGGCAGTTCCCAGGGTGTCTCCGCAAGCAAACATGACACCGTGCAAATTAACAGCAATTCCCTGCCAGATAACTGTTCTGAACTGGTCTCTGGGGAACCACACTCTCCCACTTCCAAAGCTTCCCAGAGTCACTACTGKGCTGTGGCCACCTCTGCAGGGAGCCATGGTGCTATCCAGGCATCATTGGCAAAAGACTGGTAGCAGCAGGCAAGCCAAGAGCAACTCACTCCATGAAGTTGGCTTCAAAATGACCAGGCGTCACCACATAAAATAGAGAGAAGATAGATTTGCCTGCCTGAGTATGATACCTTATTAAACACTGCTGTCCCATATAATTTGAGAGCACTGAGCACCCTGCCCTCTCACCACGCACTGCCTCCAGTGCACCTCACTTATCAGTTGCTGGTAGAGCATCGCCAGGGCTGGGGGAAGCACCTGGCACAGTCAGGAGGAAACCACATCACTCAGCCTCTGCAGGGCATACTCTTGGTCATTCAGGACAGGGTCCATGAGATAGTCCTCCTTGTAAGGAGGAGAACTGGGTATTATCTGCACGCCATCTTCCCCACCTGTTTATCTAATCCATAGTTTTAATTTGTGTTTTTGAGAAGGGGAGGGTCACAGAGAAACAGCCGTGGACATACCAAGGCAAAAGAAYGACTGTTCCTAAACAGGTGATAGTTTCTGCTACAGAACAACAGTGCAACAGCCCATTTTTTCAAGACCAAGTTGAAGTTATTCAGTACAGGTTGTGTTTGGTTCAGCATGGTTGATTTACATCAATACAGTTTTATACTAGATTATGAAAGTGATTCAATGGGCTGAATAGTGAACATAGACATCAGCTCAGACTCATCTCAGCTATAAACCAGTTGTAGCATAGAACTCATAGGTGCAACAGTTCAGCACAGGATTATACRAGTCTGTACATTTTATAAACCAAGCCACATGCAACCCCAAAACAGAGCCACCCTGTAACAATCCACCAGCAGCTGTTCTGAACAGCCTGTGCTCCCTCCTTCGAGAGCAGTTTTACCAATGGTGAGGCTAGTTGAGACCGTGCCAGACTACATCAGGCAAAACTAGACACTAAGGTATTTTGAAGACTAAGATTATTGTGGGACAAATTCCTAGTGGCAGTAACAGCTTTCTGTGTTAGCTCAGGTTAGACTGGCAAGCAGGAAATTACAGGATTGGCAGATATTAAAGGAGAAAAGATTAGATGCAAGATACACAAGCAGRTATCTGTAACATATCCTTAGTTGTTAGTAACAAACAGTTGAATGTTTTGAAAACATACTAATTCAGGACCTTCAGTGACATGAGGAAAAAAAAAAAAGTCTCTCCCACTTTTCCTGAAGCTTATTGCGCATATAGGGATCTCTACAACTTCATTTTCCCCACAGCATTTTAGCCCTGAGCATGGCAGCAGTAGAATCACTGCTTTAGGTTCAGGCCACAGCACTTATTTCTGACCACTATAAATGTGCTAGACCTTTCCAGCATAGTACTGGACTTTTCCTAGGTAAAGAAAATTTTAGGAGCCAGTATAAAACAGACTGTCCCTGGAAATATTACCACCATAATGTGGGTTATACTGGCACAGAACTAGGTAACATGGACACACCATTTTCAGGGGCCAGGTTCATATAATCTTTCATGGGCTTCATCAGCAAAAAAATTACACTGAGCTTCTGCCTCAAGCTACTTTTTGATGTAGCTCACAAAGACYCTCGCTTGATATTGACTGTTACCTRAAGTTAGAACAGGCTGCCTAGGAGGGAGCCAAATTCCTTTCCACCTCAAAAACAAAACCCAAACCCACCCTTAGTTCAGAAAGCATTTAAATATGAAAACATTTACATACACAAACTTATTGCTTTAAGGAAATTCAGACAAAGGTGGCAACATTTGGAGGGAGAAAGTGGAAAAGAGAGCTTTGACAAGCTGAGTAGCTCACATTAACAGGAAAGAAAGCTAAATACAAACCCTGGAGTTACCTTCTGCAAACTATCTTTCATTTGCAAATGACTTAATCATCTAGATCCAAGGATGCAGAGAAACTGCTGTCTGCTACGCCTGCTGCCGTGAGAAAGCAGTTACATCTCGTCTCTGGGAAATAAGGAGTCTCCCTAGCATCCAGCAATCCGTCACCGAGAGAGACTTACAATTGTTAATATCCCCGGTATTAACAATAGCCAAGAAAGCTGAAAATTTCAAGGCTTCGTCTTCTGCACATTTGTCCTCCTTACAAGYAACAGRAGAGAAYGTTTAGTATGGAAGAACGCAAAGGYTGCAGTTATTTCTTGTTCACTATTTTGGTAGTATATTAAATAAAGGCTGCTGCTATGCAAGTTTTTCAGCATCTCAAAGAGGGTAAAAACCCTCACRAGGGTATCTGAAAGGTTAAAATAAGGCAATTTCACATAGTGACTGTCAGCAATAGCTGATAAAATGCTATTGCCTAGATCTCAACTACTGGTCCTGCTAAATCATCTTTCCAAAAGCCTTCGATCCATATCAAATTTACTTCAGCCTAGGGGTTGTTTTCTATGTATTACCTTTGAAAAGTGTTTTTTGCAGCAGAAAGAGGCTTAGCAAGAATTTTTCCCTGTTCSAGTCCTGCAGAGCCTCAGGAACAGGTACCTTTATGTTACACCAAGCAGCTGACAGATGCACTTGCGTATATGATTAGTATTAGTAACACCTTTACAGAACCAAATCACAAGGGAAAAGTTAGAACAAACTCCATTTCTGYTCCAACACACAAGAAATGGACAAATTCAAAGGTCAGAAACTTACTAGTTCTGGTCAGCACTAGAGATGACATGTGCAAAACTGCTCATAAGTAGTGAATTTGGCTCTAGATATGAATTTTAGCATTTTCCAAAGTAAAATTTGTGATGGAAACTGGAGCAGAGACCTTTTCACACATTTTTAAATTAAGACAGAAGTGGTGAACACTATTTACTCTGCTGTTATTTGTGGTGATAAAAACAGGAAAACAGAACAAGGGCAAATCCCTTAGAGACACTTTTTTCCACACACTCCTTAAATCATTCAATTACTCTTGGGGTCAATATCAAATTATATTAATAAGCATTTGAGTTCCTCCAGAACCAATAGCTGAACCTGTTTATTTCACCTGGCATTTTTATCTTGTAAATCTATCATAAATTCTATAGGTAACTCACCAATCTCATTCTAAGCTTATAGAAGAATTGCACCCATGTCAGCTGAAACCTGCCCTCATTTTAATCAATGATGTACCTTTCCCTATCTCTTTCAGTAAAAGATAGGAAGAGAATTAACTTTTTTTTTCTGGCTGAATAAGGATTGCAAGACTCTTCTTTATAAAGGGATATTCTGAAAAGATTTTCCTCCCCCTTTTTGCAGGTATGAATGTCTCCAGGAAAAAAAATGCTTGCATATCAGATTTACACACAGGAGTCACAATAGATTTTGCTTTATCATATCAATTCACAGGATCCAAGGTGTTTTGATTAAAACATCCCATGTTCAGTAAAAACCTTCTGCTGAATGTGCTCTGGATCAGCAGAGATGAGCGTTAGTTCTACTTGTAAATGCCATTTAGGATATGTTCCTGCTTCAATGACTGCTAGAGTCCAGGAACTAGAATTATAATCACCTGCTTCATGTGAAGCAGGAACAAAAATAAGCATCAAAGGAGGGAATTACTACTCAGGTCTCCTGCCCTGCAATCAGGAATACAAGCATCTCACTGCAGGTGAATACACTGTTTTATTCCTCTTCACTCTTCATTTCCAAGTATCAAGTCTTACAAGCCCTCCACATGGACAAGTCTCACTTAGCACTCCTTGGAAGACTGGCAGGATCTGGAGCAGAAGGCAAAGCAGTTTAAACAGAAACTAAAGTCTGGGGAAAGCCAGGTAGAGTGAAGCTCTTTGAGAGGAGTGAGCTGAGATTTCAGAGGTGCTGCTCCTTTACCTATAAYTATCTACTGTCAAAACTGGCTTCTTTATGAGTTACTTTAAGGTGGTCAAGTATGCATCATTAGRCCTAGAATTAAGACAGAATTAAATCAATCTTTAACATCTGAGGCATCGCGTGCAGGAATTAGYCCTCTTCTGGTACTGGTCTGTCCTCCCCCTCTCCTGCCCCAAAGCAGCTAGCCCTGTATATGATAAACACATCTCATATCAAAYGGAAGATATTTTCTGGCAATGGAGTATGCAGGTAGCATGATGAATAAACAATGAGGTAGACTTTAAGGAAATTTGTTCATGGGGAGATGATTTCTTATTCTCATTTGTAGAGACTGGGCCACACAGTGGTAACCAGGTAGAATTCAGGGTACAAAAATTAGACCTCCGTCACTACCAGTTTGGTTTTTCAGGTGTTCCCTAGCAAAGGTTCAGCTAGCATGCAGAGGCACAAAGCCTGGAGGTAGGCAGGCACAAGAATGATTTTAATGCTTGAAAAGTAAAGACTGACATTTATCTTTTAATTAACATAAAGTAGTCTGCATACCTCATCTGCCCTCTGGTGTCACCACAGTTTCTCCTGTGTGGCCACTGTAATGGATCTGGGTAGGTAATGCTAGCCCTTAAGCTGGAAAAAGATGGGTGAAAACACTTGATAACATGAAGATATCCAGGGAAGCAGAAGGCTGCAGATACATGCAAATATGCAGAAAGCAACAAAAGGCATCTGCTCCAAAGACTCCCTCCAGCATGCAAGAGCAGTTACTTGCTGCAGACCATAGCAGCCTTAGCACCCAGAGGAGGTTGCTAGGTCATTCTCAGGCAGAAACTCAGTTTTTCTATGGATCTATGGAACCGTAAGGTTCTGGGTTCAGCCTCTGTTGGTCAAAGAGGTTACTCTTTCCTGTCTATGGAAAATAAACTGAGTGTATTTTTACTTGAGAACTGCAAGTGAAAGTGAGCATTTTTGGATGAGATAAGCAAACCGCTTACAAGATCCTTTGCTGTTTTGGGGAGCCTATTACAACTTCAATACAGAATATTGCTTTTTCAAGTTAAGAAAAAACAAAAGTACTTGCTTTATCAAGTGTGTTGAATCCTCCTGAAATGACTTAAGCCCTGCAGTCTTTCCCACTACATTGGGTGCTGCTAGCCTAGCAACACATTATACAGCTGACAGCAACCCAGAAAGAGCCATGCTTTTTAGATATTCTGGTATTCTTGCAGTGTGAGTGAAGATCTTACTAATGAGATATGTCAGGTGCCAAAATCAGGTGATTACTGGTTATAAAACTATTAGCCTGGAAAAACATCCAGCCTTTGTGGCGCTTGTTTTTAAGTGACCCACTTTGAATACATCATYCATCATACAGAAGGAGTCTTTGTTACTTGAAACAAAGCTTTAAACTTAATATTCATCAGGGATGAAGCCATCCCATAAGAGTAATAGCATTTTTAATTTAGATACTTGATTGTGTGGCTTTTGCTTTTCAAGTACACCACACAATTCACTGGAAAAGATCATGTATCCAGGGGTGCTTTTAAGCTATTAAGATACAATAATCCTTTTAATAAAGAAGATAGAGATGTTAATTATCAAAGGAGAGATCTASCTAGAGCAGCAGCGAGTGATTCTGGTAGTAAGAGCAGAATCAGCCTGAACGCTGTCTCAGTAACCTCCTCTCTCAGGTCTCCTGGGAATTTGCCCCAGCAGGTATCTCTGCAGGGCACATGCTGCCACAATTAAGTGCTGGTGGTGCTTCAGCCAGCCACTTCTCCACAGGGAAGAGTTATTGGCCAGGCGCGTGATCCTTCCCACTCACTAACAGAAATGGATGGAAAACAGAAGCACGGAAACTGTGCTCCAAGTGACAAGGGGAGCAGGGAACACAGCCAGACTCAGCTGCCTCTTGCACAAGATCTACAGGAACCCAGTGACATCTTGCCTAGGCACTGATTTTTTCCCCTCAAAGTCTTTCCCTCTTGGTGCATGCRTAGCTTCCCTGGAATTCGTTTCATCCACCACTAACATGCAGTCTGTTAGCATGCAGTATCAAATAGCTTTAACATTGTACMAGAACAGAAAACATTAGTTTTAGAGCATGCAATGCATACTGTATTTTGAATACTATTAGCATAGCTTGAGTTGAAAACAAAACTAGAAGTATTTTAATTTGTCAGTCTTTCAATATTTGCTCATCTTACTAGAAATAAGGATCAACTCTTGTAAACTTAAAATTACAAATTGAAGTCCACTGCATGAAAAAATATAGGACAGAGRTAATTCTTGGAATTGGTAGAAGGTATTTAGCAACTGTGATGTAGTACACATTTATTAGATTGCAATTGGTTTGCTTTCTGCCAAAGGAAGTTGTTTATCATTACCACTCTGCATTAGCACAGAGTTCATAACACCAAAATGCTTTTTATGAAACTATGCCTGTTTCAATCTGCTCTTCTGCTTTGATCTAATGATTCTTGAAACACTAAGAACTGAATAATCCCATCAACTTTTATTACCTGCAGAAATTGTAATTGCTATGTGCAATTCCGTTAACCTCAAGATTTAAGGTGTCRGTAGAATTACTGTGCAGACCAAGATAAATTGATTTAGTTACAAACCAGATTACAAAAGAAATGTGGCTACTTATTTAGGATTGAAAAAAGCATAGCAAGTTTATACTACCTGACAGTGAAAATAACTGACATCCAGGAAATCCATCAAGAAAGTTAATCCTTGGGAATCCTGCTTGCCTTATAAGCTACCCAGTTAAAATGAAAACCAGCATTTTTCCTCATTTTTGAGGAAGTAGAGTCATSTATTGAATATATGCAGTAACATAGTAATTCTGAGAATGAAAGTAGATGAAAGCTATGCAGAGCCCTCAATTTTCYTTTATTCTCCCATTTCAATTTTAAATTGAAAAGTGACCAGACAATTCAGACAGTTATAGCAAGTTGCTTATGCATATTCTAGAACTTTAACATTTAATATACTGTAATATATGCACAATCCTGCTGAACATAGTAATTGACAATTAAACAGACAGAATTACTCAACAGCAATATTTTAAATTCAAATAAGTTCCATAACATATGGCATTTATGGCTCAGTCTAACAAAGCACTTAAATTGGAGCAGGTGCCTCGTTCTTCCCATACTGCTGAATCTGCACCTGTATTGTACAAGGCACAATTCAAGCCTGCTAGCACATCAGGGACAGACCCAACCAAACTGACTTTTCATATCAAAATGCTCCCTCAATATCCTCACACTCTCAAGGAGTTCTCTAAAGTGTCTTGGGTAGTGAAAGATTTTAAGCCACCCTTTAAGGGAAAACTGGCACCTTTAAATTGTTCTCCAGCGTTA
Source organism: Rhea americana (assembly GCF_003343005.1). NCBI lineage: Eukaryota > Metazoa > Chordata > Aves > Rheiformes > Rheidae > Rhea > Rhea americana. Next base: position 4,649,440 of record NW_028186501.1, on the reverse strand, counting down.
CGGTGCAATGGCAGAGATAAAGTTTCCTTTTATATAATATACAGAAGCATACGTCTATATGCACACCTATTTGTGCATTAGGTCCAAAAGCAGATGTGAAGGATACCATCAGACCAAGGCTCCTTTCTTCCAGGGTGCAATTCTGAGCAAGAACTACTACTATAAACTTAAGTGTTCTCTCCAAACACCTGGGAGAATATTAGCATGGTCTAATGTCAGACATCTAACAAGTTTGGAGTAATGGAACTTCTTAGTGACTAGAGTTTCTGAAAGGTGACGGGGGATCATCCCCTTCCAGCTGTCTACACAGKGATCCTGCCCTACCAATGCAACCCCTGGCTGAGACCATTGATAGCCAGGTGCAGGGACATTGTCTCCAGTGACTAAAGCTGACTTCAGATTTGAGACAGGATGGAATTTCCCTGCTGAGTAAGCCAGAACGCCAAGTTGCTTTCTGCATAGAGAATAAGCTCCCAAAATGAGAAACCAGAATAAAGAAACAAGTCTTGGAGAACTCRGTTCTGTGCCTTTTGCAGCAATATCAAGCAAAGGAACATTAGATGACCAACCTGTCAAAGAGCTTGCTTAGAGAAGGGATGGGCTCATGTAAAAATAGCGAGAAGACGACATGAGGGAAGTTTAGACAGTTGAAGAATAAGCYTTCCCAAGCATGCCAAACATCTGAAAATAACTTTATTTCAATGTGAATTGAAAGAAAACTGAAGTTAAGACTACTGTATTTCATAAGTAATGATATCTTTCCTTATTTATACCCTTAGGTCTTATTTCTCATCCTAGAGATTTGAACAAGGTGCCTGCAATTAAGGTGCTAAGCACAAGTATACATAGTTTTAGATAAGTTTTAGAAGCTACTGGTAAGAGAAGYATCTGCTTTCACATATATCCATAAATCAGTTTCAAGTGTGCTGGACTAGGGCTGACACAATATTTTCAGGTAGCACAGRAGGCTTTGGAGGCATCTGGATTGTACTGAGTTACCAAATATTTTACTGAATTGCCCAGTGCTTGGTTATGCTATTTCACTCTGGATACACAATAATACGATCTGTATTGCTGAGGGAAGAATCATCTCTGGATTTCATGGACATGCGAGTAACCAAAGAGTGTTAATCACATCCCCTTTAACGGCAGGTAGTATTCCTGACATTTGTTACCTTTTCAAGTGTCACTGGATCTATCTGTAGGGACCTAACAGTAATGCTCCTTGGCTGGAAAACAATGAGATGTAGAGTTGAAAACTGATGCTCTTCATTGCAGTAATTTTCAACCTGTCTGACAGCAATAGGAATTCAATTACAGTCCTCCAGTGGCAATAAGCACATGCACTAGATCTTAATTGTTCAACCATTAGTTTGCAATTTGCATTTTTACTGTAGTGACAGCTGACTGTTTCKATCAGTACCAGACATTTACATCCCTAAAAAACAAATATCACCAGCTATAGCTCAGTAAGGATACTTTCTATAATGATGCAAAAAAGAGCTTTTCAGTCAAATTATTGCAATAATTTACAGCTTTGGAATCTGATGTACAGCTTTACTGTGCTGTTACACACAAGRGAAAATCCAGCATTGAGGGAGTTACATTTAGAGTCCAAGTTGTTTGAATTTTTATTTCCTCTAACTACAAAAAATTCAGGTGAAGTTTAAAAGAAAAATACTTCCTAGTATATATAGGTATAATCCACACTACACTTTAAAGAGAGCATGCATGTTGTAAACTTGCACCTGCATATAGGATTTGTGAGGGTGAAAGCAAGCTCTTCATTTTTTTGCACACATGCAAGAGAAACACCTTTACAACCAAAAAGCCATAGTACAGCTTGTGGAATTTTCTTGGATCTGTCAATGAGCTAGAAGCTCACTGGCTCCTCCAGCTCCCCATGAAGCTGGCAGAGATGCCAGTTTGGGGGAGGAGCCAGAGGCACCAGGTGCTCCCAGATCTATGGCAGACACCACAAGGACTGACCCCAAACAGGTGGGGAACGTCATGACTTCCTCAACTCCTCATGGCCTCGTCAAGGGACAGAGCTTAACAGCAACCTACTGACCATAGCAGCCAGAAAGTCATTTCCCAAGGGAAGTTTGACAAGTCCATGGGGCATTAWCCCAACAGCTTGTGGCCTTCCCACCACCAAATATTTATTCACACCAGTTGACAACCACTGTCAAAAAAGGTAGAGAGAAGAAAGTAGGATTCTTACTAGGCCACACAAAACAGACATCRGTAAAGCAGGCAGGAGCACGCTGTGTCGAGGAACTACGCGACTGCRGTAGAATTGAGATTAGGAAAGCAAAAGGTCAGGACTGAAATTCAACAGCTGCACAGCACAGAAGTTAAGCTTAATTCATGCAAGATACCATGTTACCTTGATTTGGCCACTTGCATCAGTCTTTACCTCTCAAAATTAAAAGCTGGAGAAAAATCATGGCAATTTGGTACTGTGCAGGCAGCTGCATTGCCCTGGGGAATTGCTGCCTCTCACTCCACAAATCACTCACAGAGGCATGGAGAGCAGGACCTTACTTGTAGGAGGCATGGAGAGCAGGACCTTACTTGTAGGAGGAAGTATCACAAAGTCTTCTGGATTGTGCTAAAAATCCTTTTGCTTTCATGAAAAGTATGGGACTTGACACTGGCAGGCTTGGGATGTTACCTGGCACAAGCCTTTTGCAGCCTGAAAACGCAGCGTGCTTGAGCAAAGGTTCTGGGGGAGCCCTGGATTAACCCGTTCAGGAACAGGCCTGTTCCCGGCAGCCCTTTGGAAGAAAGTTTCCTGTAGCTTTTCCTGTTGTAGGCAGTGCTTAAATTTTTGGTATTTRTTACCTGATGTGTTTTTAATCTTAGTGAAAACAAACTAAGACACAACTTCCTATTGTGGAAAATACAATACCTGCAAAAAYAAGAAAAAGCACTGGAAAAGTTATCCTTTGACTTTTTCCTTTCAGAAAGACATTTTTATTCAGGGCACCCTAAAGCGACCTGTTTTGACTGGCTGAGTTGAATCACACTGACTGAGCACTGATCAGCATAAATGTGAACAGTGCCTYRGAGGACTAGAGGACAGATACTTCAYGCATCTGTTTCCTTTGTAGGCCAGGCTACCTGTGGCTCCAGGGAGGCACTGTTTTCTCCAAAGAYGAAACCCCAATTTGCATTAGAGTATTTCCTCAAGAGAGGTTGTGCTGTGTGACAAATGCAAGCTTGCCAAGGTGACTTCAGTGAGAAAGCAGGGTAGCTGCCACCAGTCGGGTGGTAGCCTGCTGCTGCTGGTGTCTGCTGCACCGTGCTCAGCACAAGCTCAGGTGTCCTACAGAGGCCTTGCATTTGCTGTGCCCCTTGGACTGTCACCTTGCTGAATGCTATTTTTTTTCTAAAATGGTCTGACAGTTAAATCAAACTGGAGGAGTGAACTGAAGTAGTAGCTACATTTGCGAGGAAACTTCTGGTTAAAAACTCCAAACTACACCATGCAGAAGTAATGTCTATCAATAGTATGCTCCCTAGAATGAAAAAAGCATGTCTAGGCACAGGATAAATAATCACCCAGATAGCAGTTTCAGGCTGCAGGTGATACAGTAAAATATTTTTGACAGTACTAATTATATGACCTGCTTCCTGCAAAAAAAGCCTCCCCATAGTTCCTTTTTTCATAAAGCCAACACTGCTGTGAACCTTTACGACTGGAACAGACAACCTTTCAGATGAGCAGTAAGATACTGTATAAACATTATATGGGCACACTGCAAGAGAATTCAAAATAGTAAAGGTGCTGTTTTGATCTACATAATCACTTGGAAAAGGGTAAACTTCTGTCAACAGAGGCACACAACTCACCCAGAACGAGTCAGATGTTATTGTCAGCTCTCAGACCGCCTGCTCCGAGTCTGATAATAGCAAGGAGTTGTAATAAGCGTGCTGGTAGAAATATTACAGGCAATAACCTCTAAAAATCAATGGAGCATGTACCCTTCAAGCCAGTCTGGTGAAGTAACATCAAGTGTTATATCAGGTGTTATTACAGCTTTGCATGCAACATTTCTACTGGTTTTGTAAGACAAGCCACCTGAGCACTCCCCTCACCCCCAACAGGCAATTAATTTGCTGTTATTCAATACAACCAGAGCCCATTTGGATTCCTTTTTCTGTTTAAAAACCCACACGCCTTGTCTCCTTTCTGCTATAAGGAAGAAAGGAAATGGGCCCCTAAACTCAAGGTTACCATTTAGGAATGCCCAAAACTAGTACCTATATTTTCCCCTTTACATAAACTTAATTCTGTTTGTGCATCAAACATTTATTCTAATGAGCTTTGACTACAGAAGATACCACTGCACATATTTTATTGAATAGTTGAAAATAAGTCACAGATGCTGCTGTTTTAAATTACTGTTTTGCCTAGCCAAACATGTCTCTAGACAAGTAGTAATGCTGGAAATTCGTCTATAAGTTATAGACACATGCTTTCCCCTTATACAGCAAAGCTGATGGGACAGTCTTTAATGCGATATGAGGAMAAAAACTTAAAAAACACCAAACTATAGAAATAGAGCCAGATTCCAGTGCCTTTCTTATCCTGAGCTGAGCCTTGCTATGCAGAGCGGCACTCAAAGGCACGTGGTCTGCTTTCTCAGACAAGCAGGAAAAGACTGGTTAGCCCCAGCCTTACTTAAATGAATTATAATTCAACACTAAAATATTCTTTAAGTATATAATTCCATCTCAATTGCTACATTAAAATGCACAGGCAAGGCCCTGTTCATCATGGCAGCTCAGGTCTCCCTGCAGGCACGTCCCCTGCCCAGCACAGAGGCAGATGAAGGAGCACCAGGCAGCTGCTCACTTCTTGGGGCACCTTGCCAGCATGTCAGGGCTCTGCTAGCAAAGGAGCCGACAGCACCAGCATGTGAGATGCTGGTTTGATTTTTTTCCTTTATAAATATACATATGGACAAATCTCCAAACCTTCCTTCCAGACACTAAGTTTGGCACAAGGGTGTCAGGGCATTTTTCACACCCAGACAATTTTCTCCCTTTGCTTTTCAAAGTGAGAGCAGAATCTGCATCTGGTTCAAAGGATGGTGCTGTCAAGCCCTCCACCCATGCTGCTGGCAGGCTGGTGCCATACGGGAGAGAACAGCAGCTGATGGATCCCACCACAATTCTGTGCAGCATGTGCTGCAGCAGCAAACTYCATGGTCACAAGTCAAACATACCCTGAGACTGAACCATCAGAGCATGATAGAAGCAGCTCAGCTAAATGCCACTGCACAGCAACAGGTTAAGGCTTACTGAGCATTTAACTGCAATCATGCCCCACAACTCCATCAGCTACTTGAAAGAGCAAATCCAAATCACCTCATCAGGAGTTTCTTCCAAACACAAGTTGACTAAATCCTGTGGTTTGGCTGCACCTGTCTTACTGAAATCCACTGCTCTCTTATGCTTCAATCTTGAAGGAAAACTAGGACATTTTCATCAGATCCCTCCACTGAAGAAAGGGAGGGAGGGTAATCTCCACTGAGCAGAAGAATCCCTTCTGTAACCTAAATTACCTACAAGCAAAGTGGGTCTGGGTAAAAGCCTCTATGGCAGCTTTGAGGACTGGAAACTACATTTGATTCCTCCCTGCTTGAGCCCCACATGTGACAACTGCAAGGCAAAAATGAACTTCTTGTGATAGGTAATAGGCATTAAAGCTCATTTGGGCAGCAGGGGGAGGCAGGGAAGAAAAGAGCTTTACTGATAGTGTTAGAAACATGACCTTTAGAAGAGAGGAAATATCTAATACATCACAGCCATGAACTCTCACATTACAAATTCTACTCTGCAGCAAGGAGATTATATCTGCTGGGTGTTTAACCTGGCACCTCACATCGAGCACACATCTTGGTCCCATATATGTTGGGCCAGTCAAACTTGTTAGCATAAGGCACAATATTCACATTGCTCTCCTGAATTAAAATGCTAGCTTTTAATGAAGTAAGGAATTCCTAAACTGAATTATTAAAAACCCTGATTTGAGATTAAATACTGAGATCGTTCTAAAAGCCTGTAAAATTTAAACTATTACATTTGTGTCTGCTTACTGGGCTTAAATGTGTCTTAGGAATATATTTATATTTCAAGATTATTTCTGCAGTTGCAAAACTAGAAGTCTCCTTCAGAAATAAAAAACAGTTTTCAGCATCRCAAGATCATTTTTATATAGTCACAATAAAGTGTCAGAGCTCCATGCTGCAAATAGGAAAGTACCTCACTAACCAGGCTCCAAATGACCTTTCAATATTACAGTCCATTAAAAGGAAGGAGAACTGCTCCAGTAATGGACTTGCATTGTGTTTGACAAAAARCCAATGCAATTTAGGTTTTCTAAAGGTTGAAAAACACAAAACACCACCTTCTCGAATCTCAGGTGTCTGCTGTCAGTGTAAGTGTTCACATCATACCGATCAACTCCTAGAAATCCCTGTCTGAGCTGCAAGATGCTAAAATAAGCAGATATCCAGGACAGGTTTGGGATCATTTGGAAGAACAAAAAGTAGCTTAGATTGTAGAAGTAAACCACATTTAAAAGCAAAAACATGAACAAAGAGCCTCAGAACCACAAAGTTTGATCTTTCTTCATGTCTCTTTTCAATAGCACATTTCAGAATAGCACGAAATGCATCTGAATGCACAAAGGCATATGCACTGATGCAGAAAATACAAATAGTACACCTAGCCTTCAGCAACTAGTAAGCAAATATACGGAGGAGAACAAGAACCAAACCAACAGATGTKTAATGCATGAGACTCATGAGGAAACATTGGGAAATGGGGAAAAATGCATAATGCAAAGGTGATAATCTCTCATGACGATATTTGGATTAAAACTGATTACTGCCATTTGGTTATGATGGCAGATCTAACAGACAATTCTCAGTTACAAATAGATCCTTTATACTCAGCACTACCTCAGGCAGTTTGTTACTATATATTACTCTTCTGTAGTTTATCAGTTTTTAGTGTCACAGATTACCACCTACAATATTTCCTTCCTATTCCAGTGAAAAATCACTTGTACCTTAAAAAAGGCTACAAAGACTACAGTGGCAATATATACATAAAGCAAAAAGGAGATTTTTAATGAAGCACTGGCTATTACTAACAAGTAGTCCACAAGCCCCCAAATATCAGACCAGAAAGAAAATAGCTTTAATGTAATTAATTTTGCTGGCAGCAAACAAGAAATGCCTCTTATGTGAGGCAGCTTTCCTGCAGAAACTTAACAAGGTGAGGGAGTACAGTATCTCTGCAAGTACAAGGGCTTTCAAAGCACAGGGACTGTTACAGCCTGGCTTCCACTCATGGCTTCCCATTAGATTATCAAGTTGGTTCAATATCTCAGTCCTTATCTTGCAGGTGCTCTAGGGCCTGGACCTACACATATGAGAAAGATTGCCTAATGCTCCAAGATAAAGACCTTCTCAGCCATAACGCATCTTTAGCCATGGAAACAAGTCTCACCCTCAAGAAGCACAGCATTCTCAGGACTAGTGCCTAGGTGCAGAGCAAGGTCCCACAGGGGCAAAGGGCTAGCAGACACCCYGCCACCACCTTCTGGTTTGAGGCAACAGGGCCAACCTACCTGAAGAAAAGAGCAGGCTATTTGTTTTAAAAATATATAGCATTTACCACATATTAAATTTCTCCTTGTGGAAATAGGCTGTTGAAAAGACAGAATGACCCGTACCTGGCACACTAGAACTGGATGCTAACAGGATGACATATTATAGTGATGAAGAGCATGTAAAGAAAGGGGAGAAGTTTGGAAAACTTCCTTCTTTTCTTTAGATTCTTTACTATTCCTAATTTCACTCCTTCAATTGCCAGCACAAAGCTGGGTCAGGATTTGCTCAGGTCTGCTGTGCCCTGGTTCATGCCACCTGCAGCTCCTCATATTAAGGAGGTCTGGACTGAGCAAAAATATAGCTTTTCCCAACAGCTCATGCACCAATTTGCTACTGCCTGTCATCAATTATTCAGTTACCCTACTTTCTAATAATTCTCCTCAGTGGTGCTAGTAAGTGCTGAAATCAAGAGAATAAAGAAACAACATGCATTTAGAGGGAAAAGGAAAACTTCTTGAGTTAATGTTGCAACAAGGAAACTCAAGAGGCAGCAAATTATCCTTGTCCAAGATGGTTTCTCCATCAGRAATAAAGGGGTGGTCTCCTACAGAACAATAAAGTCTAAAAAGCCTTCTTGAATCACCAGAGGGATATTTCCCCACCAGCTGCAGAAGGAACCCAGGCCATTAACCTCACTAAGATATAACAGCAATTACCACATCTCACTATGCAACAGCAAGGTTGGACCACAGGCTAAGTGTGAGCCTAAGGATTGGAGAGGTCCAAAGAGGTCATTCCTCCTGAAAGAAATGAGAATTCTCAACTCAAGGCCTACTATTTCTACATTGCTTAATGACCTGTGCAGTGATGCCTCAGGTGCTGTGCTCAGACAACAGAAGATGACTCTAGCCCAGCTGAGCCCCACTCGGGGGAGGTGAGAGAGAAGCTATCAGTGATTTGGGGTTTTTTGTTGTTTTAAGGGAGTCAGAAATACAGTAAGAAAACAACCAGCAGCTGAGAGAACCAGGAAATTCAGTACAACATGAAGGCTGATGCCAAGTTTAGCCTAGAAAGTGGACCAGAGTCAGCCATGAACAGTCTGTTCTCCTATCTCAGACTGCTGCAATATCCCTTCACTGGCTCTGAACTCCTGCACTCACACACTTCCCAATTCTCTTCCTTCCCTTATGCAGCACCTAGCACAAAGGATCAAGTCACTGGTCAGGGAGGAATTAATTTTTCCAGAGAGCAGCTCACCTCATTAGCAAGAGGATGGACAATCTGGCCATAGTTCAGAGAAGAGCAACAAAAATTTAGGCAGATGGAGGGCACTGACTTAGAGAAGATTAAAAGAACTAAATCTGTGTAACTTGGGTCTGTGACAGTGTCAAGGGAGCAGACAACTATAAAGATTTTCAGGGCATAAAAATGAAAAACATGCTTTAGGTTGCAATAAGAATGTGTGGAACTAAAAGTAGTGAGAGGAAAATAGAGACCACCAAGAAAACATCCACTTATTTCAGAGTTAGTTTGCACACAACTTAAGGTTTGTATCTACCGCAGACGTATTAAACAATCATAGCATAGTACACCAGTGATTTGCCCCACAACAATAAATTTTAAAATGACATGATGCCTTCTATGATGGAATGACTGGCTGGGCAGATGAGGGGAGAGCAGTGGACATTGCGTACCTTGACTTCAGCAAGGCTTTTGACACCATCTCCCATAACGTCCTCCTAGGTGAGCTCAGGAAGCGTGGGTTAGATGAGTGGACAGCAAGGTGGATTGAGAACTGGCTGAAAGGCAGAGCTCAGAGGGTCGTTATCAGTGGCACAGAGTCTAGTTGGAGGCCTATGGCTAGTGGCATCCCCCAGGGCTCAGTACCAGGTCCCATCCTGTTTAACTTCATCAATGACCTGGATGAGGGGACAGACTGCCTCCTCAGCAAGTTTGCTGATGATMCCAAGCTGGGAGGAGTGGCTGACACACCTGAGGGCTGTGCTGCCCTTCAGAGAGCCCTGGACAGGCTGGAGAGCTGGGCAAAGAGGAACCTCCTGASGTTCAACGAGGGCAAGTGCAGAGCCCTGCACCTAGGGAGAAATAACCCTAGGCACCAATACGAGCTGGGGGCTGACCTTCTGGAGAGCAGCTCTGCAGAGAAGGACCTGGGAGTGCTGGTGGATGACAAGATGACCATGAGCCAGCAATGTGCCCTTGTGGCCAAGAAAGCYAATGGTRTCCTGGGGTGCATCAGGAAGAGTGTTGCCAGCAGGTCGAGGGAGGTGATCCTGCCCCTCTMCTCAGCCCTAGGGAGGCCTCGAGTACTGTGTCCAGTTCTGGGCTCCCCAGTACAAGAGAGACATGGAGCTACTGGRGAGAGTCCAGCGTAGGGCTACAGAGATGATCCGAGGGCTGGAGCACCTGCCCTACGAGGAACRGCTGCGAGAGCTGGGCCTCTGTAGCCTGGGGAAGAGAAGCCTGAGGGGGGATCTGATCAATGTGTACAAGTACCTGAAGGGAGGGTGTCAAGGGGACGGGGACAAACTCTTTTCAGTTGTGCATGTGACAGGACAAGAGGCAACAGGCAGAAATTGAAGCACAAGAAGTTCTGCCTGAATGTGAGGGGGAATTTCTTCCCTCTGAGAGTGACAGGGCACTTACACAGGTTGCCCAGAGAGGTTGTGAGTGAGTCTCCTTCTCTGGAGATCTTCAAGGCCTGCCTGGATGCAACCTTATCTAATGTGCTCTAGGTGACCCTGCTGAGCAGGGGGGTTGGACTAGATGATCTCCAGAGGTCCCTTCCATAGAATCAGTAAGGTTGGAAAACAGCATTTCTTCTTACATTACCTAGAAAACTCATAAGATATGATCTCACCAAGTCAGGAGTACAGTATGTCAGACAACCTAAAAAATATTTTCTGKTTCCCTGGTAGACTTAACCTATCTACCACAGTCTCCAAGACTTTTTAGTGCCTTTCTGTCCAATCTCACCACATTAGTGGTGGAGCTGACTGTCAATAAAATCATAACTAGCCCTATTCAAAAATATTTCTCATTCAGTTTACAAAGGTTTGGCTCAAAGCTCCTTTAAGCAAGAGGAAAAGCTTCCATCACTTAGCAAGTTTGCAGTGAGCTATAAAGCTGTTTCTCATGAGCTAATCTAACAATTTTGTTGTGACTGCTGGAGTAATTTATGTTCCCCTTCCCCCACCCCCAGCTCCTGGAAGGTCAAGGCACTGCAGCAAAGTCACTGCACCAGCTCTGCCAGCTGCACTTTTAACATCAAAACCTCAGACAAATAATTCTGAAATGATTAAAGTCAGCCAGCCTCAGGAAAAAATCTCAAATTCATGGCAAGTCTGCATTTTTAGTGCATCTGTTACATTTAACATCACTTTCATCAGTTTTTTTCCCACTCCACAGAAAGGTTGCCTGCTTTACTCCTGCATTTATAAATTGAGAGCATTTATTGAGCTTTTAGTAGACTTCTGACACAAAAACACAGAAGCATATATCATTATCAAAATGTGTGATCAAAGGAGGCTAGCTCCTACTAGAGTTCCTTTTCTTCTAATCTTCCSTCCTCAGGCAAAAAACCTACATGAATAGATTAAGTTAGTCCCATGAGGTAGATGAAACTTTGATAGCAAAGCTGAATTTACTTACAGATACTCATTCAGATTTTCTAAAATTCATTTATACAATGCAAATAAAAACAAGACTTTCCTTTTTTTCCCCAACAGTCAAATATTTTGTGCATGAAAGGACAAGATTTTATCCTGTATGTTTTTTAAAATGGAAAAAAAAACAGCACTAATATTACAGAGAAACTCTAAGAAATTAAAAACAAACTTGGATTTTTTTTAGAGAAAAAAATCTTGTTTCTGAAAATATGCAAAAATAAGCTAGTAAAATTAAACAAAGCATTCCAGGATAATCATTTTAATATCCAATTAGATAAATTGCAATAAAGATGTGTTTACAGAGGAAGTTTGACATAATTGAGTGATARATCAACTAAGATAGTTTTGATGCAGTTTGAGGAAGGTAATTTTTAGGTCTATAAAATATCACAAGCAGCAGGGAGATGCGTAAAACTGTCTCAAAATTTGAGATGATTTACTATGAGAAATGKCTAGAAGATTTAATGCTATTTGAAAGATGGAAGCACTGGGGACAAAACCTTTTGAATTCTCAAAAATCCCTGCCAGTAATTTTAATGAATAAATACATGCCTTTTTGTTGTTACCATACCAACCTGAGCCAGAGGTGGTATTATTTTCACATGCTGACACACAGGAAAAACTATTTACAAATTATTAAATTAGCTTTCTACCAACCAGGTGAAAATATCCATATTAATCTTGCAAGTTGTACAAAATTCTGCTTCTGAAGGAAACTGAGCAAGTTAAAGGTTCTCATGTATATAGTTTCCTAGCCTTCTCCATTTTGCTTCTTGGAAAGATTTTCATCAACACTTGCTAGGACACTGGAGCACTGGGGAGGTCAGAGATGAGCCTCAGGTGATATCCCAAGCAGCAGCTCCCCATTTGGCTCCTGCTGCAGCCTTCAGACTGCAACCACCACCTGCAGCACCCCAGCGCTTGCAATGAAGGGGCAGCTCCTCTTGCCAGTATGACCAGTTCAGAGTGGTTAAGTCCAAGACAAAAGACACTTCAAATGGTAACAAATCCTAATATCAAATTCAGACAAGCAGAAAAAAAAAAGAATCACATAAGTGGACCCARATGACCAAATATTCTTGCTTACTACTCATTCCATCCCAAAATACCACTAGTTCACATTTAGCAAGTGCTCAAGATTAGCTGGCTGCACCACACAGGCAGGTAGAGATTCCCAGGGCTGGGACAGTTATAGCTGTCCACTTAAACAAGGAGATACTTGAGGAATATATTTCACTACAATTAAAAACAAGTCCAAGAACTGTGCAACTAAAGCAGCTCTGAGAACAGCCTCCTTCCTCCAGAGAATCAGAGCCATTGAGTGCATTTTGTTGAGATTTCAGACRGCTTTGTCTCAGCATGTTTATCCAAATAGAGTGGACAGGACTTCAACAAATATCCTTCCCACCACACTGCCAGTCAGGTAGCAAAGATTTTTGTCAGGATGAAATCTTGTGGCTTTGCACAGATCCTGCAGATTCGTGCTTTTGACAGTGATATACCTGACTTACCMTACTAGCCACAAGAAGGCCAGTTTATAGGCAAGGATTTCAAGCCCTGCTTGGGTGAAGTAAAATAGTTCCTACAMAGGAACAGGCATGCACTGGGATGCACCCCTGGGGCTGCTAGTCAGCTGCTGGGTGCTGTCACTTCAGCTGAAGTTGTATCCAGTATTTTGTCATGTTGAGGGCAGCATTTCAGGAGAACAGAAAGCAGATTGCTTCTCCAGGGCTCAGATTATCTGGCTGAAGAGAGCTGCCATGAGAAGATTTGGAGTAGTTATGTAAACTATCATAAAAAAGGCACTTTTTCTGCCATCTCACTCAAAATCCTGCAAGACCCTGTGCTGCTGGCATCATAGCTGCTCCTCCTCATCAGATCATCCCTCCACAGCCTGCATCTGCCCCACAAGATCCCCATGCTTCTTGGCTTTGGTTTCTGACAGCCAGGGGAGAGGAAAAGGCAGAGAAGCCCCTTTCCTCCCCAAGTATAAGAATATGGCAGAGCCTATATTACCACTCCATAGACTTATGGTCACAACCAAATTAAACAACTTTCTTCAATTACATAAGAATTCATAAAATGATATTTTGTAAAATGCCTTTATCATAACCAAGGGCTATTCAGAAAATAGATTTAAAGCCAGGAGGTTAACACACATGCTGATTCTGAACACCTCACTGTCYTCAACTCCCACAAAGAACTCAGCAAGGATGCTTGATACAGATAGAAAACACATGATTACTTTATGGAAATGATTACTTGGTGATTAACTGCTTGAAGAGTTCCCTTCCACACTGGTTTGAATGTCTAAAAGTAAATTGCAAAAATCAATAACCACGAAACCCACTCTTGTTTCTATAATTAAGAAAACAGAAACCATCCATAATTTGTTCCTAGCAATCACAGGGGTGATTGCAACCTGCCTTTTTTGGTACTGCCAGCTTATTTCTATGAAACAAGTGTAAAGGAATATTTTCTACATCTATTCACTTTACTGTAGTAGGTACTCTGCAATCATCTTACATTTACATACGGAGTTTACAGACCTATGTATATTTTCAGCTYCCTGAGTGCATTAACTGCTGAAATTGGAAATGTGCTTCTTTTAAGCAGAGAGTATGATCGGGTAGATAYAGGATTTGGCCAGACTCGCACAAGTGACCCGCAGCGGCAACCAGGCAGCGCTCGCATTCCTCCAGCAGCAGAATTCAGCTTTACACGATTTTACAGCTCCGTGTAACAGACATCTATGAGAAGGAAATGCAGCCCTGAGGGAACATGCAGGGTCAAAACCAGATGTGATAAAAGCCTGCTCCTTTCACAGCACACTGAGAAAAGCCATTTTAGCCGCAGTGTCAAATAAAAAAAAAAAGCTTTTCCAGCAGGGGCTTAGGATGCAAGTAGACATGTTTGACTGCACCCATTCCACTGGCCTTTCCCTCCCCAGAAGGGGAAAAGAAGTTTCAAATGTTAAAATAATTCAACTTCATCAATGTGCTCAGCTTGTGCTCTTGCACACCTTGAAAAGCATCTTAGAAAAAGCCTGTTTTGATAAAGCTTTTTAAATTTAAGGAGTGCAATGACACTGGAGTATTTCTGTGAAACCACCCRTCTTCAGCTTATCAGTACTTTTGGGAAGATGGCCATAGGGAAAGTTTTCAATTAGTTTGGCATGTATCACCCATAGCATGTATACACACACAGGTATGACCACCCCCTGTGCTCTGCAGAGCATCTCATGCCCCTTCCCCCCAGGCTCTACATGAGCAGGAGCAATCGTTGAAATACTGATCCCACCGCAAACAACGAGCATTTTGCTATTCAATCCCGCCACAGCCAGATTCTGCCCCCCCCCAGCTTCAAAACTCAAAGCACARGGGAGGCTTGGAGAACGATGCCTGTACTGTCATAGTGATCCAGTCCCATAACTAGCTTTACCAAAACAAGGCAACTCAAACTTACATTGCTCTACTGAGAGATGAACAGTGTTTAGGGTGGGGAAAGACTGTGGATATTTCTTCCTCTCCTTGTTTTACTCATGACCTAGAGACAAGGCATGTAATTACATAGCACCTCACAGGAATTAAAAAAAAACCACACACACACACACACCTTCAAGGAGCTTTTTAATAGCAGGAGGAAATGACTACRAAAGTTTTTCAGCAACTTTCCCCAAGTGTCAGCTGTCACTGCAGGTTTATTGCTCATATTATTAAAAGCCAATGGGAACTATTGCATTACAACAGAAAGGAACTGCAGCCCACTCTGTGGCTTTGGAGCAACACGACTCAACACAGCACCAATCTCAGCCTAAAGGGATCTTATGCTGCCAGACCATGTTTACATGAGGAATTCTCACRCACAAACCGGATCTAACACCCAGGCAAGCACATAAATTAATGCAGAGTCACTGTCCTTGAAATAGTCCTTGTGGAATAGTTAGGAAAAAAACAAACAAGTATTAAGACAGTCCTACACATACTGCTGCTTTAATCTTGTATTGAAAACATTGTGTCACACAAATTAAACCAAGCCAGAAGGACATAATGAATCACACTAACACTATTGCAACTATAAAACTAATTATAAAGACAAAGTGATGACAGTCTAACAGGATGTTTTATTAAGTAGGCTAGTCCTACATTTACAGCTACAATCCACCAGATGGCTCAATAAAGAATCAGTTTAGAAAAACATTGTATTCCAGACTCACAGGGCAAAGTATTTATTGCACAGCAAGTGAAAGCCACTTGAAAAATGTGGCTGTGCTTCAAAGCCAAAACATACCTGTTCACCACTAGTACTCAGAGGAGAACATAATGCAATGCAGTCTTGGAAAATTCTCTTGTACCATGAATTCCCATTTTGAAGCTATTTACTCAGTACATCATCTCTGATGAACACTTCTGCTTTTTCCCCTCCATATTCTATCTCCTACTGGAAGTTATCCTGACTAGGCAAAATGCTGAAGAGATTCCATGCAATTTACCCTTGTAGTTTGGAGAACTGGCATAAAAGCTTGCATGATTTATACATGGGAATTTTCCCCTCAAGAGCAGGAGCACTTGCAGAGAGCAGCACATCCCACAAGAAACAAAGCAACTTCCTTGTAGGTATTTAATATTCTTCTCTAGTTACTCTCAGCTGCTTTAAAGAGCAGAACTTTGATTCTCCGCAGCAGAAGCAAAGGAAACCATACACAAGGAAAACAGAATCCACTTAAGAAACCAATAAAAACATTGGACAGAATGAGATAGATGCAAAGGGATTAGTTTGTTGATAGCTTTCTGATAACAAGTAGTCTGTCTCACTTGGCTGTGAAGAGTGACAGAACATCAATACTAAGCGGGCAGAAGATTACAAGATGKTATTTAAGAGATGATACAGCCTTGAGGGACTTAGGTCCACCAGACTTGATGGACACTCAGAGCTGTGGGGGAACCTATATTATTGGCTTAGAGAAAGATTGCATAGGAGTTCCTAACAGCAGCAGTGAAAGTGGAATGAAAAACATGCGAAGGAGTGGAAAGTCATCCTGGCAGTGTGCTTTACAGCACCAGCCTGCCTGACTGGTGAACAGGTGGCAGCCGTGGCCCTTAAGGCTCTTTTGTATAAGACAAGAAAACAAAGCACAAGAATATCCCGCACTAGCGGTAGAATGGAGGATTTCTTTTAGCAAACATCTCCTATAAGCCTCCCTAGTTAACCTTGTCTTGACCACAAGGTATTTACAATGTTTCTGGAAAATATACAATACTGTATTAAGACCATATAGTAAGCATAAGATTGTTAGCAGCACAAAAGCAAGTTATCCCCCCCCCCTTTTTTTTTTTTTAACAGCCCACAGACAAGCCCTTATCTTTAGGATGAATTAATGTTTTTGTTCCAAGTGTGCTTTATTGATTAGCTACTTTAAGAGCTTTAAGAGTATCAGAAACTCATCTATTTATTAATTTCAGTTTTGTATGTTATCTTAACTCTCCCCTGGACACTAGATCTTCCTCATGCCTGTCTCATTTCTGTCAAGAGACCTTCCAATTAATTGACAAGGGAAACTGGGAAGCATCTACTTTGTAGAAAAAAATGACATTGGCATGGATTTATGAACTGCAGTAGAGACATAAAACACTCAACAGCAAGGCAGAGGTAAATTGATGCTCCTAGCACCAGGCTATGGGAACACACACACARTCAACAAAAGAACAGAATACAAGACACTGGAAGAAAACATTAAAAAGAAAGTGCATTACACAATGAAAAAAAAATCACAAGACTTGCACATGCATGACAACAGCAGGGCTAGAAATTTAAGAACAAAAAGCATCAGGCAGCCTCAACTAAGCAAGGAAAAGAGTGCCACATAAGGCTAAGAGCAGCAGCTCAGAGAACATCACCTGCATGAGCAGGGGATGAACCGAGACCGGTCCYCRACCTTCCCACTTGMAGCCAGCAGTCCCAGTGAAACCCRCAGCAGGAGAGACCCARACTCTGACAGAGCATAATAAGGAGGTTAGGTGTGCAATGGTCATAGCTTGTAGTGGTAGACAACAAAATGACAAACCTCAAGTTTGTACTCTTCTCCTGCCAGGTATAAGACACAAACAGGAATTTCCTTCCGTTTAAGGCCCAACAAAATGTGCTTATTGAATTCATGCTGTGAGAAAGCATCTTCAAAGTAGATACTGCTTTTGCACTTATTTCCTCATTCTACTAATGATATTTAAGTATTAAACTTATTCTCATTCTGCATTTCAACAGCTTGCACTGCACACTGATTTTCAGTCCAACTTGGGCTCCTGAGCTTAATTCATGTTTGAAAATAACTTGCTCATGGTAATACATTAAAAATGCCAAAACAAATACTCTATATCCCTATACTGTGCCCTACCRTTCTGCTCAGATAGAGGGTACAGTGTAACCCAGTACAACTTTACAGGCAAGGCAACATCCTACCTTAATATTACTTTTCATCTTGTAACATGACTATAAATTACTGCATCATGAATATTTAATATCAAAAAAAAAATCAGTAAACCCAATAAATATTTGGCAGGTCTCAAAAATCAAGTACAGAAATTGTTACATTCATAAGTTTTAGTTAATTTTCCAGTATTCATGTTTTGATCTCTTAGGAGTGTAAGCAAAAACTGGGTTAGGGCTATATTCATTGATTTGTATTTAAACATCTGAAGATTGACTAAAGATCATAAACTAGGAAAGATAAAAGCAGCTTTCTAAATCTTAAAAATAAGACCTATTTTTATTTCTAAGCTTGTTTAATCATGAGAACTCCTTTAAAAGAAAGGCGATCTACACTTAAACATGCTTTTCAGACATAGGTTTTGAGAAAACATTAACACTGCTTTATATATGAAGGATGCATTTTCTTACTATTGCTGTCAATTGTGTTCCTACTCTTAACAAGAAATCTACTGTTGACTAGGGAGTTATCTGGAAAGGAGGAAGCAGTTTATCTGCAGAGTTATACTAGAGCAATACTTAGTTTATTACAAGGCATGTGATAAAACTATAAAAGTAAAAGCACAGAAAACAAAGCAAAAAAACCAGCAGACACCATTCAAGGGAATTTAAGCCAGGAAGTACTTTCCTATACACATCTGTATATTTTTTTTATTAAAAATAAGTTTTCAATAATCAAGACTACTATGGATCAAGAAATTTTTGGCATACAAATAACMTGTACTTGCATGACAGGGACCTAGAACATCAGAGCTACAAGGCCTAAATCACAGCAGCATATAAAAGTGGCCTTCCAAAACACATGGGTGAAAACACATAAAGCAGTTGACAGCTGGAAAACAATCTCTCCCTAGTACCATTGTATCATCACCAGCTGCTTCCTGAAGCCCATTGCAGAACTGGCTCACATTACAGATATTGTAACAATTCTCAAGTTGTTAACCCTCTGATTTACACACCCGTCTGAGCTTCAGTGAACATTGACACAGATCGCTTTGAGCATTGAGTTACTCTAGAATTCAAATCCAGGGATGCAAATTCATGAATTCCTGCACTGAATCCAGGAAATAAGTAAAAATTAAAGCAAAACATGCCCCTTAAGGACTCCCGTAGAAGGAACCTGACCCAATGTACGCATAGGAAGATTATTCTCATCAGCTTCATCACTATTTCACACTTGCTGCAGCAGCACTCATTAGCTCTGTGCCCATGAACTGGAAATTACAAGACTAGGAACCTCCTAGGCCCTCAATTCCAAACCCCCACCACAGCAGGCATTTCTTATAACTTCTATAAACTAAGCTACATCCTAAAACTCCCACTTCAAAGCCTTATTCCAGAGCCTCAATCCTCAAAGCTTATCCTTTCAAATCCAGAGTCACATTTAACTGATCAGAGAGAAGATCTGGGGCTATAACAGCTCTGTGAAGATTGTTACAATAACTCAGAAGAACAAGGCAGTATCCTGTACCACTTGCGTATACTGAACCACTGGATGAAGCCAGCAGCCAGGATCTGTCCACTTTATTCAGCCCATCTTGGCCATGGCTATGCCAACAAAAAGATACTGCTCTTATTTAAACTGTCTTCTGGAAGGACATGAGCTATGCAAAGCAAACTACACTGTGGGTATTCAGGAAGCATTGGAGAGACCAGTTTTACTGTAGACAAGCTAAGTATTAAGTTTCACATGAACCAAAACCAAATTTCAAGATGGGTTCAAATTTMAGGTTACCTTCCAAATTTACACACTATATTCACCATCACAGGCACACATGACTCCCTCACCCTGCAGCAACACACTGCGTTGATTCAATGCACTCACCCAAGCTGAGACCCCTTTAGTTAAGGTGAGATACCCAGAAAAGCAACTTCACTGAATRACTGTTTCTTTCCAAAGGAGTACACAATAACATGTTGATAACATTTAGTAATCTTTCTGCAACACTATGCTTGTGCCCACAGCATGCAAGTCACAGAATAATCTGAAGTTCCAGGAAATAAAGTTCTGGAAGAAAGTAAATTCACTGGTCCACAGTTAAAACCTTACATGAGAAGTCATGGTCAAGGAAACCATTTTACAGCATAGAAAATGGATTTCACACTAGCATATTTCTTAAAAAGGCACTATAGAAAGCCTGATACAAGTCATGGCAAAAATATAAACATCCCACTTGTAACTAGAGTAAGTGTTAAACAGATGAAAGGAATATTTCCACATACACAAACACATACTGACACATGAAATTATTTCTTTTAATGCCTTACCTTATTTAGTTGGCATACATTAGTAACCAAGCTGTCTTTGCTCCCCTCCCCCAATTCATCTTCTCCCTTTTTGCTCAAAGGAATCAGGCTATACACTTGATACAGTGCAACCATCTACTCAGTACTATTTACAAGGTCTTTCAAGTTCATTTTGAAAAGTGTCTGCACCTTGAAACAAGCCAAAAGCCCAACTCACACATAGAGAGAAATAAAATTTGCTTTTCRTATTAATAGAGATTGATACAAGTGCTTCTCATTTCCTTGATTTATCTGCTTCAGCTCACTATACCCTGGAGTCTTCTCCTAAACCCAAGGCAAAGAGCACCCAGGCACCTCTTAGGTGGGGGTCTCAGACACACAGGGCCCCTTTAGGCTTCAAGTAGGGTCAGGCCCCTCGCAAAGGAGCATCTTGGTACAAGTGAATGGGAAGGGAGGAGGAGAAAAGATGAGGGGAAGTGCCTTTCCCTCAGATATCAGGGATGCACAGAATTTAGCTTCTACTAGAATCAGGAAATTTGCAGCTTTACCATTGGATTCRCATTTGTGAATCTTGAACTATGGTTTCAGGTAAACAGGGTATCACTTTCCTGTGCTGTTAACAAATATCAGATATAAAAAAAACAGTATTCTTCCCCCCCCCCCCAGAAGTATGCACTGAACAAATCTAAAAGAATATTTGCAGCAATACAGAACATTGCAACCAGGAGATYTATATCTGAGCTACCTAACCTTCTCCTGTTCACTAGTAGCTTCCAACAGCTTAAATACAGTAGTAAGTTTAGAGATGCATTTACTCCTATTTTCTTCATTAATAACACTTCCCATCTTCAAAATTACATTTTTAATAAAGATAATGCAGTTAAAAACTTGAAGTTAAACCAAATACATTCTTTTTTCCTTCATTCATTCCTACAGCAGCAGGGGTAGGGGGAAGAAGAAATAACAAGCATTCACACAGGCTAATCCCAGCAACCATATTTTTTTTAACACTAACCCAGATATATTTGTTACTAGCAAACAAATGACTCACATCTGAAATACAGAAGAAATTATTAGCTGTTTTTGGCAATCCTAACTTCCCCCAACACTAAGCACAGAAGTAAAGCAGTGAAGGCAGTCTTTTTCATGAAATAATGTGTGCTTTCTCTTAAGCACTAGCAATAAGTCAAGGGCCCTTAAGGTTTATGACCTACAGTACATTAACACCCAAATGAAGCTGCAGAGCTAAGACTTTGAATCCATTTTGTTGAAAAATCATGGAATTATAATATAACATTTATTACTGTCCCACACAACATCTTAAGTTAATATTTGGTAAGGATTTAGTTTTTTTCTTTTTTTAAAAAGAATCATTCCTTTAACCATTGCTCCCTGGGGCAGGCAGACCCCAGGCCAACACTCAAGTACAAGCAAACCTTTCTTTGCAGCAAGCTCATCACATACAGTAAAACACCTTTAAACGAGACCCAGCCTTCATTTGAAATYAGGATAATTCATTTAGCCAGAACAGAAAGAAGAAGAAAAAAAATTACCAGCTAACGTTGGCCTGCTCAACGCATCCACACAGGCAAAGCAGCATTTCCAGGCTCAGCAGCACAGTGCAGCAAYCATCCAAGCAGGCACCAGCCTCCAGGACCCTCCAGTACTAAGGTCTCCAACACCACTCATAGTCTCACTCCCTCCTGCTTCCCCCTAAAAACCAAAGCTGTTACCAATGAGCTCTTTTAAGGAACATTACACAGCTGCTACCAGTCAGGAAAAAATACCCACAAGCATCATCCAGGACAGCTGTGTCGCCAAAATTAATTAGAGGTAACTGCTCCTCAGATAAAGAACATTTTGTTTTTTCTCCCTTTGAAATCTGYAATTCAGTATACCAAACCAACTATTTTAACTTTTTACACTCTGCAAAATATACATTTTATATATGTATACACATGCACACACACACACATATATATATGTTTTTTTCCCCTGTGGTCGAGTTGGGTTTTGTAGCTTGTTTCTTGTTAAATGAGGCTAATGGAAATCCTTAACAGCTGTGCATCCTTCTAAGGGGAAAATGTGCTCAAAGTGTTGAAAATAGTCCTGGGAAAGGGTACTGAAACGATGCCTTGGCAGTGCCTGTGCAGTGGGTAAAGTATATACCCGTGCTTCCTTCTCAGTCTGCTCAAGCTGAGACTTCRCAGGCTTGTCAAGCGGAAGGAAAGCGCTATGTAATTATTTTGAGAAAGAAATCTGCCCTTTCAAGGAGGGAAAAAAAGAAAAAAAAGTCCCAAACCTCCGAGCATCAGATAGTTTAGTCTTCCTGTTCCTGAGGGCCGAAGCTGTAACGTATTTAAGGAACACGCGACCGTCCGTGGTGCGGCGTCGAGGGCTCAGCTCAGGAACCCGCTAATCGGTTGTCCGTGGAAGTGCGGGTTACTTTGAAGGAAACTTTACGATGAATATTAGCGGATGTAATTTTATAATGGAAACTACACGATCTGCTGCTAAGTGAGACCTACGCGACACCACATTCAATATAGCAGCACGCTAAAATATTGCAACACAGCTACTCYGGAACTCTAACGCTGCATTTTTCTTTGCCTGTTTGCAAGCTGGTATAAAACCTAACGGTAAATCCTTGTGGTTCTGTATTTATTAGAGGGAAGAAGGCCCTAGGGGCAGCAAAAGCTGTCTGGATGCTGGCCCRCGAGGAGAAAGCGTCTTCGAGCTGCGGCCGCCTGTTTGGTAGCTGCAGTTGGCAGGTAGTCTAGCCCTGATGTGCTTTAAGTAACCGAGGTAGCAGCTTGCTTGGGGGCTGCTCACATAGCCCTGGAACAAGACAACATAGCCAAAAATTTGACTAGAATTTGACATTCGTCTCTATAGCCTAGATCAACAAAGCGTTTGAAGATATATTTAAATCCCACTACCTAATCTTTCAGTTAAGTGTATGCTTAAGTATTTTGTTGAGCTGGTCGTCTAATTTGGGCCGCTTAACGTTAGCCCTTATAGTTCAAAATCTCCCCTCCGAGGGAGTGCGGTGTGTTGCGAAGCACTTTGTCACTGGGCTGGTTTGGAGGATTTGGAGTTTGATATAGAGAATAGGAGAAGGCTAAGCTGTAATAAAACCGTATAAATGTACAATTGAACTAAGCCTTTCAGGTCCTGATGATTTTCCAGGGGAAATCATCACAAAAGTTTTCCCACTGAGCTTACTGCCAGCTTAGAGATTGCGATGCTGCCGTCCATTTCCTTACCTATCGGAGCAAACCGGGGGGTTTCGAGCCTGGGCGTCCTCACGTTGCGCGCTTCCAGGATCGATGGTAGCGTCGAGGCGCTGGCGGCAGGCGCAGGGAACCCAGAGGGGCTGTGCATTCCCTCCAGAAGGTTATGCCATGATAAAATGGCTAGAATAAGATGTAAATGATTTCCATCCAAGACATATTTTGCTTCTGTGCACAAAGACAAAAGGAAAAAAAAAAAACAGAAGGCAGCCCAAATTGGGCTCRGTTACTGCATTTTCAAGGGTCTTTCTGTCGCAGCTGCACCCAGCGTGTCCTCTTGTGCGAATCTCAGAGGGGAAAAAAGTGCAGAGTTTGCCCAGAAGTGAGTATGAGCAATAAAACCAAACATGGTTCTGGGCAGACGCTACTTTTGCAGTTAGCTTGGCTGTTCACTGCCTGTACAATGAACTCAAACAGATTTATTGTTTTAGTAGCAAAACTGACAATTTATTACTGAGAAAGGTAGAAGGCAGTGAAATGTGATTCTAATAATGCAGTCTTTTGACCCAAATTCACCATCACAATACATTTACCTAACTCGTAATGGAGTCTAAAGTAAATTGCAGTAACATGTGAGGTTAAATATTGTTCTCTGACTGATTAAACAGTAGCTACGGGAAGAGAAAAAATGTATGAAATGCCCCAGCATACAGAAATATCATCTATCACAAACATGACTGTTTGCCTTGTGAAAAGCTTTCAACTTGGTCAACGTTYGATTGCTGCTTCTTTAATTTAACTGGGCTCCTTCCTCTGGTGTRTATTGGTCTCTTGCTTAACTGCCAAGGAAAGTAAGCTTGTCATCTTCCTGTGAATAAATGTTTATCTTACGTTGCCCCTGAGCATATCATTTTTGTCTGGTTTTCATTCTCCATTTTTTTTCCTGATGGTTAGACTCAATGTGGTTGACTATTTTATGCTTTCTATTTCTACATGAGGTACAGTGAACGGTAGTATGCCAGTATTTTAGATCTTAGTAATTCAAGTATGAAAGGAAACCTAATGTAATTTAAGCAAAAGGTCCAAAATGCCCTTCAGACAAACACCTCTATTTTTGATAAAGGCAGCTCTCGAATAAAAGAGGAAGCTAGCACTGTGGATGGTACAATTAAGAAATATTCAGCTTGAATAAAAAATATTAATTCTTTTATATGTAATGAATTGAGTTTTAGCTATATAAAAGAACATTATTTCCAGTATAAAGACAATCTCCACTCTAAGAGGATGGGCAGCCAACTCTTTAAAAGGAATTCTTACAGGAATTACAGGAGCCATTTCATGGTTTCACAATGGGACRGRTAGATAGATAAATAAATAAATAAATGGCCTTTTCAGCACTGGCCTATTATCTTTTAATAAAGTCTGCCAGAGGCTTCTGATCCCTAGAAATTCTTTTCTGGGACATCTCCAAATCTATAACCATGTGGAGATGCTAATTAAAAGCTTTCCTTGCAAAAGCAGGCATACTAAAAATCTGTAACAATACTCTTTTTTGCATTCTTCAACATTAGCCAGCTATAGTATCTCTATTTTATTATACACAGAGATATTTGGTTCCATCTCAAGTAGCAAGAGCAGAGCTAAAAGACAATTTTCAATTAAATAACATTATTTTAAGTAGGGTATATTCCTTGCCTGCATTTTATGAAGATTTTACAATARTATCAAATCTTGCGTGTGTAAGCAAGTTAAGGTATTTAAAATTCCTCATGTTAAAAGCTTCAGCTCTAATTATCATTATGAATAAATATTCAGAAAGGCTCATACAAAATCTTATCTCCATGGTAAAAATGTACCTGTAGGACTGGAAGATCTCAGCCAGCTAAGTTTAATGCCTGACTTAATACTTCTTTGCCTCATYGTGAGGCCTAAGAAGGTGGCAATAGAAAAGCAAAATAAGTTAATATCTAAAGATTGCCTGGATTTATTGCTGCTAGCCATCGCTGATTGAAAATTAGTCAAATGTTTTTCTGCTCTCTATGTTTCGCTACGTTTTTGTATTACATAACACGTTTGCTTTTGGATAAAAATCTTCCTCCTCTAGTCTGCGCAAATTCAAAGCAAGGCTTGTGCTTGACACTGGGAGCTACTGATCCTCCTGAGACAGACTATACTGCTGAGTAGTACACGGTACTGTGCTGGGAGTTAGGRAGGATAGTGTCTGCCTGGGAGAAAAGAGCCGGAACAAAAGGAAAAAATCCTGCAATTTTAAGCAGCCAGGAGGACGTGTCGCTGCTGCAGCGTGTCCCATAGGCCCGCGTGGGTCCGGAGCCCGCCAGCCCACCCGCCGCGCCTCCCCGCTCCTCTCCACCAGCCCTCGGAGGTTAAAGGATCCCCTGACCCAGGTTTGCCTGAAACAGGCTCTTCTTTTTCTTCCCTCCCCAAAATACAACTTCTTCCCTCACGGACAAACTTTTGTTTTTTCCCCAAGTGACTTTGAGACTAATCTCTACAGTTCCCTCTGATTTATCAGTCAGCTCACTGCACTGGCTCTTACCAAACAGTGGGGTTTTTCTCATCTTTCAGAGGCTATTAGAATGTTATTTTTACATAAATATTTATGAGCAATGGTTTAAAAGAGCAAAGGATACTTGCAGATTGTTTCTCCAGCTTTGTCCTTCTTGCTTTTTTTTTGGGCGTTTAGGCAGCCAATCCTCCCACGAAGCAGTGCCCCGGGAACGCGTCCTGCGCCGGGCTGCCCTGTTGCACAACGCTCTGCAGCTCTTCCACACCATTAAAGCAACAACCCAGGCTGGTGATCTGGATTCTCCGATACATGGTTCTGTGCTTCTGTTGAAAAAAAAAGAAAGTTAATAAAGTTACCTAGACCCAGAATATAAGCAAAAGTGACATGCTTTTGAGTTTAAAACAACATGGTTGACAGTACGCTCTTCCAGCATTTTGGTATAACAGTATTTTTTTCTTCTGTTCTATTCCTTCTGAGGAAGGAAAAATAGGAGTACAGAGAATACAGTTAAATTAGTAATCTTGGTAATATCAAATATCTGTATTGTCTATTACAGACATTACGTTTTATTGCAGAAATCGCTCACACTTGTGTCTCTGTAGTACAGATTTGTAGCCCTTCTAATTTTTATCTTGAAACCTGTGCCAATTTGTATGAAACCAGACTACTTTAGCTGCCTGCTTGCAGTGCGGCAGTGCTTGTACCCACTTCGCTGTCTGGGCTTTGTTTTTGTTGTGCCTCAGACTGCTCAGAAATAGAAAACTGTCTGTTTGGGTTCAGTGATACTGGCAGTGAGACAAATGGAATTACTGCCAAGAAAAAAGATACTTCTGAATCAAGGGAAGGTTAAAATAATTTTTAAAAATAGAATAGAGATTCTTGAAGCCCACATAGAAAGAATCACTGACCAGCAGAAGCAGGCCAGACGGTATTGTGCAAAACTAGAGAGGGCAAGGCTTCAGCAAAATAACTCTTGAGCTGATTCATAACTTCCAGTCTCTTCCCTTAAAATAACTAATGTAGCATTTAAAAAGAGAAGTATACATTTGACCCAAAGTAATTTCTTTTCCTTTCTACCTCTAGTTTCCGTATCTTCAAAGAAGAGTGTGTTTCCTTTTGAACACTGTGTACCTGCTCGACAGTAGAAGTGACAGGAGCTTCTGGCTCTTAGCTCTGGCTCTTTGCTTCTGGTAATAGATTTAAAGATACACTGCGCAGAGCATTCAGTACTGAGCTGGAAGTGGTTATATGAAATAAAATACTGAGATCGTTCTTAATTTTCTCAGATTTCCTAGATGATCATAGAATCATAGGATCAGTAAGGTTGGMAGGGACCTCTGGAGATCATCTAGTCCAACCTCCCTGCTCAGCAGGGTCACCTAGAGCATGGTAGACAGGGTTGCATCCAGGCGGGCCTTGAAGATCTCCATGGAAGGAGACTCCACAGCCTCTCTGGGCAACCTGGTCCAGGGCTCCATCACTCTCACAGGGAAGAAATCCCTCCCTCACATTCAGGCAGAACTTCCTGTGCTTCAATTTCTGCCCATTTCCTCTTGTCCTGTCACACGGGGCAACTGAAAAGAGTTTGGATGATTTAAAATGACAGGTTTACACTTGTGAAAGTACACAGAGCTAGTGAGGATACAAGCACTTTTATGCTACTGGAAAGGTCAGAAGCTACTTGCAAAGAAACAGCAAGGCTTCCTCCTGGGGCCTGGCGGGATGCTTKTCTGCATCATGCAGAGCAGAGAAAAAATTGTCACATGAAATAGGGTGGATGGTAAAGCCCGTCAGGTTGAGGTGGATGCTGTTCCTCAAACATAGAAGATTTTGCTGGATACTCAGTGTTGTTCCCTTCCTCTCATACTGAGCAAGGCCGTGCTGCAGGGAAATATTACCTCTACTCTGTTTTGTTTGCATTACATTAAATAAAATTAAACCTGCCAAGTAGCTGGGACTTGTTCTAGATTCATGCTAAAATCCACCTCTGAAGTGGTCGGATTTATGGGTTCTTTTATGATACATCATCTTCAAATGTGGTCATASAAAATATATCACTGTTGGAATTGCTGAGAGGATTGTTTTCAAGGGTTAAAGATGGGCAGGTGGAGGAACAAGCTATTAAAAGATAAGTCCTGAAGAGGAATGTACTAATTAAAAATCTGAGGCACTACTTCAGCTGAAGTGGTTTTCTTCTCAGAGAAGCAAGCATTCTCTTAAGAAAACTCATGATGAGCTATTGAAAAAAATAACGGTTATCACGTTTTGTGGTATTTTTATTTCTGATACAGACCCCTTCCAAGCAATTTTCAGAAGCTTTTATATTTCATGGAACAAAGACATAATTTTAAAATGGGTAGAAGTGTTAAAAAAGGTTAAAAGGCAAGAATTGTTATTTCTGATTTTGATGTATACACGAACCACAAAGAACAAGTCCCCACATGTGTCTATGAATGTGCGGAAGAGGCTGTGCTCTTCGAGAGGGCATACCATGCTCTTCACCCACACACTCAGCTCTCCTGGACAGGAATGTGTGCCCGCAGTATGTGACACCAAGTAGACAGTGGTTTTGACTTTTCTCTATTTAAGCTACTGAATGACCTTGTCTTAGTTTAAACGTATGGGGAAATGAACGGCAGAGAAGTCGAGAGGAAGAGTGGTTCAAAGTGCACAGGAATCGCCGTTCCTCGCCGATGCCGTGATGYCCCACCAGCTCCCGCCTGCAGTGGTCCCCCATAAATAGTGCGGGGGGACATGGGCGCTCCTGAGGTGCGCCCCGGCGCTCCTAAAGCGACCAGCCTTTCTGTGCAGCTGGAGCACATCTCACRCAGCGGACTTGGCTCCTAATTCCCTATAACACAGCGTCTTTCAGAGGTCACACTAGTGACACTCTGAATGAAGAGAGATAAGGGTCTTATCTATGCCATGAAAAAACCTCGCAGGAGATGGTGCTGGATATGAGCTGTCTCTTCTGGAAGCCCAACCTGAGATGCACAAAAGGCCAAACAGCAGCAAAAGAGAAGGAGTGAAAATATTCTTCTTTTCTAATCATGATATTTCACCTGCTTGTAGGGGCTGTCTCTGCACATGGCCTCTTTGATCTCCTACTTTGGTGGTTTCAAGCTGGTAGGGTCAAAAAAAAAATCTGCTGCAAAAAGACCTGGTGCTGAAAAATTAATTGAGGCTTTGTCTTGTCTGCAGCTGTGAATCGTAGCGATGTTTCACAGACCTTTCCATTATCTGACACAACTGTAGATGAAATACTATGCTTTCCCCTTCCTCACTGATCATAGATAATAGAAAAAAAAAAAGAAAAACACAACTCCTGATGTTTGTTTGTGGGAGCCTGAGGCCAGCTGATTGGCAGGACTAGTCACTGGAAACAGAAATTACATACTGCAAATGAGGTTTGTCTGGCATTACATATCACTAGGGCAGTTACTCACTGAATAATACTTCCCTACTGTACCTTAAACTAGGAAGTGTGTTGTTTTACAAAAAATAGTATTGCAATTGTGCTGCTTTTTCGTGACGAATGTCATAGTAAGCAACAATTACCACTATTTTCCTGGGAAGAGATAATGATATAGAAGAGACTAAAACATTAAGCCTACTGGGTGAGCATGTGATCAAGGAAAACAATTCCAGGTCTTTTACCAGTTCTTACCTGCTGTTTGACACAGAGGATTATGCTGTTTTACAGCAGATTTATGCTATTCGGAAGGCAATCATTGAAAACAAGATACTGCACAGCACTRTATCAGATTAAAGTATATCCTCCTTAAAAGACAAAAAACATTACTTCATAAGAAGGATCAGTGAAGAGCAATAGGCAATGTTTCAGCTGGCTGAGGATGTAAACATACACAATAACTTTCCAGTTTTCAAAGAAGAGAAAATGGTAACAAGTTTCTTTCTACCACTTCTGAAAAATACTAGTGGGGGAAATAAATACTACAGGAAAAGTTTWTATTTATTAAGACTTTTTATTGATGAAATGTCTCAAGAAAATGATGTTTCAGTGCTCTAAAAAAACCCTGATAGTTT
This sequence comes from Rhea americana, assembly GCF_003343005.1. NCBI lineage: Eukaryota > Metazoa > Chordata > Aves > Rheiformes > Rheidae > Rhea > Rhea americana. The sequence goes on along the minus strand of NW_028186501.1, from coordinate 4,619,583 downwards.
AGTTCTCCACAAATCATGATCTGAGGAAGGGGAACTGTTGCAAACAGGTAATTCCTTAGCCRTCTTTTTGGGTGTTAACAGTCCCTGAGCTGGTCAGACTGGTGCACGTGTGGGAATGTACTGGAGCAAAAATCGAAATGGCAGCTAGACRGTTTTTTTAAATTATGATTCATCTTCCTTCCACCCAGGCACCTCTGGCATCATGTAAGTACTTTACTAGGCTGAATCCAATCTGAACTGCATCAATGTTCACAGGTTCTCTAATCTGACATGCTTGCTATAGTCTAAAAGCATCCTTACTTAATTAAAAGAAAAAAAAAAAGGCTTCTAAGTCTTGACATGCATTYGGAAGCAGGACTATCTTCCAGTCTGCGGTCTTGTAAATTCTGTATCTGTGTCTGTGGTTAAGAAGAAATACTGAACTAAACACAAATTTTCTCTGGCTCTCTGATGTGCTTAGATTTCCTTGTCATACCTTGGGTGACTCAGCTCCGCCAAAATCCGTACTTTATTTAGATTAAAAGAAACAAAGGGAACAAAATTGTTTATTCTGCTTTACTTTTCTACTTTGTCACAGCTTGCATTTTGCACCACTCCTGCACATTGTGGCTGTGGTGTTCGCAGGCCTTCTCAGGAGGCCTTCTCATCTAACTAGACTCCAGCTTTGCTCCAAAGTGAAGTGCGAGCAGARCTACATCCTCGTGGTCTGTACACAAAATGCTCTAAGGCAGAGTAAATGCCCATGCCCACTACAGCAGCRAGCCGTTCGCCCAGAGAAATGCTCTGTCTGTGATCATAAACTTCGTCTGTGTTCCAGTGCTGAAAAATGAACGTTTCTTTTGCCTGCACAGTTGATAGAAATGCTACAGTAAATATTTGGATATGATCTTCGGCTCGCCCTGAGTAGCAAAATTCCAATGATTWTGCTGACATAGAGAGCTCTGTGAGAACGGAGCTTCTGGATTCAGGAATCTTTTCTGGTCATCCATCTTATTATTAAGTTCCTTTTGATCTTCCTCTTTTTTCTTTTTCCTTTTTTTTTTTTTTTTTTTTTAAAAAAAAAGGGGGGGGGGGGAAGCCATTCCTAGCTGAAAATGGAGAATTAAGAATAGCTTGGCTGGAAGTGTGGCTATCGAACCCTGGTGGTGAATGGCTTCCTGTGGCTTGCAGCCTTCTTCTCCAACATCTGGGCTGCTGTTGCCAGCTGCTGCCAACAAGGGAGGTGGCAGGCTTGTACATGTGATTAGAAGTACACCTACCACCATAGGGATCTCATAATACTTGATAACACCAGGTACCTCTTTTTTTAAGAGAACTGGCCAGGAAACCTAAAAGAAATGTCTTCTAAGAAAATAAYTTTTTGTCAAATCTTAGACATCATATTAAAGCTGAACTATAAACAACTTCAACGGTGACATTTTTGAATTTTTAAGTCCTTGACTATAAAACCTTAAATATGAAGTTAGTTGCCTTGTGTATGGATGGATATATACATTTTATTTCCTGCTCTCTGTGTTAGAATTACTCTCAAATTGTGCTTCCAGCTTTAATATATGCACGGACAAATTGTGTTTTCTCTCTCTCTGTTTGTTGTTGTTGTTGATAGTTTGCCGAGGACTTTAGAAGCTATTTGTGAATGACCAAAACATGCCCAYGACAAGTGTTTGTCACTAGGAGTCACCTCCTGTGTGCTCTGGTTCTTAAGCAGGAAAAAAGTGCTGGCTAACGCAAACATGTCCATTATTTTGAAACTTGTAAACTTACATTTAATCATCAGGAATGGTTAAATTAATAGAAAAGATAGCAGCTGTGCTCTCCGGCTATAGTTAATGTGGGACTTACTGTACAACCTGCCTGAGACTTAGGATAACTCAGTCCAGGACTTTCCAGAAGGCATCGGTAGAAGCTGATGCTAATAGTGGTGGAAATCCCAGCGGGTGCTCGCTTTGGCAGATCTTTATCTGGGAACTAAGATTTAGTGTTTGAATGGCAGGTTTACGGTGACTAAATGAAGCTGTGAGACTATGACTCTGCAGGTATAAATAACCCGGGTGTTCGCCGATTCAGCTCAGCTCAGAGCACAGATTGCCCCTTGGAATACATACTACTATTTGCCAGCGAGGTACTGCCCTATCAGCACTGCTCTTTACCAGCATTAGAGAATTTATCAGAGGTCCTTCACATTCATGAGTTAAGTTTGTGTGAGTCTCTTGTCCATTTTTCACTCTTTTTTTTGATAATACTGCAATTTGTCTTCCTGCTTTATACCGCTCTGCTTGGCCACCTACTTCCCATGCTCTCTGGAGCTTCTGTGCAGAGTTTCCTTTTTATCCCCCCCCCTTTTTCCCCTATAGTCCTTCATCATGAAGTGCTGACTGTACTTCAATAATAAATGTTCCATACAATATCTTCCTTTCCAGACTATTCCCACAGTATTAACTTAYTATTAATCAGTCTCTCTTTGATGCTCATTATTCACAAACAGATGCATGCCTCAGCACTGAAAACAGACTATCTGTCTTACTTAAGACAATCCTAGATCTTGAATAAAAGAGAGAGAAGAATCCAACACACTCTTAGCATCGACAAATAGGGGAAAGAGAGGAAAAATGTATCATCCTATGCACAAGGGATGTCTCATCCCAATGTTGGCAGTCAAGACTGGATAATGATCAAGAAGAAAAGAAAAAATATCCTATTTCTTTCTTCTGAAATGTTCTGATGTTATAATATTCAGCCACATTCAGTTCTGGTCTTTACTTTCCACACCTTCAACTGTCTTGAAGCACAGTTAAGATAAAAACACTCACACTGACGTCCAGAACATGAAAGGGTGGRAATGGAAAGCAGTGGAAGTATAGATGCAACTATTATATCCACTGAAAATTAAATGAAGACTGCTGAGAGGCTTTGTGCCAGTAGTTTATTCTACCTTGCCTTTGTTTTCTTAATCTCATTTCACCACTTTTCTGCTCATATAAATAAATACATAAATTACAAAGACAGACTTTATATGTACGATTACATAAAAGATATGCTCCAGAATTGTTAATACTTGGGCTCTTTAGAAGTGAGAGAGTTATTTACTCAGAAATGAACTTTCACAGCCAAAAAGGGTTTGTTTTTTATGAGCAGTTTCAAGGCAAAGGCCTTCAGAATCAAATTTTGAAAAATGAATTTGATTAATTTCCTTCCAACAGTGGAGAATCATCCCTGAATTTGACACTATATCTCATCAAGTTCTTAGCAAACCCCTCTTAGCTYTTGGTGCAGGTTCTTATAATTTCAGGCAAGCATGTGCTTGAACTAAAAAAACCTGTAGTCTCAGTAAACTATCTCAAAATGCAAATCTTAATCAGCTGCCTTGGTGAGGTGTATAATAATTGGTAGCCATGATGAAGCAAGCCTTAATGAACTTTGATCTTCTAGGATCTCCAGCTGGTGGGGGTGGAGTCAGAGTCCTATTTATTCTCTGTTCCTCCTATCTACCTTTTCTTTGGAGCTCTCAAGTGTGAAGGGGATATTTACTTTTTTACATGCAGGGTAATGCACGTAGATCTAAAGAGAGATTTTGCTTTCTCAGGTAGTGATGTGACCTGGCCTCAAGTTCTTCGTCTTCCTGAGTTACAGAATGGTTTGGCCTGTGTTTGAAGGGTAGCCTATGTACCACCACTGTAATGAGAGTTGTAGGGTTTCAAGAGCAGTCTTGTTTGGTCTAATCTTATTTACTGTTAAATATAAGTGAGGATTGTGTTCAAGTAACTGAATTAACTTGTCTGTTTAGAGTCCATTTATTTTACTTAAAAGAGGTGGGGTACATAAGGCTTCTTATTTACTGAAGTGATGAATGAAAAAAGGAAAGCCTTATAGTAAAATGAATTAGTCTAAAATTCTAATCTTTGCATATGTGCAGACATTAATTTGATAACCAGAGCAAAATGATGTTTTACACAGTGAGTTGCGTGATCTCTTCTATGGGGGGGGAAAGCATGCTAATGATAATGCTGAATAATCAATGCTGAAAGTAAAAAAACAAAACAAAAACTTTCTGACCAAATTAACCTACCTAATTACCTTTCTGGCTGTAATTAGTTATTTCAAAACAGTTCATTGAAGTCCTGCTTAATTAAACTAATAACAAATAAATGCAACTTTTAGAAAGGATATTGCTGGAAGCCCCCTGATGGACTTCAATTAATACTGTTAATTCTTAGACTAGCCCCCATACAAAGACAAGATTTTCCTCTTCTGGCTAGTGTTAATATTCATGCATCAGGAACCTTCTAGTAAAAAAACAGAAAAACAACAACAACAAAAATCCTGTTCCTGTTCTTYGCTAATTTACAGGTATGTTTTCTCTGTGCCTACCTATAGTCCCTTTAGGTATGGAGGGATAGTTCCACTTCATTAAGATGTGAAAGGGCTCTATTGATTTAAAATTAAGCTAATCTAAATGTATCTCTCTCCAGCTAAGAGCAGGACTGAACTAGTGTTTTTGCAGTCTTAGTGCCCAGTTAGCATTTAGAAGCATATGGCCACACATTCAGTTCTAGAAACAGATATATATATATATATATATATTTTCTTTTTTTAAAAAAAGTTATGCTAATTTGATAGATGAAGATTGCCTATGGCAGTTTTTGCTCACTAGAGTCACTGAAATGACTTCTTCTGGCTTATATGTGGGATAGTCTGCCATTTCTTCTTACTCAAAGTGGAGAAGAAAGGTAGTCTTAAGGAAGCATCTGACTGGAAGAGTCCGGAAGATACTAGAGTTGTGGTTTTGTCTTTGTGTGTGTGGTTTTGGTGTTTTTTGAAAGGATCAGCATCTGTAATTTCCCTTGCTATGAGTTCTTAGGCTGCTAGAGGAAGACTGAAAATTGAATTCAACTGTGAAGGTTGAATCAAGTAAGTTGCAGATGCAAAGGCTGCTCTGTAGTCTTTTGTTATAAGCTATGATTTCGCATGAGACATCATAGTTCATATTGAAAAGCTCTGATTTTTGCTGTGTCCTTGCCACTCGTCTGTTACTGATGAGTATTGTTCTTCACTCGTGAGTTATGAACTCTGCTTGTCATCTCCATGTTGGACAACTAGATGATTAAGTTAATTTTGGATGGTTCTTCATTATTTTGTCTCAYAAACTATTAACATCTTCAAATAAGGAAAATCTTCATTGCCAACTTTAAAGCAATTTGTTCTGATAAACTCAATGAGTTCTCAGAAATATTAGTGGTGAGCTATTTCTTATAAAATGATCAGATGGGCTGACCTCTGTTTCCTTGCTCTTGATCAGCTTTCATTTGGATTTTCTTCTAAATCCACCTCATCAKTGCTAGCTTATCTTCTTACAGGAAAACTCCTCTGCTTACAATAATATCTCAGCATTTGGTATAACCTTCACTCTTGCTGTGACAATAATATTTTTTAAAGAAGCTTCAACAAATGAATGAATGTTTTGAACACCAGATTTAGTCAGTGTTTCTAGTGTCATTTTTTAAAATATTTTTTTAAGACCATCCTTAATCGGTCTATAGGCAAAGCTAGAACTTCTATACCTGCCTAATTCATGCTCATTTCTTACTCCCCTTCAAGCAGGGTGCAATTTTCCAAGTCAGAAGTCCCACCTAACCTTTTCATGGTATACTAAAATGCTATACCATGGTATACTCTCTAACCTGGAGAGACGATTAAAAGAAAACAGATGGATCTTGGGGGACTTTTTTATCTAGGTGATGATAGTAGCCAGAACCTATGTTTTGACGTAGCATTACAGATATATTTGAGCACAATTAAAAAATGACGTGATCAGTTCATCCAATTCAGGACGTAGTGTCAGGAGAATAAAAGAATGAATAGAAATGTTCCTATCTATTTGAAAWAGAACAGAAAAATTAGCTAGCTTTCATGCTGAAAATACATTTTCTCAGTAATTCTTAAATACAGACTGCTGAACATTGAATGTGCAATATGTTTTTTCCCTCTTGAAGGAAAGCAAGTAGTCTTAGTCAAAATGTTGAACTGGTCTCTGGATGCRAAATATCTTCAGGGATGTGTCTGGTTCTGTATTGATCATCTGAATGCTTTCCATGGGGTGTAGTGCTAGGAAWTTGAGAATCACAACAGTCCAAATGAGCTGGGGTCCTCGGGTGACACACACTCTGTTTATGTAAYTCCAGTGCCAGCACTGACAGCAAAAGAGAAGTTGTGAACAGGGAAGTTGATTGAAATGTCAAGGTACTCGGCGCCCTGTTGAGCGCCTGCAGAAGGGACTTTTGCAGTAGAGGATTGTTTTGACAGAGGAGTCCTGCTGTGGGAAATTTGCAGCTATACCTTGTGAAGAGTAACCACATGTTAGATTCAGCATGATTTATCTTGCTGCTGCTAAAATCATTAGACATTAGCAAGTAATATTGCTCTAAAGCCAAGGCATTCTGCCTAACTACAAGTACGCTCTTAAAAATCAATATAATTATATATTTATATAAGGAGTGGCCTGTTTAATGAGACTTACTTGCCATGCAGGACAAGTGGGCCATGTTTCTGAATACTAAATAAGAAATTTAAACGCAGGGTGAAGTAGCATTATCTACAGTAGAAAGGAAAGCAAACTGAGCTGAGGTCTCTTTGGTGTCTATAGCACAGCTTAGACTAAAGATCCAATAATACGTATTTTCTTTGATACCTAAATAAGTACCCTACATCATTGACACCTTGACTTTGCTGCAATGACCCTGAACAAYGTACTCATTAGGGACTGTAATCTTAAATTCTCTGTAGAGCAGACTTGGTAAAGGTGTATTTTCTTAGTTTCCTTTAAGATAAAAAGTGAAAATAATCTTGACTGCTTCAAATAACTACAAACTTGCTTTTTTCTTTTTCTTTTTCTTTTTTTTTTCCCCTGCTTGAACGGTAGTTGATTGAGACCTGGAACCAGGAAATGGCTTGTATCTGCTCTGAGAAGCTGGAATCACACATGGCATTCATTTTCTGAGACAAACCTTGTTGATTTAGAGAAAATGATGAACTTGGTACTTCATGGAGGGAAGAGTAAATGAATACCTTCAGTTTATTTCTCTGGGGCTTTTTCTTTTCTATTCATTTCAGCACTAGCTGTTACAGGCAGTGGATTAGTTCTGTTTCCAACAAGAATGTGTAAAAAAATCTGTATTTGAAGTCATTGATGCTCTCTTCAGGAAGAAGACATCTTCTCTGAGGACAAGTTCTGGTCTTGAGGGCCAGGAGAGTAAGGCACATGTAGAAATTTCAGGGATCTAGGGAGGAGCTRCAGACTGTCTTGGCCAGGTCTTCTGTACCTCCCTGACCCAAGCAGCAAGGCAAGCATGTATGAAGCTATCTGCAGTTGTGACCCTCTGACCTTTCTGGTGGACATSAGGATATCAGGTACTGTTGAAAAGTGGGTTGCATATGTGTGTATGTACTGAAGTGTACAGAGTGTCCCTTCCAGGCAGGTGTGTGCAGGTCTGCTTCATGGTTCTTGTCTGGCTGAGCCATCTTAGTGGCTGGGCTGTGGCCCCTCCAGTAGGGCAGAATTACTCTGCTCATCCTGCTTCAGCAGACACAATGTGCTGCTAGCTCTCGAAGATCTGCGCTGAGAGACAGCCCCTACGCACAACCTTGTTGCAGTCTCTTTGCAGTTTCTCTTGGCTACATCAAGCAACTGTCTGCTGGAGAAGACATCTGAGAAGATGCTGTGCTTCCTTTGCATCTGGTCTTGGCCTATGGCTAGATGCTGGTCCCTTCTGGAAGAAGGGAAAACACCTAATGAGGTGCTCAGCCCTACAGATTGCTGCATGATGGGRACAGGGAGCCAGAACTAAATTGGAAGCTCCAGCATCTCACAGGGAAGTCTACTGTGCCATCACAGGTGCTGCACACAGCCTTGAAGTTTTCCTGTTCATCAAAAGAGTAGCTGCAGCTAAGAAGCTGGGTCAGAGCCTGAGTAGTTCCTCTAGTTAGCATACAGCTGTGACACCAGACGTGGACCTGGTCAAATGGAAGTGGTATTTGCATACACTCCTCTGAATGTATTACTGCTATTGGGAATATTTCTGGCAAGCGTCAGCACTGGATTGCAACAAACCTTTTAAATGATTAAATACACGAGGAGGTGGTAAGGAAAGCTTGGTCAGAAAGTGGAAGTAAAGCCACGTGTTTGTGCAGCGGGAAAATGTATGAAATGAGCGTGTTTCCGTACATGCCTCTGGCCTACAAAGACAGCTGGAGCTCTAAATTGCTTTGAGCAAAATGCATGCATGACTTCACAATAACCAAACTTAGGACAAACTTGGAGATTTCTACAAACTCAACTCTATCAGGTCATATGGGCCTCTCTGACACTATTCAGCTCCAAGAAAATTCATTACTTACCTGACTGATGAAACTGCAAGCCATCACYATAGCAAATTTCTCTTAATTTGGCACCTCAGCTGCAGATGGAGGAAAGAAATACTACTTTTTTGTGACTTCAATTTGGCATTCAAGGAAGACTTGATCTCAAGCTAATTTCTAACTTGTAGAAGGAAAGGGTCTGACACAAATGAAAATATTGAATTACAAATGCAAAGGCCGACTATATTTTCAGCTTTGCTCTTRCTAGTATATGGATGGAAAAGCCTATGCTACTTCAAGTTATATCAGCATCTATATTGCTGGGAACTTAGAGCTTGCACTTCTGATAAAATGGAGAAAACTGCAATTGCTCTTCTCTTGCGTGCAGATGTATATTTAATCAGTCCAGAATACAGATCTCAGCACATAATTCTCCACCTTCATATGCTGCCAGAATTCACTTCACCAAATGAATGTTGTAYTGCAGGAGAGCTGGATGTTAGAAAAATGTGAGAACTTTCATCAGAAAACAATGAGATGATCATATATTTCTAGACATCTTTCTTTTTATTGGCTCTGCTCCATCTGCCTTTAAATGCTTCTAATAAACCAGAGACAATATTTGCCTAGCAYAATTTACCCACCCCTGCCTCCCCAGAATAACATCCCTGCTCTAGGATTTGGACTCAGTTTGACTGTGGGAAATGCCCCAGTTTGGATGCTTTTCTGAAGTCATCAGAGCATCTTGGATTAGCCAAAATTTACTTGAGAACTCTTGAAAGCAGGCGGTCTCCTGAGCTTTCTAGTGTTTCTGGCTTCCAGTYAGAGTGGAAATGCCATGGAAACAACTGTTCTATCCCAGCCCCAGCAGCTGCCAAAACTCAGCATTTGAGAGAGAAGTAAAAAGGACAAATTAATTGAAAACAAACTTAAAAGCTCAACAAAGGTTCCAGTGTGGTTTTAGGTAAGTTTTAGTGGTTCTACACTTTGTCAGCTCGTTTGCCTGAGTTTTTGTGTCCATGTGGAAGTATGCTCCTTCATTGTTTTTTCTTCAGAAGTGCTCAGTGCTGGCCTAAATCTCCTTTATTTAAAGCTGGTGGGATGAGTCTGGATTTCAGTAGGAGCTGAATGTTTTGAAAGTCATACTCTGACTACATTTTTGATCAAAGTCACTTCCATTCAGAGTTCCCACAGCAATGTGTACAGATGATAAGCTTCACTGTACTGCCTGGGAGATGGGCATGGTGGTGGAATTTGCTCTTYAGAAGTCTTCAAGTAGTTATGGCTACTTAAACCTGCCAAGCATCTTGTCTGCTGTCAGTATCAGAGATGGAAATCAAGGTGTGGAGAAGCCATATGTTTGCCTGTGGGTTCTAGGAAGAAGACTTTGGTTTGATTAGAGCTGAAAATGATCAAATGGTAGGTGCTTAGAATTTGAGAAATCAGGCCATAAATAATTCTGGATCGGRAAAATTCAAAAAGGGGTGAGTTTTCAAGAAAGAGCAAAATGACTCTGAGTAATCATTTGAAAACTATTGTCAAATTCTTTAAAGAAAGATAAAATCTGCTCAGCTTTCCACTAGAACTTACTCYGTGCCATGCATCTTGTACTGCTGCTTGTAACATGAAATTGATATAACTAAGAGGCATTTTCTCCTCTGGCTGAGAAATCCTGAAACTCTTCTGGCATCAGGAAGGTAGGTTTTAAACAGGAATGTTGTCCTTTCAAAGAACAGCAGTGAATACCTCRGACCGAGGATTTAATCAGAAGTAGAGCAGTGTAGGTCCCACACCAGCATCTTTGTACCAGGTGCAGTGGCATGAGCTGGTGTAGCTTGCCTGACTTTGAAATTGCTCTAGTTTGCAACAGCCAAGAGCATTAGATGTGGCCTGTCTTTCACTGAGAATGAAAATAYGCTTTCACACACAGTGACCTAGGAGAAAGTGCTTTATAACTAGAGGRTGTTTTTGTGGTGATATTAGGAAGCCAGCACTCAAAGCAGTTGCTTTAGGAATTGAATGGCTCCAGCAGTGTTTGGGAAGAGTTGGATGCTTTTCACCCTGAGCAGTACAAGCTTGCTGAAGGCGAAGGCTTTGTGTGCACAGCTACTGCAGCTCAGCTGACTCAGGATAACTTGTTTAACTGGTTTACCCTTGGAGTAGGAATCCAAATTAGACCTACAGTGATATCAGTGTGCTCCTCCACCATTTGTTCTGCTGAGGGCTTTTGCCGGCTGCATGGCACATCATGACCTGAGCTATAATTCTCCCTTTATACTGACTTGGCATAACATTTGCTATTCAGATCTGAACGGCTACCTCTTTGCTTCAGGATGTCATATTAAAAGAAAAGGTTTAACAATGACGAAAAGCTTTTACAACAGATTGAGATTTAAATGATTTAAATAGTTTGAATACAATATAAATATATTTTGAAAATAAACCCAAGGAGTTGAGGCAAAAAATGTTGCATAGTATCTGAGAGTATCTGATTTACCTAAAGCATTTAAGTTTTCTGAATAATAGATAAAATAGTGGCTGATCAGCCTTTGCCTTGCTTTCTGTCACTTCTCTCTGACGGTAGATTTGTGTAACATTTGCTTGCTCATAGAATCTGCAGATCTGCTTCCTTCAAACTTCAGGGCGCTTTAAAGGAGACCCTTCATCTTGTACAGTTTAACATCTTTCTTGCTTAATTTTACCTTTTTGTTATACCATGTATAAGACCTGATCTTCAACTAGGTTAAGCTAGATATACATAGGAATATATACATTTTTAAACAGGTTTTGGAGAGAGTTTTTAGTTTTTGTTTTGTCTTTCAAGCAATTCTGAAGGAGGCAATGGTGTTTTCCAAGAACATGGCTGGAAGCAGCCATTTTCCCCCATGCCCCAGACACCCTTTGCTTGCAGCRCCCTTGGGATCTCTGAATGAGATGGGGGCTTCTTTGTAGGATCAAAGTATCTTTTAGCACCCTGCTGCTGGCCAGTGGCTTAGCCTTGGGAAAATACAGGCACACTTAATAGAACTTGATTTTTGAGCTCGTGGTCTCAAATACTGTAGTTTTGCAGAGTGCTGACAGTTCTCAGAGTTGGTGCGGGATGTATATGATCCCAAGAGCGAGGGAGTGTGCCCTGTGTTTTGGCATATTTCACATCTCCACAAAATGGAGCTGAAGCCAATTCCACTCCTCTTTGTGGAACAGAGAAGGTAAATTAGTGAATATGATATGCTTAGGTAATACAGTGATATATTTGTAGAGAACCTACTGAAACAACCCAGAATAGGATTTGGCCATAATGCAGCAATTACTTAAAAGTCCATGACATCACCATGCAAAGAAATGCGGCACGAATTTATAACAAACCTAACAAAAGCAAGACAAATCCAAATAGATACATTTATATACAGCTATATATAACACATAAATGCTGCATTCCAAATCTAATTTTGATTAAACAATTTTAACAATGGTTTTACCTTTCTTTGGGATCATCTTTTCCAGAAAGGTTATATTTATGTTCAGAAAGGCTAATTCTTCTCAATCGGATAAAAAGTCTTGGAAACATTTGTATGTAAATTTCAATGGGAAAGGTCAGGGTGGTTTGTCAAAACACAGAGCGCTCCACTCTCAGCTTGCACTTTCTTCATTTTTCCATTTAAGAAGATAAATATCACGTGGCAGGAGAAAGAAATGAAGCATTCATGGTATGATATYGCAGATCATTAATTTGCTTTTGTGATGTGATGTTATCCTACATTTTGGAACTGTTGATCTGTTCTCTTCCAGCAGTACATTTCAATCTTCAAAAATAAAATGTGCTGTASCAGGCAAAACTCTGCTTGGCAATGTCTCAAGTATAATCCATCTTGTGCGCCTGTGCCCATATGTTGTTGGAGAACTAACAATTCTTTGGATAAAACAGTTGTCAATAATTCAGGAATTGCAATAAATATAAACATTAATTTTAATTGAAGTGGTTCTGAAGTATCCAAGATGTATAAYGATGCGCTATATTTTATGAAAGATAGCAGTTCTTACACTTAGCATGGCAAGTTAAAAACATAGGATATTGATAGATATCTTACTGCTGTGCCAGCCCTGCTGCTACTTAAATATTTGTTCTACATTAAAAAATTATCACCATGCTTTCTGTCTTCTACAATAATTTGAGCAGAGACTGCTGAATCATGTAATAATCGTGTAATCTGACTCCAGTCCAGCCAGGCTCTTGGGCTTATGCRTAAAGCTAGGGGATAAGTGTGACAGACTGCTGTGACTGCTTACCTGCTGAGCTCTGAGTGTATGAGATGCTGAATTATTGCCAAGACATTTAGCATCTTGAAGGACTGACTCCTTTATCCTAGGGCCATCTACAGCTCAAAACTCTAAGTGTGCTACAACTGCTTTTCACTTAAATTAACCTTAAGGCATTTCAAAATGTCTTTTTTTTGATGTTCTCAATACTTTCGGGCTCTTYGCAGTTTTGCAGGAAGGTCATTAGTTATAGCAGCTAGAAAGGGCATGGAGATTTATTCAGGCATAGATTCAAGAAGTGCAAATATCAAAAAACAAGTTGAGGAAAGTAGATGGATGAAAAATCCAGAAAAGAGCAGCCATGGTAACAAGTTTACAGTAAAATTATTCTGCAAACACTACCCTCTGTGGTGATACCTCTTGGAATTTGATAGGGATCTGTAAGCTGTTTTCTCTCAAGCTGTGTTGAAGACAAGACCTAGAATGCAGAATCTATTTAGGGAAATATCTTGGCCCAATGTATGTGATGGTTGATGACGGAGATGGAATCTAATTTGATTCAGTTCATAAAGTTATATATTTGAGATTCACAAAAGTGAATGCACAGAATCAAAATTCAACCGGTCCGTTATATTCAAAAGCTTCCATGTTTCAGGTTGCTCTGAACAGAAAGGATTGTTCAAAATTCTTGCTCAGCACTTTGAAAAGAGTGCTGCTTGTGGCGGTATCTAAGAATGACTGTCAGAGCAAGTTCTTTGCTCTAAAATCCTAACTACATTTTTCATTAATTGGTAATTAAATCTCTGGGCAAATGCTTTCGACCCTTAGAAGGCATAGGTCATGCTGTTGCCTTCAAGATTTTACAGGACATGGCAAAGAAATCATGCTGTTTAGTCTAATTCTTTCATTAGAGCAGAGATTTTTTTTTTCTTTAAAATATATTTCAGTGTTCTTCAGGCAGATTGACTGGTTAATTGTTGGCAAACTTAGTGTGAGTATGTGGGTGGGTGTGTTTCTGAAAACAAAGGTCTTGCTTTAAACATTAAACCAAAGCATTTTGCACAGGAAGCAAACAAATGTGCCATAAGGAGACTAACTCACTGTCCCAGTAGAAAGCCCAGGCTGAACTAGTCACCGAGAAAAACATGGAAAGGGAGCTGCTGGCAAGCGCATCCCTTATGGACAAAGCTCCCCTTAGGAAAGGCTGAGCAGTGTTGCGTGTTTAGTGAATGAAGGACAGCCCTGACGGTCTCAGCCTGTGAGCCGGGCTGAGTGCTGTGCTCTTTGGCGCGAGCTAGTTGTGCACCTCTACTGGAGGAAGAAACCACCTCTCTGGCAACCCTGCCCGCAGGCACCTCGCGGTCAGGCTGCCCATCTCCAGTCACAGCTGCTACTTACCCCGTCTTAGACTGATCTCTGTGCAGGCCTTGCTTCCAGCAGAAGCCAATCTTGGTAAATAACTTGTGCAGAGTATCTTCGAGAACTGGCTTTCCTACCTCAGAGAACCCTTYCTTGCCTTTTGTGACTTATTCTTCTTTTCCCCAACATCATTCCAGTCTGGCTTTGGAAAACGAAGTATTTTCCTATTTACAGCTACYGGAAGTACTGTAAATCACTTTGCTGCTTTTTGGCCATGTTGCGCTTTCTTTCTACCCTTGTGCTAGCTCCCTATTCTCTTTCATACTAAATGTATTTCTTAATTTCAAAGTCTTTCTAAAATATCTCTACATTAGATTACATAATCACAAGCTTTGCGTAGCTCTGTACTGTGAATAGAAATGATTGTATATCCTCTGAAGCARGAACTGTTTTTTTCCTTTGCTCTGTGCTGATGCAGAGTCTCACCTCCCTGCAGCCCCAGTCTTTAAGCAGTGCTGCTAGGCACTGCAGTGTGGCAGACGCTAAGGAAGGGAAGAGGTTTTGAAGGCTGCTGTCAGTTTTAAGCAGCAGCTGCAAATCAGACTTCTGRAACTGAGCTTCCTCCAGGCTTCTATTGCTGAAGCCACGTTAGACTTTTCTGGGCTGGTTGCTCGTGCACTGACAGTGCCCTGTTCAAACTTGGGCAGGTTGGTAGACTGGACTACRGGATGTTGCTCAGTACTTGGTGAAAAGGCAAGTTACACTGCTGGAGAGGTGTCCTGACTGGCATCAGTAGGAGGAATGGCAAGAGTGAGCGGGTGTGGAAGGGATATCTTTTAAGTTAGAACTTGAGCTTTTACCAGCCCAACTTCTCTCCAAGATTTGCTTACAAACCTGCACCATGGACCCGCTTACAGTGAGAAACTTACCCAAAYGCTTCCTGCTATGTTTGCATGTGCTCAGCTGTGTTGTTTGAGCTCTAACACTGCAAAGAAGGGRAGAGAAAGAGCATGAATATTGGTGCCTGTAAGTCTGAGAAACCTATAGGGTGTAGCCAGCTGAATTTTGGAGCGGATGGGAAGAACTTGCTGGGAAACAGAGGGAACTGGGCAGAATTTACAGCTGCTCTCAAAATCATTGAACTCAAGCCTASAGTTGAGACCTTGTCTACAGAGACCCTCTGGAAGTAGGTTATAAACATGTCTTATTTCTATACTGTTTTTCCTAGTTACTGTGTTTTCTGTATGTAAGCAGTTAAATTCTAGCTGATATTCTAATTTTTCATAGCTTATAGAATTGAAAAGCCTTTTTTTTGGGGGGGGGAGGGGGAGGAGGAGCTCAGGGATGAATTCTGTTCAGATTCACTGCAAAGCTCAGGTTCCTGTCACAGTCCTGTATCTTAATAATGAACTCTTCATGAACTTTCAAAAACGTAGAAGTCRATGAGGCTGTTTTGGTCTTTATTTCAAAATTAAATTTCAGAGGAAACGAACCCTTAACACTCCCCTCTAGCACTAAATAAGAATTATCAATAGAATGAAAGCTGCACTGCAAATTTCTTTAGCCATCATATCCAAAGCAAACAAATTTTGAAGTGTTTCCTGGCTTTGAAACCCATATATAGCAAGTTTGGGAGATATTGCTGTTTTTCTTTCGTATCTACCTTTTCAAAATTGACCCAGTCTATCAAGCTGGCAATCAGCATCCTGAGTTAAACTGAAGCTTTTGACAGAAGATAATCTATAGGTGGCAGACAGCGTTAGAAGCTGTGATGCACCATCAGCCCCTCTATTGCAGAGGAAGAAGTCTATTCAGATTGTGGAGATGATAGTGATTGACAAATGAGCCTGCCATTCAAATGCTGTTTGCTCAGTGGTGTATCTGCATTCACTCAGATGGGTGCAAGTGAAGATGAATAATACTGCAATTATGTACGGTTCATTTGTAGCAGATATGCTATAATTTATTAGTTTTAATTATGGCTATAGTACTGTTATCTGTACAGTGCTTCTGGTTTTATCAGATTAAAACTTCATTAATCTTAGACGTGTGAAAATTGGATAGAAATATGTGCTTGCAGATCAAGTGGGGAGGAGGAGGTGAAAGTCATGGATACTTTGATGGTATGCTTCACTTTTGAAGTGAACTCACTTTTCCAATGCAAAACTGATCCTTAAAAAAAATTTCTAGTTAGTTATGCCTCTTACCTGTTAGTCTTGGCCTATTCATTACTATATTGATTTGCCATCTAAACTGTCATCCTGGTGACAGGTATTTTCCAAAATCAATTCAGCAAGGAGCTACAGGGACTATGGCCCTTACTTCTATTCACCAGCTGTTCTGCTGCTGCATGGATGCTGAAATCTCTGACTGCTTCAGCTGGTCACTTGTTATTCTGGCAGGTCCTTCATATGCAGTTTATCCCCCTTCCACCATTTGGGCTTTCAGAATGACTTGTTCTGTGTGTGCAGCTGTGAAGACATGCAAGAACCTGAGGCCTTATTTGTTTATTTCTTTTGATGCCCGAGGCATTAGCAGACGTAGACTTCTTAATTATTTTCTCGATCTTTGTCAAATAGGGCTGAAATGCTTTTACCTTGTGTGCTAGTTTCTAGCATCTGAAAAGTTACCTAGGTAGGAACTGGGAGCACTGAAATAGAATCCATCTTTAGACTAATTCAAATGCTCTTAAGTGCTGTGGACCTCTCAGATCAGAGATTTTAACCTGACATTAGAAGTCAAGTTTTAATTGTGGTGGAGTTGCGTGTAAGACATGCTAACTGTCTGGTGGGACTTCAATGGATATAGGATTTAGCACCAAAACAACTGAGCAATCAAAGGAAGAGGAATGACTTTAAGAATCGGAGATACAGCCACAGGGATCAAACGAGTACTCTGGAACAACTGGGAATGTCCCCAAAATATGGAAGTCATAGACACATAGCCAAAAAAAAACCAAACTCCTGACAAGAAAACCCTTCTGTTTCAATTAGTCATGTTTAATTATATTTCATTAAATAAATCTGTRCTGAAAATCAGAGGATAAACTCCTAGTGCTTCACTGCAAACATCATCTTTCTACTTAGGTTTAAGCAGCCAAGCACAGCTGAAGTAACTGGAGCATGAAAATGTATGGGAATTTTTATTTATACGATGCTTATATCTAACACGAGGGTTTTTTGTAGACTAAATGATATTTCCTTTTTTTCTCACTGTTAATATTAAGTAGTTCTGACAATCAATCCCACAGGAGAATGCTGGAGTCCTTGATAAGGAATTTCAATATGTAAAAGTTAACAGGGTCGGGAAGAAGATTGCTTCTGGGCTCGTGATTGTTTCATAGTTGTAATGGCAGTTTCCAGCATATTTGCGGCTGTGAAATCCATTCTGTTGTTTGAGAGGTACTAGGATCTGATTTATTAAAAAGTTTGGATTGTACATAGGACTGTGGAGGCCACTGGAAACCAATTTTCTGAAGTCTTATATGAGATTCAACTCTGAAAGCCAAGATTTAGGCTGTATCGAACCATGTCTTCATGCAGATTAAAGGTGCGGACTGACAAGTGTCACGTTTTCCCCTCTGTGCGGCAAATGAGAGGCTCATTGGGGAGAGGCAAATGGAGAATATAATTCACGTAGTACCATCTTTGTGTTCCTCAAACTTTCAAGAACCTGCTCTGAGTTAAGTTTTTCTGGCTCTGTGGTTGAGAGAGTTAGAGAGTCCTGACAAAATCCTGGTGTGACTGGAAGTCAGTGTCGTGAGCAAGGACTTGCTGCCTCTAATGCCCCACGGGAAGATCATGAAAGGTTCCAATTTTTGTGCTGCTAAATTTCCATGGCWATTCTCGACACAAGTCTTCAGAGCAATGGTGGAAGTAATTCCACTTGAGCACCTCTTCTATTGAAGCTGCTTTTCAAATTTCYCATGTTTTTCCAAGATGTAGAGGAAAGGATCACTGGGCTACCCTGTGTCAGTTTTGAAGAGTCGTTACTCTTTTCTAATTAAAAACATCTTGCTGGGAAATTCCTAACTAGCTATACCGATCCCTGCTGCAGGCRAGATCATGTTATATGACACACTGGTCCGCCCAGGGTTATGACGTGCTGTTTAACGCTCACGTAACAACAATAATTAAAATCTTAAGTTTTGGTGGAAAATAACATTTCAGCTTGGAAAACAGGAAATAATTTAAAATAAACTGACAGTTGTGGGTTGTTTTTTTTTGTTGCCTTTTTAGATGGACAAAGTATTCCTGGTGCCTTTATATASTGCAAGTCAAACTTAGGTGGCAAAAGGTTTCTTTTAAACTTCTTAACAATGTGCTTGTTGCAGTAATGAAAAAGTCTGAGAAGGGCTTCTCTGCTCTGCCAGGAAACGTGGTTGTCCGCAAGATTCTTCTTTCTTCTAGTGCTCAAGATAGCAGTAAAAGAGTCAWTTACCAACTTCTAATTCCTGTGACAAAGTTCATACCTAAAAACAATTTAATTTTCATGTAAGTTTTCATAAGGTGTTGCATCATCCTTTTGTTGTGCTAATGAAGTGCTACTGAGCAGAGATTGTAAACAAAATTCTTGTCTTCATGCCAGCACGCTGTATTAAATGCATCGTTGAATCCTTGGCATCTTTTATGTAGGTACAATGTAATAGRATGGATATTTGTGTCCAGAAATCTAAGTAGGAAATGTAATTAGACAAAGGCAGAGAAGAACGGAGGCAMAAATGCCAGTAAATTTGAAAGGGAGCTACAAAAATAATCATTCCTCTCAATTTTTGGTCTTGTGGGTTACAGAGGAGTCAGGTTCTGTCTCCTGGCAAGTGGGTGTTTTTTTTCTGGAATTGGTGACTGAATTTATTTTTTTTTTTTAGAGATATGTCCAATACGTCTATTGGAGTGATTTAATGGGTCACGCTATTGAACCTGACCAGAGAGGCCACTGCTGAAAATCCACCAGCAGCTCCTAAATGGGAGCAAACTAGCAGCCTAACTATTCTTTGGTGAGATTAAAAGCAAAGAGCAAGAAGCAAGGCCAGAGGGMCACTCAGAACGGCTAATGGAATTTATAACTTGCTCACTCCGCTTTGCTGTGTTGCTAATTTGTTTTAAGATGTTTTCCTGAATCTGTCATCTAGATTTAGCATGCAATTCACCTTTCAGACAAAAAGGAATTTTCCACTGCTGCCAGAGCAGTGGGAGAGCAGATGGCTGAAAGCTGGGGAAGGCTGCAGCTGAGTACAGCAGCGAGTAGCATGCGACAGTGTCCCCAGAGCCAGGGTACCTTCGGGGAGGGTAAGGCGTGCTTGGTTCCTGGTTCACCAGMGCTTAAGTAATAGTCTGAATTGCCTTGGAGAGGCAGGAGTAATGACTTTAAGACGAAGGTAATCATAGCTGCTTAGTGTTAATCTCATAAAGTCTCTTATTCTGGAGCCTCCCCCCTTCATTAGTGGATCTAAGAGAAAAATGTTAGTTGGAGCTCAATACACAAGCTCAAAAATGAAGTGTGCTTCTGAAAGTACCTCCTTGTCTTCAGCATGGATGGAAGGCTCTTCATTAAGTTTTCTCCCAGAYGATGTTTAAACTGAGCTGCATGAAGATACCTTGCTTGTTACTCTGATTTAACACTTGCTTGAATGCCCTAGGTATTGCAATACAGTGTGGCAGTGACTAATATTTTAGGAAGGGCTTTAGAGCTGACAGGCAGGGATTTGTTGACAGATAGTTTTTATACTCCCTCAGTACATATATATATTATTTATTTTTTCCTCTACAGCAAGCAGCAGGRTATCTTGGCTGTGCTGTGTCCTTCTGCTTCTTGTCCATACTCAGTTCATGCTCCCTTCCCTCCAGGCCTAAGCTGCAGATGTGTCACTTCAGATGCCAAATGGAGAAAAAAAAGTGGGATCAGGAAGAAAGTGAAAGTGGCAAAAATATTTGTTTTGGGTAGAAGAAAAACATCTTGAGGATTTTTCTTTGCATTTAGCTAAAAAATGTATTCCTTCTTCCCCCAGAATTGAATAAATTGAATATCGACACAAGCGGAATCATTTTGACCTTCCTTTTTGCCCTTCAGATTAATTCAAAAAAAAAATTCTTTGTTTGAGGATTGTGATATAGAGTATTTCTAACAGAGGAGATGAACAGAATCTTCCTTTTGGAAGCAGAGGTGATGTCTTTCAACAGTTCGTTTGCTTTCAGTCTCCCTCATTGATAGCTGAAAGTATTCTCCCAGTTTAAGCCTGATTTCACAGTTAACTGCTCTGCCCAAATCCTGACTTTAATATGTTTGCTTCAAACCAGAAGGTCTGTTATGTGGTTTGTGAGCTTCAAAGCACATGTGTAAGGTGGGAAGAAAACTCCTTAGAAGGCTGAAACTGTGCAGTAGCACTGAAGGTAACTGATTCCACAGGTAACTGCAGAAGATAAATGTGTATTCAAGAAGCAAACTAGTCAAAGCCTGCTGTAGACCTAGATTCATGCTACTGAACAGCTAGGAAAAAAAAGATGGCTTGAATTCTGTTGTGCATAGACTGCAAATGTGATTAGATAAAGGGAAATCTGAATAATGCAACTGCTTGTGATGAGCTTTGGCCTATAAATTCAGCTCTGAATACATATGCTGCAATTCAAAAGGTATTGCTGTATGCTTATTGTGGCAGTACCTATGCAAGGGGTTTTTAGGCTGTCTCCAGGTAGTTGCTGGAGAACGCTTATTTGACCCCGTGTTTAGCTATGACTGCGTGATGAATAATTGAATCTCSTTAGTCTCAGGTAGATAATGTGCGCAGAAGAATTAACAGGGAAATATAACTTTTTCTCTGAGACTGCTGCTCTGCAGTCTCTGCTGATTGCATCTGCTGGTTCCTCAATAAAAATGTTGTGTGTGTCCAACTATGGCTTCCAGAGCAGATCGGCCAGGTCTGTTTTCCAGAAGTGGTTTTACACTCACCTTTTTTCTCCCACCTGCCAAGACAAGCAGGAACTGAGACTGAAGCTGATTTGTGGGTGATAGATGTTGACAATAAAAACTGGTCTGGCTCACTGGGGAGGGCAAACTTTTGTGGGAATTTTGTATATGCTTCGCATGAATAGCGTGTTCTACTCACAGRCTACTTTCTGGTGGAGAGAGCCTRTGCGGGATCAAGTTGTGATTTTCAATTYCACCATGTATTTCAGTCTGGGCAACATAATAGTTCTGAAGAAGACTTAATTAGGGATTAAAATTGGACATTTCTCAATTCAGAGAGTTTGTCAAAGCTAGAGGTGGAAGATTAAGAGCTTTCATGTTCTACATTCRCATCTTGATCTACTCTTCTACCTCATAACAGGTGCCTTGTCATCCATCCTTAACGCATATTTTGGCGTGGATCTTGTATGCGTACATGTGTCTTCAGTATCCGAGTCTTGCTTTTATTCCACTGAGGATGGGAAACACTTATGTTTTTTCATATATGTGTCTGCTACCATGAACAACGAGGTAGAAATGAGCTCTACCTCGCTTCTGCACTTTGAATTCAATAGCTCRTAGCTGTTTTCCAAAATCAGTATTGAAAGCACTGCACTGGGTATGATTTTAAACACGATCTCACCTTCCTTTCTGGATGCATGTGGAAGGCTGCTGGAGCTGAGTTCATCTCAGGTTACCCTTATCCCACAGTCTACAGAGGACTGGGGCTGTACTAAGAGGTTTTAATGTTTTACAGGGCTCTCGGCTTCCTAGTAATCCTTTCTCYTTTTTAACGATACTGTAGCATTTCCTCTAATCTCTTTTGTATTCAGCAGCTATGTAATGGAGCTGYGAGATCTGGCCTTAGGGTGCTGCTGAAGGCTCTAGCTATGTAGTTCATGCTTTATGCTGTATAATGAACTGTACTCTTGAGARAAAAACATATACACTTCAGGTATAATTCAGAGGAAAATGTTTGTTTCTGTTATTACAAATGAAACTGTTCCCATTGTATTCACAGTTTTGGTCTTCAAGCRGGAATAACAACTTCAGCATAGTGCAACAAAACATAGTGCTTTACTCCATGCTAAGGGAAATATGAAGATGTAAGCATTAAATGAAAGCTRTTTGAGCCAATTTCTCTACCAGAATAAGTTCCAGAGCTGAAAGAAAATGCGAGTAAATTACAACTTATATTAAAATTTCCTCACAGGCTTTATTCGCGTGACTAAAAACAATCTTCTCAAACCATTTTTTCCAACAAAAGGCAATGATTCATGTTGTAAAGTAATATATTGCTGTGTGCATTAGAAAATAGTTTGTCTTAGACATCGCTTCCTTATTCTAGGTTTTATTTGTTTGCATTACTTCAAAATGTTGTTAAATAACTATTTAACTACGTTTTTTTAAATTTGCCTGATCTGCTTAATTTAGCTGAGACAAGTTCTAAAAGATTTCAGTTATGCAGGAGTGTATTAGAAAAATTCTCAGGCAGCTTTTTGTATCCCTTGCCTGGGATTTAGCCATGTACTTGCCCAATACCATTGTTTGCCTATACATAAAAGATTAAACTTACCTTACATAGTTGGAGGAAGCATGGTCAGGTTCATTTTATAATTGAATTTTCTTAAACGCATTTTTTATTACTCCCATAAAATTTAATGGGAGTCAACATGTATTAAACCAAACAGATGAACAACCTAATACTTTAATGGTTACTTTGGACTTGCACTAAGAGAAAAATAGCTGATTTTTCTGCAGCATCCAGGGAAGCAGAAGTGTGGTACCAGGATTTGCTACTCAGATGCCATAAAACCAAAGAAAAATCTCTTTAGAAAGTACTCTATGAAGATAGTTTAACACTACTAGTCAYGCAAAGTTTACATTTATATTCATGTTTGTGAAAGGCTTTTGCCATTACTTGGAAAATAAGTCTAAACAAAATAATTATTCATATATGAAGAGAGAGCATTTAGATGTAGCAAAGGATAAAGCAATCTAGCTGATCTACATGATAATCGAATGGTGATCAGCCTGCTACATCTTCAAACAGGAGTCCCTGGGGAATTAGAGAAACCACCTGTGTCCAAACTGTTTTATACAATTCTGCACATCATACATTTACTCCAAGCTCCTCTTTGATCCTGTGGGTGGTATTATTGATCAGAACACCCAGCTCAGCTCAGGAAATATTTTGAAGAAAGTAAGATAGTCAGTCAGTCTGGAAACCTTCCCAGGGATGCATCTGTTCCTTTAACTTGCTGCTGAGAAAAAAAAAATGTGAAGAAAATGAAAGCTGGAATAAACTCTTAAACTTCCTAAATCTTGATACTGTCAGAGTAGAAAATGTGCATGTAAAACCACTGGAAAAGCTCTAATGTTCATTTTACTCCTAACCTGAAGCTGCAACAGATGACAACATGGAGGCTACCAGCCCAAGTAACATAGACCGTCCCTTCTTTCATCCCGTATGTTGTTCTAAGCAAAAGTTGATCACTGCATCTCCTTCTGACTGTATGCAGCACAGTGCAACAGATACCTTAGCTCCAGTTTGAAAAGGGTGGATACTGGGACCAACTAAATCCTCTTGCTATGGTTTTCCAGGCATGCTACCCTGCTTTTTCACTGTCTTAACTACTCTGCTTTTAGTATTAACTCATAACTTGCTTGCATGTTCCTGCACTATTACCATCCATCTTATTTTTCAGAAGCATCTAATGATATGGGCAGTCTGGGTGACTTGGTGCCAGTGAATAGGTCTGTGACTGACATAATAAACCATAAACCAGCTAAACTGAGCATTAAGACAAGGGCAGCTGTGGTATGGACTGCAAAACTTCCCCAAGAAGCAGGGGAAATAATCCAGTGAGAGCCTGTACCTAATTGTACAGGTGCTTTGCCAAGGGCCTGTCACTTGAATTTGCACCAGTTACCAGACTGGTAGGGAGGTAACACTAGGATCATGACCAAAAATGTGCGTGCCCTGGGATCTTCTTCGCTCTAGCACAATCTTTTCTTAGGAGCTTGTGTTAGAGCACTTGTGCTGCAATTCCATCTCTTCCCACTTCTCGCTCTTTTTCTCTGAGTCCTCGATTCATTTTTTGTCTCCTTTCCCTGTAACAAGCTTGCTGCCACTCACTTGTAAACCAGCCAGCCTCCAACACTGAATTTCTCTGGCTTTCTTTGCAGCCTAGCTTATCAGGTGCAGCTTTGAGTTAAGGGCAATGTACTTCCTTTGAGTAGGAAATATAAGAAATATACATTGTAGATAATTTTGAAGGTTAGTGGCATAAAACCAGGATTATTGCAGATAAATGCAGAAATTTGACTGCTTATTGCTTACCCCGACTGTGCTCAGTACTGAGGAATGAAATTCTTTCTGTTCTACTTGTTTCTATAACATAAAGCATAAGATATTCCTATATATATGTATGTGTATATGTGTGTAGCTTAAGATGTTTTAATATTTAAAAAGAGCCAAAAAAGTTTCTGCATCTGTTTGTTGTTGCAGTTTTCTTTCCATCCAAGGAAAAATCCCTTAAAATCAGTTGAGGCTCAAAACGATGATATTGCTGAGTAACGGTGGCTTTCTGTAAGGTAAACTTAGCTAAGTTTGCATGTACTGAAGGTTTGCTTCTGTTCATCCTTACGTCTAGGTAACCTGTTTAAAAAACCTAGTCCATGCCTCAGGATTACGAGGAGGAACAAGTGGCAAGACCAGCAGGAAGGGGAGGTCTGGTTCAATTGCCATTGCTTACGTGTCTAGGCCCTGGCTGCAGACACATTGCTTGTTGAAGGATGTTGCAGATAGAGATTCAAGACTTCTACTGTTTTTATTACTGTTTGTTTTGTTGGTAGATGACGTAGTCTGGACTTAATGCCCTTTCATAATTTGCACTCTTCTTCATGCTGCTCTTCTGTTAGCCAGTATTATTTGTAAACAGCTGCTGCTGTTGTATTTAAAGTAATCTTGCTGGCAAATTAGTGTAAGCATGCTGTCATTTTTTTTCCTGCAAACTAGGTTCTTATAGTATAATGTAGCTTTTTGAAATAGAATAATATAATTCCCATTTAATTATRTGAGTTGTATATGTGGTGGAAGTGAATTGCTTTGTAAGTCCAGTGCCATGACTAGTTACGAACCTACAAATTAGTTCCTGAGCAGATCTGCAAGTTTTCCATTTTAGTGACCTTAAATCTAGTTTGTTGTGTTTGGCAGAAGCTGAAAAGCTTAGCTGCTTATGGAGATTTTAGAGCTACAGTCAGGTGAGTCAGGAAAAATCCTGTATCTCTGTATCAGACCTTGGGTGGACTAAGCGTTTCCTAGCAGCTGGCTATAGTAGTGGCAGTATTACTGTGAAGATGTCAGAATTCAGTTCTGTATTTTCAGCGATAGCACTAAAACTCACCAAAATAGTATTTTTATGAGAGAAGTCATATAACCACAACCACTCCCCCTAACTTTGCTGTGACTTAGTGTGGAAATAGATTATGCAATATGAGATTTTTGGAATGGACAATACGCATGAAGAACTGGTGAGAACTCAACATTGCCCTGTTACTTAGTAACTAAACCTATGAAATTGTATTTTCCTCTGATACAATGTTTTGATGTGAATTTTACAGTCTGCTTTACTTTGTGATTTATGCTTAAAWGGTACCTCCTCTGCTCCTGGTTCTTCCTGTGCACGTACTTCCTTYGGGAGCAGTTCTTGCAGCTGCGACCACAGCTGTAGCTGTGAGTGAAGAGCAGACTGAATGTGACTGTTTTTTCTTTCTACAACAAAGAATGAGGCTGGATAGAGATGCTGTTATTTAAATTGCCATGTTCAGAACACTTTTTTTGTTTTCTTGACTTGAAGTGCTACTTCCATTTTCGCTTTTCCATTTAAGTGAGATGACTRGTGTGAACGTGAGAAATGGTGGAACAAGGGCTGAGATCTTTGAAAAGTAGATATTTCTTCGGCCAAGTTACTGAAGAGAAAACTTTCAAATTCAGTATTACTGTAGGAAAACAAAAATAGGAACACTAGAAAATATTTCCATCCATCACCAAAATCATGGATATTGCTGATGGTTTGCAGTTCTGCTACTGAGTAGGTCCTTTATTTAATAGGCATTTTCCCCACTAAAATGTACTTTTGTTATGATTAAACCCTGCCTGTGGTAGGGGGGGATGTCACAGAAGACAAATCAGAGCAGAGTAGGGGCCGGCTCTAAACAAATTTCTTGCTACTCATCTTGGGTCAGAGGACACTGGTCCATGAAGAAATTAAGGACGTAATTTCTCGAACAAAAGGCCATATCTGAAAAATGTGTGAAAAAAGAGCATATAAACTTGCTATTTATAACCTCTATAAATCTGAAAACTCCACACAAAGCTCCATGTATATATCTTGGTTTACACCAGTATGAGAAACATCATGTTCTGAACTGGAAACATGAAATGTAAAGGTTRATGCTTTTTTTCTGGGAATAATGTAGCTTACAGCTAGCCAGGGAGGACATATTACTGCTAATTTTACAGACAGCTTTAGTRGTGGCTTTAGTAGTCAGGCCTCTCTGGTATTCAGTATATCTTTCCTTCGGCACAATCCTGTTCTATGTCTGTAATTATTCTGATCTTCGCTCCAGCTTTTGGGACGTAGTTTGTTCCGGGTTTACATTTAGTGTCCTGTGATACCCATAAGATGCAAAAGCTCTTCAGACTCTGTCTTGCCCTTTTAAAGTGTCTGTTTAAATTTCATATTATGCCTGGAAACTGTTACGTAATGCATAACCACTGGAGGATCTCTGACATTAATCTTACCTGCCGTCCTCCACTTCAAGAACTTCGCTTTTCAAAACATCCTTTCCTCTTTCATTCCTTGTCTCTCCTGCTCTTAGCTATTTAAATCCAGCTGTCCAGCTTCCGTGGGTCCATAAACTTCTCTTTTTCTTTGGCAAGTGAATGTTGTCGTTGTCTCTGAGAGTGGATAAAGCAGAAGGATAATGAATCACTGCCACAGAAATGAATGTCAAAAGTAAGAGCCAGCTTGGATGCCTGCTCGTTTTCTAGAGCCTGCGGGGGTACCTAAGAATAGAGGAAATAAGCACTCCTTCCGATTCAGCCCAAGTACTCTTGTATAAGCCTGCGAAAAGCGTTCCTCAGCTTTTGTTCTTGCCTGGTGTCCTCTGTRGAAGCAAATCTTTCTCTGGTGTGTGCAGGGGCCGGCTGGAGCTGTACTCCTGTACATCTCTGCCACTGCATGGGTGAGGTCCAGGTGCAGATTACCTGGGTTTAAGGGCTTTYAGCTGCCTACGACAGCAGTGGCTGGACTTTGTTATTTGCCATGTGTTGATGGAAAGGTTTTGCCTCCTGAAATCCTTTGCCACGCCATCCTCATTTCAGCTACATCCCTTTCTGATGAGGCYTTCAGAAGTGTAAAGCCAAAGCAGGAAGATAGGCAGAAGGCTGCAAGCACTTCCTAATCCCTGGCTTTAGGAGTTGTGTCTGGGGAATATACAGAATTTTCACTTGTGCTGCCTAGTTAATCCATGGGTGGATTATGATCTACTTTATACCGTCTGGAAGAAATAATGACATAGTATGCCCCATCTCTTCTCATTTCAGTCTAAACCTGTGTCGTGAGGTGGTAAGAAAAGACACTTTTTAGTTTCATTAAACCACCATACCCAGTCCATCTTCAGTCCCAGTAAGTTTACTGTGGAAGATAGTTCACACCTATGCTCTTTCTAGTTTAAAAATACTGTGTGCATGCGTGAAGTTCAAAAATATTACACAATGTAGGACMGCTTTAATTACACAATTAATGCTGCTTGTCTAGTCAGTGTGATTAACTTTCGTCCCAGTAACCCCCTGAAATGATAGCACTAACAAATATTGCAAGACGTTTCAAAATTAAATGTTCCTTTGATTACATTAAAGATAATGCATTTTAGAACTGTTCCTTCAGGAGCTGCTTCTCACYAGTGACAGCACTGATCAATCTGCATTGTCTTTGCCTCCAGAAGTAATCTCTGAGTCTCCTTTAGTCATCATTTCATCAAACTGAATTTGCAATCGGGTGATTTGAGCAGTCTGAGCCATCATCTTAATGTAAAGGTCCTAAGGGAAAGGAAGAGAAAGTAAGTGCTTATGCACTGGGTAATAAATTGATCCAAGTATGTGGATAATTACATATAGGTAGGAAAAAGCAAAAGGTGTGGGGGGAAAACTGCATTTTTTAAAAGGCTTGATAAAGAGCTGTTTGGTTTTTTGTTTTTTTTTTTCTCCCCCGAGAGAACCAAATCTTGACATAGTGCTATCTACAGATGTTTGTCACAGAAAAAAACACAGCTCCTGAATATCAAGAACAGGACACAAGTCCTGTGTTCCCATTTCTGCGACTTATAGTTTCGTTATTACATTTCTTCCGAAGGAGGATTTTCTTTGCTGGTCCAGCTAGGTGTGAAGGCATGGCTGGTTCATCCTCCAGCACAGATGCTCGACTCGCCAGTAGAAGCTCTGCATTCACTTGAGAGGACGTCACCAGAGAGACACAGCAGCRCTGCTGTCCTCATCCTTGAGCAAGGTACTGTTCTGCGTCTTCCAGTCATTTGGGATAAGTGCTATTTTTTTAATAAACCAAAGCCTAGATATGCAAGAGTTGCTTTAGCTTCTAGCCCAAACAAGCTGGAATGAGTCTGCATTTACACTGGTGTAACTGAAGGTGAGCTCAGATACTTCTCAGATCCCAGTCTGGTGAGAGGATCAGTGCACAATATACGCTCTTACAGAGAAACAATGGCTATAGGAGAAAGTAATCTTATGGAAAAAAGATATGGCATTAAAAAAAATCACGACTTTGTAGATACATRTTCTGCTGGTACCTGTAAGATTTGCTTGTACCTTCTACTTGGAAGGATTTGGGGCTTTCTAAAATCATGGAAAGCCTATTCCTGTTATTCATAAAACTTAATCTTGAAATTCTAACTTTGGCTTGCCTTTCCTCCATTTCCCCCACCCTAGAGGCTAGAGGCACACAGTTATTTTTAAGTGGTTGGGGGGGGGGGGGAGAAAACATGTTTTTTAAGCCTGTGGCCAGAGCTCTGGGAACAGGGTATAGGAAATTTCTCTCTTATTCCACCCTTTGAGTCCATCTCTAGTCTTCCAAGGGATCAGCAGACTTGACTTTCTCTGAGTATTTCAATGGGCTTTTGGTACTAAAAAGAGATTTGGCAGAAAGGATGAGGCTGGAAGCATTATTTCTGTTGTGCACAAGCCAAGAGAGCCTGCAAAGAAAGTAGGGTGTATGGTCATCAGAGGAACTTAGCACTGTGGAGAGGCAGGTTTCTGGTGTAGGTCACCTTGGGGAAGCTGGAAGCAAGGCTCCACCATGCAGCTGCTGCGTTGTCCTGTTGCCACAGGATGTGAGCTTGATAGCCTGGCTTTCTGYGGGATTTTTTTCCCTCCTGTAGCAAGGAGGCTTCCCTTCCACTCCCATCTGCCTGACAAGGAAATTTTCTAGTACTGGTTTCTCTGACCAATATAGGGATATGGACTTGTCACAGACTCCTCCGAACAGTCTCCAAGATAGGGCTCTRCGCTGCTGTTGCACAAGGCTAGAGGCTGGCATATTTCACAGAAAAGCACAAAGTGGATTTCTAAATAGGAAACAAGATGGTGTATGATGAYGCCTTTTAATTCAGAGGACAGTGTAAAAGTATTGACAATATCAGGAAAGCAGGATGGGGTTTCCCATAGCTGCAAATCTTGCCCTAAGGTGGGGAAGAAGCAATTGAATTAGCTCCCCCTTCTCCCTTTGCATCATTTCTAGGTAATATTTTCACTGGGAAGGAATATATCTATTTTGAAGATGTTGGGGAAATACAGGTCAAAATCAGAAGCATTTCCTACAGCAGACCTGTAGAGGAGATCTTTGAGGGCTACGACAGTACGGGCTTGGCATGAGTCCGCATTTAGACTCTGTAGAGGTGGGCATTCAAGGTTAGGCTTAAAAACCTTTCCCCGAGGCTCACCTCTATTGTGCTTCAAGGCAAGGTGGCCTCAGATCTGCTGCTCTTACCTGATTTTGAGTAGCTCTTCATGCCAAGTCTTAGGCACTATTCCAGAGTGAAGGAAGATGGCAGGGCCAGGACCCCCTAGTGCTTTATATTTCATGAATTATAATTTTCTAATATTGATTCTTCAATTTTCCACTCCCCCTTTCCTCTCCTATTCTCTTTTTAGATTTAGTACTTGAGTCAACAAACTATGGTGAATATTTCTAGGTTAGTCAGAATTTAAAATTTGTTATGAAGTCAAGTGTCTGATGAGGTTTATAAGGTTTCCATGATTAAAACTGTAAAATGCTATAAGCCTCAGCTGAATTTTAGCTTTGGAGCTACCAGTTCCCTTCATGATCAAGGTTGGACAGAGCCAATATTCCCCCTCCCTTTTCCACTTTCTTAAATTGATTTGCAACTTTGAAAGCTGTTAGAAATTAGTAGTTCCAGATGGCTTGTCAGCTTCTTGTAATTCAAATGTGCAGTTTCTGAGAATGACTTTGAGTCCTGTACTTCAAAATATGTTTTAGTATGTATGGAAGGAAAGGCAGAACTTCATTTATATGTACAGTTTATGCTGCAAAGGGTCATTTAAAAAATTAAAGAAAAACAAGATGTTTCATTTGGGCCAGAGTTTAATGCAGATGTGCAGTGCCTAAATGTTACCTCATTGATTTAGTGCCAAAATATTAGTTTTACTTAATCAGCTGAGTTATTTTGCACAACTGATGCAAAACTCGTAAATCTGATATGAAGAATAAGAAGTTAAGCTTTTCTTATTTTGAATTGTCTCAACTCTTACTGATTTGGAAGGTCAGCTCTTATCCAAACATAAGTTTACTTTCTTCTTGGGAGAGTCCTCATAAAGGATAGAGAACTTGAGGTTAGAAATACAGTGAGGGTGGGAAAAGACTTTTTTAACTACAACAGCAATGGCTTTTAGAGCTTKCTTCTACTGCAGATAAACACTAAAGCTGTTATCCTGCATTTATYCACACAAATGACTTTATGCACTGTAAACTGTAAGCTTATTCTGCCTTAGGTAATGGTCATTGCTCTTTTATTTTGAAGCCAATTGCCAAAGCTAATTTAGTAAACCCTAAAAATTCCTGCCCTCCAGCAATTTTCTGAAAYTTGCAGCACCTACAACACTGACTTTTCCTCCTGATATGAAATACTATGGTTGCAATGAAATAGTAACCAGTCATGATGCTGTGAA
This sequence comes from Rhea americana, assembly GCF_003343005.1. Taxonomy (NCBI): domain Eukaryota; kingdom Metazoa; phylum Chordata; class Aves; order Rheiformes; family Rheidae; genus Rhea; species Rhea americana. Next base: position 4,588,406 of record NW_028186501.1, on the reverse strand, counting down.
GCTATTACAGAGAGAAATAAGGAGTCAGGTTGTCAGTCCATCTTTGAAAGCTCTCATGACACAGTGCTGCAAGACAGTTTCAAACCAGTGCTGTTTAATGTAAAAGGCATTTTTTTTTTTTTTTTTTTTTTTTTAAACCATAGATGCCTGCAGGTTTGTCGGGAACAATTTCAGAATTTTCCTACTCCTATCCTTGAACTGAAGTCCAAGAGAAATCAGCCAAAAATACAAAACATTAACTTCTAAAAGTATTGCAGAAGGCTAGAGAACAAAAACGAACCACTATGCTATTTATAAAGGCAAAGATTGCCCTGCAGAAGGTTGCCTGATGCTGTTGCCATTTAATGTTTTCTATCTTTTGAAGCCAGCTTTAGTGTTTTCAGCATGRTTTGTTCTTTGAAATGTTCCAGTGAGGACATGGGACATTTCACATTTTAATATCAAGAAGTGCTGTTTATTTATAAATTGGAGCTTTTAATACAAGAATTTAGTCTATAAGTCTCTACTCCTCCTTGACCAAAAGACAGATTCATTTGGTAACAAGATTCAAGGCAGGCAATTTTTTTTTGTCATCTTGAGAATAGAAGCTATAGTTCATAAGAGAATTGCAGAAGTTTTAGCTTTTGGGTGAAAGAATTAGCTTGGTCCACAATTTATCTAAAATATCAGCAACTTTAGTTAACATTTTATCTAATATACCTCTTCTAGTTCCACAGAAATGTGTGACTAGAAAAAGTTGTTATGCATCTTTGAGAGCTGAGAAAGAATTTATAAATGAACAGTATCTAATAGCTTTCATGGAGTTTGTATGATCCAAGTAACTACAGTAAATTCTACAAGAGAAGCATTTTGCTCTTTTTTCTCTTTAGCAACTTTGAATTCTAAATGCAGCTCTGACTTAAAGTCTTGTAAATTTGACATTGCTTAGCAGCATCTTGGGTTGAGTTTGTGCCGAAGTTCTTGTTGGAAGTCTTGCTATTTGAGCATAGAACATTTATTCTATGAGGGGATGCTGAGCCCTAACAGTATTTCAAAGGTTGATGCACAACAGCCTCCTTATGAGCCAAGAATCTCCGTTGACTTTAAATTTAACCTTAAAAGGAATTTAGATAATTTGGGTGGGGCTGAGGGGGAAGTGCAGTGCTATGTGATCTGTCACTCCGTTGTACTTAAAGTCTACTGAAGCTGCAAACTTATCACTGAAAGAACTTAAAACATTTTCTCGTATGCCAGATACCCTATTTTGTCATGATAGATATGATGCAACTTCAGGAAATGTGCCAGGAAAATTTAATTGAACTTTGGCATGGTAAATGTTAGGGTACTACTCTGCCAACAGCCTGGATTACTTGTGCTCGTTCTTTGATAAGCTGTTCTTCCAGGATTCTGTGATTTCCTGCCATTTGCCATCTTCCAAATTTTCCTTTTGAAGACTGAAGCTCTTAAAGAGCTTGAAACACTTCTGCATATGTCTAATTTACAGAACTAAAGAAGTTCTAAAAGGACTTACTAGAATTTGGTCAGAAGCCTAAGTTATTGCTTTGTTCTTGAATGCTGGATACTGGATTTTTGGTTTTTTTATGTGAAAGTCCAGGAATAAATTTTTCTACTATCTTTTCTTAATGAAACTATATATGTAATAAAAGATAGTTCCTTTGTTTAGTAAAATGTACATTCTGAAGAGGCACAGCTAATGGTCCTTACTGCATTTCTTTTTTCTTTTGACTTTCATATTTCCTGAATAAAATTTTACCAACTTGGAGCCACAAATTTTTGTATTGAAAATATTTTGTTTTTGATTGCAAAATTTAGAAAGAATGTAACTTTCATGCAAAACCAACTAAAACCTTAAAATCCAAGAATTTCTACCAAAACTATCCAGAGAAGCTTTAGAGACTGTTTAGTTTTCTTTCAAGTCAGCTACTTTGAACCACAGCTTCCTGGGCTTTCTCAGAAATTAGGTTATCTGAAACTGTTAGAGCAATGACCCATCTCAGCAATCTCTTTTATTAAGTAAACAATGGTACATTTTCCCAGTAAAAAAGTGATGATTTAAAACCTCTATATCAAAGAGCAATTTCCTGAGTAATGGAATGTCTGAAGAAGTGTGCTTTCGTGGTTTCAAATACTGAGTCCGTGCATAGTCCAGAGTTTAGTTTCGGCAGATCTCCTGCATTTTCTTAAATATTTGTTTTTCTCCAAATTCAATTATGTATTTGCATACACCCAAAGTATAAGATTTGACCAAACAAGAGTAAATGTATTTTCTGCCTTTCCTGGGCTTTTATTGATTTGAATGTTATTTTATGGTTATGTGCCTAGCTGTAGGCTGTTTCTTTCATTAGCTTTCTTCACAGAGAATATTTTTACAGCTTAAACCCAAATCTTCCTGAAGAAACTGCAGGTACAGTTTTCATCATAGCAGTACGAATGTGCCCTGCTCATCTAAATAATGTATAGCTAAAAGAGCAGTGGCGTACTCTGTGGAATCACAGTCTCAAATAGATTATCATGGTTTTTCATTTTTTATATGGGAAATATTTCACAAATCATATTATCTGAAAAATTATTTTAATAACTTCTGGCTCATTTTGTATCTAAGTAAAAAAAAAAAAGAAAAGGCTATGCAGACATAAATGACCCTTTTTGGTCTTATATAGTGTGTGTCAGGTTGTTTTCACAGAAAAATCATTTTTTAAAAAAAATTGCAATATGGTCATCTGTTTGGTCAGCTCCCTGGCACRGGAGAATGGTCATGTAATCCAAAAAAGTGAATACTTCCCCCACAAAGTGAACTAATAAAGGAATCAAAATCTCCCAACAGCACTTTTTGGGATGACTAGATTATTTCTCTAAATACTGACATTAATGAGATGTCATCAGCATACTGCTGGGAAAAAAATTATATGTATTAGGGAAAAGTAAGGCAAGTTGGTTTGATATTAGCTGAAAATTACTTCAAAGCACAAAGGACTCTCTCTAGCAATAATACACGTTGAACAGAACATAAGAATAAAATTTAAGATGCAAAATAAAGCCTTTAACAATTCTTTATAGCTTCATTTTGAATTTACAGACACTTTTAGAGATGAGAATTTAAGTAATATTAAGACTGTAGCTTGACTGATACCAYGGATTTGAAATCTGAAGCTTGAAGTTCTTATAAATCTTTCTATTAAGCTCTTTGACAAGTTCCAGAAATTCAGGCAATTGAATTTGCAGTTATTTATGTGCTACCTGACAGTAGCTAGTAAAAGCATCCTACTTTCTCAGACACATAAAAATGTAAATTGTTTCAAGGCATCTGTAATTTACACATTAGATTTACTGATACGTGTTTCACTGTSGTACGTTTTTGCTAAACGAGCATTTTACGGCCTGGAGGTATCGTACACTGTTTGGTACATCCAGAAACGCTTTCTGGATGCAGCTCTCCCTGATTATTTGTGCTTTCTAACATTGTTCAAAATAATACCCAAGAGCCAAAGGACAAAYAAAAATTGCACCTTGTGGACACGTGAGAGCAGTTCACGCATTAATCTGAGGTTCCTCGTGCTATGAGATATTTAAACAAATGGCAGGCTTGAAGCATCRGAGTAATCCTGTTTAAATCCTGATGCCTTAATAAATACTTAATAAAAGCTTTGCACTGAGGTAGAGAAACTTGGGGTTTTTGAAGTGAAGCACGCATTCTTCTCTATGTATATAAAGTCCCTTAATTCCTCTCCTCCTGGCAGAGTATAGCACAGAAGATATTTTGATTACGAGCCACTGTCTTGTGGCAAGGGACTATAAGCTGTCCCTCGAACACGTTACCCTGCAGGGCAGGGAGGCCAAAAGAGAAAAGATTGGCGAGGAGCTCAAGTAATCGCTCGGCAAACTCGAATATTGCAGCGTGGCATTGGGACCACGGTGACGAAGGGATGTAGCGTATATTAAGTATTCCTTTGGAAATTAGCTTTAAAGAGAGCTAAGCCTCTCTAACTTGGAGCATCTTTCATTTYCTTGCCTCTTCCACCTAGGTTTCACCCCTGGTACTTGGGAATAAGGACTGCAGAGAGTCTGAAAATGACCCTTTTCCAGGACCAAGTAACTGACTTTCAATTTTTATACTGAAATCTTCCAATTCACTCCTGGGATTTCTTGCTAGGATTTATTCATGTGGCTCCTACTGTATTACGAAGTTAGTCCCCAAAGTCCTTGGCTGACTTTTGAAACAAGCGGTTTCACGGCAGTTTGAAATGAWCAGCTATGCATCCGTGCTGAGTACCGAAACCTTCCGCAAGGTTCCCTTCGTTAGGGGAAGGAAGCCTCTAACTGCAGCTGCTATGAGAAGCAACCAAAACCTGGTTTCAACAGCCGAATCCTGTAACTCCAATAGGTTTCCCTTAGTGCTACGATATTTCATGCGAGATAAATGCAATTTGCAAAGACTGTGAATGCTTAATTATATCCTTACTTTAGGGAGTAGTGGATTTTTTTAAAAAAATCAGGCATAATTATAGTGCATATTAGTGCCTATTTCCAACATTATGGCATAATTTTCTTGGATGAATTAGAACTTTTTTTCAGGAAAAACAGGTCCCGCAGTACTCACTCATTAAAATTGAACGTGCTCCATTGAAATACATTCTTATAAAATGTTATTCACCAGGAGAAAAATGAATTAGCAAGGCAAATACAGAATAAATATGAGTAAATCAGTGCTTACGTCCTAGTACAGGTGGGGTTATTTTCACTGCCCATGATCTGCTTCAATGAAAGCTGAAAATTCAGATTGACATTCAAGGTGTATTCATACGTTCTTGCAGATCAGGATTGTTTGGAGTACGTGCCATTTCAGGGCTGTTTGTTACTTCTGTTAATAGGATAACACCAATTAAGGGATGTGCCTTATTTCTTTTACTTACATGAGTAGTTTCTACTGGTCTCAGGGGACTGCCTACAGTGGATACAAACCCAAGTAAATCTGCATCGCAGGACCTGCTCTGTGGCTCTGAAGCTCAAGAGGACCAGCAGGACTCTGATCTCTGACGCGTGCACAGGTGATGCTCGAAGCAAGGTGATTCGTATGGTACTTAAGTTGATGGGTTAACTTTGATAAAATTAAAGCCAAATTGAAACTTGAGGAGAAACTTTCGTGAGAAAAATCCATTGAATTGGTGCACAAGGAGGCAGAAGGCGGGTGAGAGGAGAATTAGTGAGGTAAGAGGAGAATAAAGAAAAGAACAAAAATCCAATATCATTATGATGTTAAATGGGAACCAATTAGTACACAAAATCACACAAACTTTCCACATTTCTTTRACCGCTTAGGGACAGCCTGATGAGGCAAAGTTCTCTATGAAAAAAAACCTCCATGTAAATTGTACAATAGACTTTAGAACAAAGACAGGAAAATAAGCTTTCATCACTTCAAGATTTATGGTTAAGCTTATCTGGTGACTTTAAATATGAATTTTCATTATGTATAATCTTCAATGGATTTTAAATTAATTCTTTTGAATTATAACACTGGTATCAAAATCTTTTTTTTACAATGTCTGAGTTTTAAATCTGCTGTAATGATTTCTTTTTGTCTATGAATTAACAAATTCAATTTATAATGATTTTTCCATAGCTTCAGTAGCTGTTAGAGCACAGATTCTAAAATTTCCCTTTTCAATATAACTGCAGTGCAATGAGCAGCAGTGGCAAAAACTTGGTACAAGATTATCACCTTTTTTGGTAGGGAAGTGAAAGAAGGGAGGAGGACGTGAATGTAGGAAATACGCGATTCAAAATTTAGTCTTGGGAAAGCTACTTTTGGCACAATTACACTTATTGAGTTAATTTTAAAAAGCAAAAATCTCACAGATTATGGACAATATTATTGCATTTAAGCAGTGTTACTTTGTTATGACTTGAATGGCTAAATTTAATTATGATACAGAACGATTCATTTGGCTTTATTAATGGCGGTAATTTATATAAGAAGTGCCTGAACTTATTATTGAAGCTTGAGGCAAAATTCTCCTTGGCTTCGATGCACAAAGATAGAAGCCTTTGCAATGCCTTGCACCCGGCAGCTCAGCCTTTTTCTGACAGTTCTTYTATTTCTCTGTTCAATGGAATAAAATGTGGGACAGAGAGGCTAGGTTACTTACTCAGGCTTAAATGAAAAAGCAGTGGAGAAATACCAATTCAGTTGTTTATCTAATTGGTAATGTTACTTTCAAACAATTGGAAGGCAGAATAAATTGAATAAGACCAGAATAAATAAAGTTCCTATAGAAATGATTTGTATGACTCTATAATACAGTATTGCGAGCACCAATACAGTATTGAAGCTGCTTTGAAAAGAAGCTCTATAGGGAAATAAATGTATATTAAAATAAGACAATGAAAAGTTGACTGAATACAAAGAATTGTTTCTCTTAGGCTATTACAGGCTAAAGAAGGGAAGAGTGTCCCAAAGCCTCTTTCCTGTCCTCACTTCTATGAGGTGTGTACCGCATCTCAAGTGTACTAAAACTGAGGTGTCAGCTCACCTGGAGTGGAACTGGACAAGCTGTGCCTGGGGAAAGCCTTTGTCACAGTGTTTCCTGCCGGAAAATGTGAAGCTTATGAGTGATTCTTTTGTGATTTATCAGTGGCTCACATTTTTGAGTAAAAGAAATGCAAAAAGCCAAGCCCAATTCACCAGAAGGAAACACGGACCGAGCAAACCTTGCATAGTAGCCCAGGATGTGCACGTTGCACCGAGCACAGGACAAGGTCTCTGCTCGACCCACCTGGCGTTACAAGGGCTGATCYGAAAACTGCTGACTCTTTCTATGTTTGTTCACTTGTTCAACTTTGATAAATGTATTAATCTGAGCTCTTTTATGCCTTGCATGCAGGGTATACTTCCGAGGAAATACTTGTTTTAATGTTAAACCTTTCCATACAGCTCTGCATCGGTGGTGAGTCTGTATGGACTGTATAAACGCCTTGTCTGCTGCAGGACCTCAGGAGATACCTTCCAGATTTTATGGGCTCTGCCATAGTGTAACAGAAGGTTTAGGGAATAAGTGCTATAGTGGCAAACCTTTATCAAACAGCTGAAGAAAGTCTTYCCTTCAATGAACATCGTTTCTCCAATAATAGACCAAAACCATCTTCACTACGTTATTTGCTATTTGCTTGAATTTAGATGGGAGAAAAAAGGTTGCTTTACAGCATTGTGGAATTACAATAACTTGATGTATTGTTTCTCTAGAATGTTATATATTCTCTGGTCTTGCAATTAATCTTGTAACAGAGCAAACAATGACACAGAATTAATCAACCATGGTGACAAAAAAAAGATTGTGATGGAAAGATGAACTCATATGAAATTAATTTTTTGAGTGACAGCTTGAAGCTTAAACAAGTGGAAAACATGGTGCAAATCGTACCTAGCTTCAAGAAAGAGATTTTAATGAGAAATGTAATAGCACAGCAATACTAATCAGTTATAAAAACACAATCCCCCATGGACCATCGAGCGAATGTTCTCCCCATTCCTGCGCTTCCCCTTCTCTTGCATAACACGCTGGAGAGAAATAACACATCAGACTGCCAAAGGGCATGAGTTGCATTGCATCAATCACTCAACGCCAGCCACAGAGCTGAAGTACCGGTGCGTTTGAGGGAGTTATTGAGTGAATTTGTGCTCATGTGCGAATGACTGAGTGCCCTTTGTCAAGGGCCACGTAAGTATTCAAAACAAAGTGACTGAACTTCTGATGTGTGTTCTGTTCCTTGCTAGATGTAAGATAAATAGTGTCCTGTGAGCTACCTTCACGTCTGTCACCCACTCTGACATCTGTCAAATGAGCAGGCAGAACTAAGTCTCCTTGTTCAGCCTTCGTTCCGCAGCTGCAGGCAGGACAACCACAGGAGAGACTGCACGGGTGGCACTGGGTGCCCAGACCCTTAAGCCTCGATTCCTGGCTGTGACACGCTCCGTGTGCTTGGGAATGGTCAGCTGTATATATCTGAGGTGGCTTTTTTGCAAAGCTGAGAAGTTTTCTGTGCTCTTCATTTCCTTGACCCTTCAGAGAGCTTTGTGTAACCTTTCCTGAAAATGAGACTGCGTACTCAGCTGTGTTGCCTAGGTTGCCAGCACAAACCTGGAATCAGGGAGCAGCTGAATTACTCCTTCCACAGTTTATGGGTGAAGGGAAATGAACCCTCCCCCGGTGCAGCTGAATTTCACCTTGAATGACAGAAGGTGTGGATTGATCCAGGCTATTTCTCATATCCTGCTCAATTAATGCTTAGCTATCCTTAACTCTGTTAGTACTCCCTGAGTAATCGAAACTGTGCTGAATTTATAGCAATGAAATATTATTCTTACTTTTCTTTGCAAAAGTTGTGGGAATACCAGTTTCCCTCCAAYGCCTTTCAAGGTTTAAGAGCTTGGTTGACTTTTACAAGTATGCAATTTTGTTTAAGGTAAATTCCTACCTTTTGYATTTGTGAGGTTAAAATGAGTAATTGGGTGGAATTCTCCTGTTGCTTCATTTTTTTACAAGTTAAATACTAAAGGTAGTAAATATTTATAATGCTTGTGTGGACTAGTAGTATGACTTCTCTTGTTTTCAAGCCTATTTCAGCATTTGCAAAGTCTTGTTTCTAAAGACCAAAAACAAACCACAAACCTCTTAGTGTTAAACTGTCTCTTTTTCTAAATTTTATGTATGTTGTATTTGTTCCTTTAATGAATACTTGAAAACAGTACTATGAAACAAAACAGTTTTAAAACTCTGTAGAAAGAGTGAATTACTTCACCATGATAAAATATAGACTGGCTTAAAGATGGCTTGMTGTAGGCCTCACTTCCTCAGATAGGATGTGAGTGATTAATGACCTTGTATTTTCTTATGATTCCACTGATATGGCAGAAAAAAGACTGAAAATGGACTATTGCACAGAGGTGAAGATAAAAGGCTCAGATGTGTAASAGAGATGTTACAGCAGTGAATATGCTGAAACTCATTTGCTTTCATTTTTCGAGTTCTATAGACTCCAAAAAGCAGTGAATCATTTAGTAGATAACAAAAAAGCAACTTGTGCTTGAGTGATAGAGTTGACTGTCATCCAAAAACATATTTAAGCTAGTGAGATTTTGCTGATTTCCAAGAAGGTCCCTCCTGGGTATTGGGAAAAGGGACATAATCAGCTCCATACATCTGCAGCTTCTTCCGTTTCTCAACGTATACTTGCTTCCACTGCATCTTTGCAGCCTTTTTGAGTGATGTTTTATATATACAGTTGTGAGTGAAATCTGTCACTTACATACCTAAGATTGTAAGTGAGTCATTACAAATTCATCTCTATGTGTGTGTATCATCGTCACRTTATGTTCAGGTATTGATTTTTAAATTCAGAATTTTAGAAGAAGGTGATATGTCTAGTCAACACTTTCTTCCTCTCAGACATTACTTTTTAGTTTAATATTTAGGCAATTTATCAAAAAAGAAATATACTATGGCTGTGGAGGTCATACTTTCAGCACTTCTRCAACTGCTTGCTTTGATTTAAAAAWGTTAAGAGAAGTACAAACAATGTGTTGCAACCAAACTGAGACTAGTACTCTAGCTAATACCGGGTAAAATTGAGTGATTACTTCTTGCATCTTTCAAGTAATATTCAAGTCTATACACCTTAAATACATTGTGATTATTTTTCTACACTAGGATATATATATAGTATGAGCCAGATTCTTACTTCACTTAAATCTTTATTACTTCACAAATTTCACAAAGCAGTTCTTCTCAAGTTTCAGTACCTTAAATCCAGGCCTAGGAGAAGAGCACAACTTCAACCTAGCATGTGGCAGTTTGCCTCTATTCTGCAAAAATTAAAATGCTCTTTTCCTAATTATTTCACTCTTGTTTAGTTTTTGTATATATTTTGTAAAGGTTCTCATTTTGAGTCGAAGTGCTTAAATAYGACAGTAGAATAAGGAAAGCATTTTATTAAGACGCAGGAAACTTCTTTAATTGATTATAATTGCAGAAAAATGCACTCAATTGGATGCAGTTCTTCATAATCAAGGCTGCCTTCAGAATCTCTCACCATAAATAACCCGGTTTGCAAGATGCAGTAGCTCATCTTTCTCCCYGACATCTCTCAGGTTGAAGAACCGTACAGCGGCATCTGCAGCCAAGATCATCACACTGCGCACTAAGGTAAAAAGCCACAAAACTGAGAGGAAACAGAAATATTAAGTCACTGTCGTATTCTGTGGACCACGTTATTTCAGCAGAGTTGCAGAAGGGAGTAGCACCAGTGGTACCAGGAAGGGGTGAACTGTCTGAAACGGTCTAACTTGGGTCAGCYGAAAATGGCTCTGGCGGTACCTGGAGCTTTTTGGATTTCAGGGAACCAACATAATTCCTTCTAGAAAAACTATAACTCTTCCTTTTGAGAAATAGCTGTTGGGAAAGAACCTATCATGTTCTTTCTTAATTAAGATGCCACTTCAGAAAGAGATTTAGAAAASCTTTCTGATTTTGATGCTCTGTTCTTCCAAAAGAACTTTTCTGTGCCATCAGGGAAGGAGTACGCTTTATCAGTTTCACAACTGGATCAGCAATTGATAGCTAATGTTCCCATGCCTTCCATACCCCACTAAGTGTGTTGTTTAGCCTGCTTAAATTTCATGTGTGTCTCTTTTCATGCTTCTCTATCTAGCCCATAATGTCAGCTTGTCAAATGAAGAGGATTTCTTTTCATTCTTGCTAATTAGCACTGGCAGGCTTTCGGTTGCATGCTACATCTTTACCCTTCGGGTGAAAATCAGAAATATCTTAAACTAAAGCCATAATGAGGATGGGATGGGATGTAAACATCTCTGTCTAAAAAAAAAGAAAAAAAGAAAAAAGAAAAAAAAAGAAAGAAAAAAGGAAAAAAGTAGTTTAAACAACCGATGCAAGATTCTGGAACGAAGAATGACTTTTAGGGTGACTAAAACTTGAGATGAATTTTCACATTCAAGCTTCTCTTCACATTGGCAAATGAATTTACAGCACAAGAAAAGCAACAGATGTGATTATAATCTTTCTGGGACTGTTAGTTCTGCCTGCAGTATTGATTTATCTGTCTCCTCCTAGATTTTGCTCCCTTGATTTTATTTTTGTAAGAAACAAGACATTATCAATTAGAAATACTCTAGCTAYATTGATTATTTCTGAAAACATCTTTCAGAATTATACTTCAGGTTTACTTTGACACTTTAATTTTTTCAGCCCTCTCGATTATTCGTGATAGGCAGACAGAAGCAAGTACGTGGTGTCTGAGCTCACGGCTCAGGATGGCCATTGTGAATACACTCTGTTCCTCTGAGAACCTGGAGGGATACCAACAAGCTCAGGAATGACTACCATCTTCTATACAATCATCAGCATCAGGTCTTGTAGCACCTTTGACATCAAACAGCTGGARAAAAGGATGATCAGAACAAGATGACCTACAAACTTCAGAGAGGGGAAAAAAAGGGAAATCACAGCTATGACTATCAGTAATCCACAGCATCTCTGGATGAAGGCAGCTGTGGACTTCCCATCACCTCACCATGTTATTGTTGGAAAGGAAGGAGAGAGAGCAGGACTGAGACACCCTAGAGAAACCTGAGAAACAGCTGCTCTTCTAGTCCCTTGTTGCCCTGGCATATGGATCTTCACGAATCTGGTCCTTTCTATTCTATTTTATGGCATATATTTTAGACCTCTGGGGTCTCCCTTACCCCCTAACATGCTGCTGAGTCCCAGCTGCACGTCTTCCACAACAGATGTGCTCTCCAGATGTCCCCAGGAGTTAAATAGAAGTACATGTGGAGCAGCAACCAGCTACACTCAGCTCCAGGGAAGAGGATGCTGATAAAAAGAAAGCAGTGCTCAGGAGCCTGTGCCAACATTGACTTCAACTCGTTGCTCATCTGCTGTCATGAGGATAGTTTTGTCATAGATGGGCTTTGAAACTGTGCACTAACAAAGAAGAGAGTTCCCTGCACCGTACGTGAAGGTCTGAACCGCTATCACCTCTAAGCTGTGTTAGTGCAACAGGCTGCTAGAGGTCTTGAATCTGAGAGGTGGCTATGGGCTGACAGGACTATGGCCCAGCAGCAAACGTGCTGTTCCTCAGGCCTTTCCAGTCTCCCCCAGCCTCAGAGGGATAGACTATAGATAGAACTTCAACAAAAGCCCAAGGTGATCTTACCTCCTGAAGCGCAGATATTCCTTAGCAAGCTTTCTTGTGAAATGTGTTGATAGATAAGGCAATGACACGTTTATTAGTAAAAGATAGCACAAGGGTCAGCAAAATAGTTAAGCAGCTCCCCAGACAGCATGTTGCAGACCCTTTATTTTGTCTGTAATTGTAAATGAAAATGCTGCTGCAAACTCTTCTTGAAGCGACRTTTCCCGAGTCCCTTATCCAGCCTATTATTACTAATACCTACTGACCTAGTCTCATTTCTTTGGTTTATTTTTTCATTTCTTTCCGGTCTCCTTTACTCAGTACTTTTCCACAGCCCCTCAGTCTGGTAAGACACAACATTKTTTTTTGCAACTAGGATATAGCAAAAAGGAGCCTTTGCTTTTGTCTGGTAGCCTCTGCTTTTACGCTAAAGAGACAATATATCTGTGAAACCTTTCTCTCCTTAAAATAAACTGTTTCTTCAGTGTCACRTTTGCTCATCATTAGACTGTTGTTCCCTTTTTGTTTTTCCTCCCCTTTCCCTGGACATTCTCCGGGTAGCAGCTGAGCATGGCTGTATAACAGGTGCCACTGAATGCTTTTCCTAAGCTTTCAGTTTTCAGCAATAGAAGAATGCACAAAGCCTTACTGCCCCTTCTTTTGTCTTTATGTATAAAACATTTTATATGCATTGTTTTTATGCTTTTTTTTTAATATGAAGCATCTTTCCAGCAAACGAGGTGTATGGTGAGAAAGTAAATGGTGCTGGGTTGTGGAAGGATGGTTTTGTGCATCCTCTCTGCTCAGGGAAAGAAGCAAAAACATTTTGAGGACAAGAGCAGCTGAGTAGTGGAACCAGAATGATAATTAATGGCGTTCATTCAAATGCTGTACCCCTGTGTAATTAAGAGCTTTATCTGGCTGCCCTTTTCTGCATCTACTCTGTCGTTGCGGTTGATATGACAAATAATATGAGTAAGGACTAAATATTCATCCCTAACATCTTTTTAGGAAAGTTTTTTAAAATTCTCCTGAATCTACTAAAGGTCTGTTGTGTTTAGCTATATACCTGCATACCTCTAACTGCATATTTAATATGTTGTTGGTGGTTTTGGGGGAGGGTTGAGTTATGTTACTGTGTCTTCTTTGGACAATCTGTTCGTAGCTGGTGAGCAGTGCTGCAGAATAATAGAACCATAGCTGGTATGTGTTATTTCTCATTTTTCTGTCTTTGCTATGTGATTGTAGGTGATGACATTTCAAAGTTGTTAGGTGTTTTGTTCTGTGTAGAGACTCCAGWAATTAGCTCAGTATGAAGGTATTTCATGGCAAAAGATCCATATAAGGCTAAAACACCATATAAATTTCACTAGTGCCTCATTTCTGAGAGCTTAACTGGTCATGCTAGCATGTGCTGGTCTTCTCAGTAGAGATGAGTAAAGATTAAAGAGTAAAAACTTTTTTATAGACCTAGAAACTGTTCTTGGTCTCAGAACAATGAATTGTTGTTTTAAATAAATAAGCCAGGATTATAGTAAAAATAAATGGGAATCTCGCTCATATTTTTGTTTTACTGTCCCTTTTTTGATCCTCTAACTTCTTTTTTTCATAAGAACAAATAAACTTGGTCATATTTAGCAAGTATTGGAAGAAAGAGAAGAAAACATCATGCAATCCACACAGCTCACACTCCCGCAATCAGGAATGTCAGCACTACAAACAAACTGAAGATGAGGGAGGCGTGGAGTGATAAATATATATATGTGTAAATCCATATAAATATATATATATATATGTGTGTGTGTATATATATTTAGGACATTATTTCACATGCAATGACCTATATTCCTGCAGTATCTAAATGCCTCAATAGGTTAGGTGGAATGGAACTGCATTTTGTTTGTATTTCTATCTCAGAAATAGTTTAACGGAGTCACTTCTACTTATGATTGCTGCTTTACTTTTCATTGTTGCAAGTCCTCACCAACCACTCTGGCCATTCCTTTTGCTGGACCATTTTTTCCTGTGTCAATCATGTGCTAAAAGTACCGTACTCCCATTTTAAGCAGTGGGTCTTTTATTATCAGAAATCAACTTTATCCTCAAAACAGTTATCTTTGAAATTACTGTCATGTAAAGGAAGTGAGGAGAGGGTTTATTTTCCAAATTTTTCTCYAAGAGCTTGCCTTTTATGCACAAAGCATCTGGAAGGAAAGGCATCATTAACACAGCATCAAAGAATCCAAAGAAAAAATAACCTTCTCTCAAAGCAGGGGTGGCTATTTAATGAACAATTCGCTTAATTTTTAGCCACCTTCTCCTTTCAGATGAAAAGCAATAGAAATACACGTCAAAGAAACCAATCATGGCAAAATCTGTCCAATAGGCAGAGTCTAACAGAAAGAGATTATAGTACAAAAGACTGAAAAAAGCAGCTCTTCTTTCTTTTTCTCTCTTTTGTTGAGAGCACAAAGATAAGTGCATTGCAATCAGATGATTTTAATGAACAATCCAGTTGTTGGGCCTGGATAGTGTAATTCTAGATGCAATCTGTAGAAGCTGTTTGAATATGAGCTGGTTCCTTTCTAAATTTTTACTCAGCTGGCAGGAGTGCATCGCTAGCTGTCAAGGCAGTCCTGCTGCAGTTGAACTGTCTTTGGGGTGCAGATAAAGAGGTGTGGGAGAGCAGTTGCAAGAAAAACTGGCTTTTAAATTTTCTCCCCCCATACACACACTTCACTGGTGTTCAGTTTTATTATAATGTGCTAGACCTGGTTGATACAGGAATTCAGTCTGGAGTGAATATAATTTCTACGGTGATTATTAAAAAAAAATTACTGTGCGCAATCAAATCTACGCATGGATATAGAGACTCAATGTGATCCTTCGGTAATACTGATCAGCTTGCTTTGGAGCTGTCTGAGTGGTAGGCACGATTCAGAAGTGGGAGAAGGATGGAAGACCACTGGTAAGAGTGTTAAAAGGTCGTTGGACATTGTAGTATAAACAGACTTAGTTGACGAGTACAACAATAACCTTAACTACCCAATGGAAATATCTAATAGTAAGATGGTAGGAGAAATCATCTGAAGAACTTGTTTTTTCTAAATGCACTGGAAGAGCTCTTAAACTTCCAGGCAAGTTTTGAGCAAGTAAGGATTTGTGGATGGGRCTTGCTACAAATATCTGCCCTCTTCCCACCTTCCACCCTGCTTCTTCTATCCCCACTCCCACCTTCTTTTTATCACGATGTTTGAAAAATCCAGCCTCAAGCTATGTTTTTTCYCAAGAGAAGCTAATTCTCTCTTCTTTTTCTCTCTCCAAAAACCAAACATTCAAAACACAAACTCTATGTTAARGTAATCAATTTAATATTTTCTCAAAAGTGAGTATGAAGACCCACTCTGTGTATGTAGAGAAATTAAAAGAGGATTTCAGAGCAATTATTTCAGATTTTACTTCAGCAATTGTTTCAGTTATTCCTCTAATGGTTCTAATACTTGCATTATTATTATTCTAGGAAATGATTTATCTCCCTGGAACTTGGAGAGTTTCAGATCTGCTAACTAGACCTGGGTAGTTGAAGCAAAAGTGTTATTTAACACTTAAAACCCCTCTCAGCAATCTGTGGAAACAGTAATTAATTGGAAAGTGACAGTGATTAAGCACTTTGAGCTTTTTAAGGAGCTGGGATTCTCACTCTCACAACTGACCATACTGGGGAGTTGAACTGTGATAAAGTTGTCTTCTTTCTGTGTTTGTGTAGCAGCTATGACTATGGTTCACTGACTTAGCTCTACAGCCTGTGCTTGATGGTGATAAGAGCATCATTTGAGTTTGCAGGGAYGTGAACTCTGAGGAGGAGTGAGAATATTGCTTCTATATGAAGTTTTTTTTTTTTTCCTAGTTCTTATGGAAATACGTCTTGGCTTGTCTTGTTTCATTCAGAGTCCTTACTTGACTGGTTTTGGTGAATCTTAACCATGGCTTACAGTACAGCAAATGAGGATTTCAGTTCTTTGCTTTTTAAGATACACACTCAGATTTCCAGTTGGTAAATTCTAGGGACTTCGGCAATCAGAAATAATTAAAAAAAATGCAGGTCATGACTAAATAACTTGAAGATAAGCTAGAATTAAAATACATATTTTATGCCTTTTATTTAGCCTTCTTATCAAAATGGTAATGCTTTACCTAGTTTGAAGTGTTAGTTGTATACCATAAGAAATGAACCAAGGGAATCTGTACGTGCGTAAAAATACGACAACTTAGACGATATGTGACTTGCATTTCCCGTTTGCTTATATTGCTGTGTTGACAAAGCAGCCCATAGGTTTGGTAGATGAGTGTTCCTTGTACAAGAACAATTCCTACCCATCAGCTSTAGACTAGGACGTGTCCCCTCAGCATCCTTCCTTCTATTTGCAACCTAAGCAAAAAAATTTTGATTTCCAGTGATAACTCTAACTGTATTTGATAGATTTTTTTTACAATTTCTTTTGTAATTTTCTTATCCTGATTCTGTAATCCTCAATAAAGAAAATCTCACCTTGAAGCTTTTCTTTCCCTTCTCCAATGAGAGCAACTGAAGTCAGTTTATTTGACCTACTATGAACTTACTTGACACTTTTGGAARGGGGAAGAACTGCTAAAAACCCCACATCTCTACGGGCCTCTTGAACATGAAAAGACAGCACCTGCTGCAAAAAGGTTACAGTGTAAGGACAGTAGGGCTGGGTAAGGTGGATATTGGCAGACCAGTGAGAGAAAACAAGGTAATAAGGTATTTTTCAGCATGGTAGGGAGTGATTTTTGCACACCGACAGGCCTAGTTTTGTCTAGGCTTCTTGAAAAGCTTATGACCAGGGAAAAAGGTTTTGAAGAAAAATAATGAGGTAGTCTGGCAAATTACTGGGGGATCAGGTGAGAAAACAATATGGTAAGATGAAATGTCTTAAACTGGACACTCAGGTGATRGATGGAGAGCTCATGGACTGTTTGGAGCTGTGCTAACTGCTCAGTGCTGAACAGACGAGCAGGACTGCGGAGGACCGCGGAAGGGCAGGCAATCAGCTTACGCTAGCAGAGCTTGAAGAGAGGAAGGTAGTATAAAGTGTGAAAATACAGATGTCACAGCCACCAGGTAGTACAAGGAAAATGATCTGTGCAGCAGAATTTAGAATAGATAAAGATTTTGGTAATCAAGAGAYAAGGACCTGAAAAAACTTCACCCTTGACAATGGCTAAGAAAAGCTTTACTTTTGGAGAGGAGATGCAGAAAAAAACTGTGTGACCTAGAAGGAAAATTGAAGGTATTACCTGGGATACTGGGCTGGATGGCTATTGTTCACGGTAACAGAAAATTGGAGGCTTTAGGAAGATTATCAAAAGTTCTGTTTTTAGCTAGATTTGAAACAGTAGATTTTTTAAAAAAATAAAAAAGAAAAGAAAAAAGAGAAGTAGCAGAAAAATCCTTAAACATTTTAGGTGCATGTGAAAAATGCCCTTCTTGGAGTAGATAGGCAGCTATTTGAGGTGGTGTCTGGATTTRGCGGTGCAGGTGAGGAGAAAAGGACGAGGATAGAGCTGTGCTTGCTTACCCAGAAGAAGCTGCAGGTAGTTGCCCAGAATGTACAGTTGGTCATGAGTAAAACGCTGCAACTTCCCCTCCAAGAGGCTCTGATTTGAAGATTGCTACTAACTATTACCTGGATGAGGTACTTCTGTGAAAAGATTGCCTATACTATGTTAGGAAAGAAAAATAATCATTAGTTAGCCTAATTATCCTGTTCTTGGGTATTGGATCAACTTTTTGCCTACTAATGTGTTAGTTCAAACATATTGTATGGTGTCTTGCTTGGTGTTCAGAAATATACACTTCCGGTAACCATTTTAGGAGCATAACCTAGAAGTTACTTTAAATTTCTCTTAGTTTTGACTTCAGCTTGTGTTTGTTAAATGCAGGCATGTGGATAACATCTTCTTGTTCTTTCATTCTCTCATTCTCCTGTTCAGTCTGCTCTGTTTCTCCTATTCTTTCTTTCCTCTCTCTAATTCTCTTGTCTGTTCTCTTTCTACTTACGCAGAAGACGTCTGCAAAGCTATTCAAGCCATCTAGGGCACACAACACTATCACCTACAAGTCATTCCAGTGATGTCTCTGTCTCTTAATACAAAACAAACCTTCCAAAAACTTTGCAGCAAGAATCTCATAGTGTGAGAGAAGTGATGAAAACTAGATAGTCACTTTTTCACAGCTAAAATGAATTCTTTGCCTCCAGCTTAAGAAGGAATATGTATCTACCTTAACAGGCATGAGATCCATGAGGGCAGATCTGTTTAGTGAAGCAGTAGTTGCTTTGGGATCATACTATGCATTTCAAAATGTTCAGTAGCTGAAAGCTCTGGTGCCCTTGGAAAGCGTAAGCTCTGTTAGCTGTAATAAACAGCTAATGTGAAGGTCATGTGAAGCTTCTGACTTTTATTTCTACCTCTTCCAGACTCAGGTTGCAACTTGGAGAGCTTCTTCCAGTCCTGAAGTCATGTATCAAAAACACTTCAAGCAATACATAGTACTAGTACAATAATCATTCCTTAAAGATATGTTTGTGATATCTTTAACACTCAGAAACATTTAAGAGGGAGGACTACGTCGTGCTGTGGAGAACTCATGTTTGTGGATGGAGTTGTTCCTCTAACATAAAAGTTTATGAAATAACTTAGCTGAAATGCTGTTTCAATGAGTTCATGGGGACTTGGATTTTTTTTTTTTTTTTTTTTTTTGGCTCTGGATACCGTAATTCAGCAATCTATTTTTCATCGTTATAGTGAGGGTTTCAGTTTCTATTTTAAGCCAGTTTTAATTTCCTTCTTGGCTATATTTAAAGGGAATCTATTAATACAATCCATTTCCCCAGTGAAACTTGATGGATATAGCTTTTGTAACATTGCATAAATTAGAAATATTTTCCCTTTATTGCTTTGTGTAGCTTTTTTCATTTATTAACTTGTGCTGGGCAGAAGAAAGCTTTGGATCAGATTCTTTTTCACTTGCAAGTAATTTACTGTGAGATGCTTTGCTTTATTATATTCAGAGTTAGTGCTTGGCTTCCAATATGAAAAGGGAGGAAATTAACTATTTAGAGGAAAAAGTGTATTTTGGCACTGCAGGTGTATTCAAGTTTTGACTTGACTCCTAATTTCAGCTTGAGCTTTCACTGTTGTTTATGTATGACTAACTAGAGTAGTCTTGTTATTATTTCTTCTGCATTAAGGATCATGGAAGGGATAAATGAGTGCTAGCGTATTTCTAAATCTGTAAGAGTTTATTGAAAAGGGTCATCAGATTGGTCTTATCTGATCAAAGCACAAGCAGTGCCCTTGTAACTCAGTACGTATCTCTGAAGTCATTTGAGACGTATCTTTAGATTCCCCTGTCCACSTGCTGCTTCTGATTCCTGCACTACAGCAGGAAGACAGAAAAGAAGGCAGAGGCCTAGTCCTTTGGGTTAGGTCAAGTAACTACACACAGGGAGCAAATCCTTTTAAAAATGAGAGTAAAAATGAAGGTATTTACCTCATTTTAAGGTTTTAAGATGTTTGGATGTTGAAGTGATCTTGTTTTTCTCTGCATGCCTGGAGCCTCAGCAGTGGGCTGGCAGAAGTAGCAAGCAGCAGCTCTCATCTTTCATTCCTGTTCCAGGGTCTCCATCAGGCCTTGGCTCTTCCACTGACAGCTGCTCCTCCTGAACGCTGCACAGGACATCTTACTGAGCCAAGTATTGAAGACAGATACTTGGAACAGGATGTCCTGAATCACTGAAATCTGGAGTCAAGTCCCTACTTTTCCATGGGCTTAACCAAGTACATCACTCCAGCCAAATTCCTCTGGCTCCTACTCCCATCGAGGTGCCACTCCTCCCATCTGTGCATCTCAAGAGGGCATGCGTGTGCCTAAACAGGAGCTGCGTTGAAAAGTTCCAGCTAAGCTAGTTACAGGGGAGAAATGGGCACCTCTGACATGTGGCTAGTCTGACCAAACTTGGGCTCCTCTCCTGTGCTGAGAAAGTCAGCTACTTTTCATCACCTCTAATTAAGGATGAATCTACTATTTCCAATATCTAYTTCTGATAGATGAATCCCATCCTAAAAGCCTAGACTCCTCACTTTTGCAATAAGAGAAGGAGAAGGCCTGACTTTTGCTCTTTCTTTTGGCTTCAGCTCCAAAATGAGGAATATAACGCTTTCTCGACTCTCAGCAGCCTTGTGAGCTCGTTTCCCTGCATACTCAATGCCAGGTGGAAATATCACTGTCAGAAATGGGTAGTTAGGGGACTGATCTCTGGAGTGATAGTGGTGCTCTGTGCACATTAGAGTAATTCTGGTAGGCATATGGTGCTGCCTCCAAGGTCGTTGACCTTGCTCTCAAGGAGCCACRCGGCCTCATGGACCACCGCTTCTCTCTGGCAAAGAGTTGTGAGAGCCATTGGCTGAGTTGCTGCTCCCTCTCTGTGGCTAGTGCTTACAGTGGATGCAAATCCCTGCTGCCAGCTACCTCTTTAACTCTCTTGCCGTGATGGTCCTTAAACTAAAGTCTAAGACRAACACCTGACCTTTTAAAGTTAAGTCTGTTGCTGACCTGACTAGAATTTGGATTTCATCTCTTCTTATGGAGTCAATTAATGGCTGACTGGGCCAAACATGCTAAAAAGTTTTTTTTTTGTTTGTTTGTTTTTTTTTTGTTTGTTTGTTTCTTTTTGAAAAATTTGTGTGTGAACTGTTAGTTCCTGTTTTAAGAGCATTGGGTTGCAAAGTCAAGGAATGAAATTTAGGAAACAACTTAAGGCAATGCCAAAGTCTATGCAAGCCTCATAAACTAGTCTTGTACGGGACAGTGATGTATCTTGTCCTAAGTTTCTCGTCTCCTTTCAGGACACAGGTTGAATAGCAATTAAGGTAGAAAGTTATAAAAATCTTCAGTTTCGAAGACTGGGACTAGAGCCCCAAGGAGGAGCTTTTGTCACTGGCTGTGCCAGCGTGTCTCTGTGATGCTGGGAGGAGCGTGGAAACGTCTGTGCCTAGGCAGGCCAAGGTGAGATTTCAGAACAACTTTCGTTCTATCATTAAACCCTCTTGTGTGACTGTCTTTAAATACAGGTTTCTATATGCAATTTCCTATATTGGTTTATAATAAGGAACAGTTTTCGTGTCTACCGCACTGCAAGCTCCTCTATCTATCAGTGACTCATCTGGCAGCTCAGCACAGAGAAGCAGCCCAATTAAAAATACTCATACAGCTGACAAAGATTTGTCAGTGTTAGAAAGTTTTTCCCATCAGGAGAGACTTTTTTCCCCCTTTCCTTTGGAGCTGCCATTAGATTATCATTCCTAATCCTTTAACACTCAGGAAAACTAAAGAAAAAAATTCAAGCTTTTTCTAGCGTTAATGAGGCAAAGTTTACTGGTTTTTCAATTATTTTTGTACATTTTTTTCCTATATGGGTGCTGATCTCTGCAAACAATGTGAACTGCACCTACACTTAGTTTGATTCATTTACATAGCCTCACCTGCGACTGTTCTCTCTCTCACAAGGAAAAGCTTTAGAAGAACAGCCATCAGYATCAAGACTGTTTCATTTACTTTTATTAGACTGCAATAGTAGAAATGGATGTTTACATGTGGATTTCATTATAGTCTTTTTTTACTCTTTCAATAAATATGAGCACTTACCCTATAGTTCTTGTTTTATTGTTTTATCCCTTTGAAATAAGTTGGATTTTGATATTCATTTGAAGGTACTAGGTACATATGAAAGCTCTCTGATTTTTGTCCTTTTGCCTAAGTGCTACCTACATGAGTAATCAGGCATGTATCTAGCGCTGAAGCCATGATCATACAGACAATTTCTTTCACAAGAAGAATCCTATTGTGTACATCAGATTAGCATGAAAATTGAAACCCTGCTGTTAGAATCTTTCACAGTTCRTTTTTCAACTTAAAATAGCATTTCTAGCTTGACTAACACTTGATGTATGAACTCATGCTCCTTAAGTATTATTAGCTTGTCTCTTTAAAACTTCTTTTCATTGATGGCTTGGTTAAGATAAGGCACATCTAAATAATATCAAAAGATTAGTAAACAATATTATTAAAGTGGCAAGTGATTGGTGGTTTTGCAAGCAAGTATTTTAAACTTCTTCATAACTGATGGTAATTAGAGTTTGTCTTACAGAATCTTTCCAATTACAGTAGCTATAGTATAAAAGGTATTCTGTTGTCAAATGTAAGAAGGGGAAGGCTAGTATGCCACTCTATTTTAGTGAAACCATTACTAAAAAATCTAAATTGCAAAGTGCTTAATATGTTTAGAAGGAAAAATAACAGGCTTAGATGCCATAACTATTGTTTTTCCTTTTCTGTAGTGTAAGTTGTTCTGTAAAGGACTGACAAGGTTAGACAAGGACTTTCTAGAACCTTATTTTAGCACAGGTAGATGTGCTAAATGCCGCTGGTATTTAGCACTGGTATTATGACTCATTTCAGTTACTGTGACTCTGCAAGGATCCTGTATTTCCACTGTACCTCTGTCAAGTATTAAATGCAAGTATCACAGACTCTAAATCTATGGGCTGCTTTTTTTGATATATTTATCTTCACGACTAGACTGACACATGGCAGAWGCACTGTTGGGGCGTTTTCCTGCTGCCACTGAAGAGAACAACAAAACGAATACTCCTTACGTTTTGCAGAAAACAGGTAGAATAGCATAAATGACATGTAAGGTCTATTAAAGCAGAGGCTGATGTTTGTGGCAAACTGTAGTTAAATCCTGCCAGGGGAAGCCTTGGAAATTACTGCTGTATGTTGTTGGTCTTTTGCCATTCTGAGGGCTTCTGTGGGTCATGAATTTTGGGCTAGGATTTTGTGGGGGCCTGGCTTCTTGATTTGAATTCAAATTCTTGATTTGAATGCTCARTACTTTTGGAGAGCTCCTCAATAATCAGGAAAGCACTGTAGTGATCATGTGGCCTCCAGACAGGAGGATGCCACTCCTGCCTGCTCCCAGACCCAAGCCCTTGGACAATTTGTCGGGGACAGTCAGGATTCCTCCCCTCTCATTTATGCAAAAGCCAAGGAGGTTCCTGTTCTCCTTCCTACTGTGCTCTYTGCTAAAGATTCCCTTCTGCAAGAAAAGTTTTAATAACGTAACTTTTTAAATTCTACTTGGCATTAACTCTGTAAAACATCATTGCACGCACGTACTCACACACACTCTAATTTCAGAAAGGATTGCTAAGGGTTTTTTCTTTAATAGCACAAAACTGCACTGGAGTGTTCTTTTGAACCTTACCATTGCCCTGATGGTGCTTAACATGATGGGGAAATTGTCTGAAAGGAAACGAAATGGTAATTATACCTAAAAATGGCAGCGTCTGTTCCATCTGCATAACCTAACTTGTATGGCTGTCAACAAAATGTCAAACCTCTAGACAAGCAAGTCTAGTATTTATGAAAATAGACTCACCTTAAAACTGT
Source organism: Rhea americana (assembly GCF_003343005.1). Lineage (NCBI taxonomy): Eukaryota > Metazoa > Chordata > Aves > Rheiformes > Rheidae > Rhea > Rhea americana. The sequence continues at coordinate 4,564,663 of NW_028186501.1, read as the reverse complement.
AAATATAGCAGGACTCTTCTGGCTCCAAGCAGCAAGTATCTCTTGAAGGAGCCAATTGCTTTGCTGAGACCCAGGAGAGTAATGGCATGGGCATTGCTTAAATGAGTTTGGAAAAGAAGAAAACCTTTGGCAGCAACTTCTTATGGTTTCTGTAGCGGGTACCGTACTGTAAATTTTTACTGATTTGTCTAGCTTGCTCTTATATAACAGGTATTGTCAAATGTAGGCAATCCTTTATAATGCAAAATGTGTGACCTAAAATGAATGTAGTAATGCTTGTCGAAATATCTCTTATTAATTGCATAGTTATTTTGACTAGTCTCTCTTATCTTAACGTATCTTGTTTCATTTTCTTCTTCAGCCGAAAAATTCTTTTGCTCTTCATCCAAGCTAGTGCTGAGGTATTATATGAATTTTTGCCCTGAGCTGCCTTCGGGTTTTCATACCTGGAGCCAGCTAGTTTCTGTCCTCACTGTAACTCTGTCTAGCTTGTGCACTTCTGACTGCCTCCAGAGCTGACCGCAGAGCATGTCCTAGAAAAACCCTCCTGCCACTATAGAAGCAGTTTAAGAGAATGTATGTGTTCAGAGGGTCATTTTGAAGGAGACCTGTTTTTTTTCCTTCTTTTTTAGTTTCAAGTACTKTTCAGAAGCCTCCTGCACAGTTTTGCCTTACCTCCCTAAGTAGGTACTGCTGCTGATTTACAGGAATCCTTGTCCCTTCTGTGATCAAAATGTTTATCTTTTGAATCATGTTAAGGAAACAAATTTATCTCCCCACCCCCCCTTAAAGAGTTAATATTTTCTTTTAAAGAACAGAAATCCRTAGACTCATGTCTAACATTCTAAATCTCTGTTTTAATAGTGCTTTTTTCTCTTCTATTTAACCACTTCACCTTCTTCAACATACCTGTGATTCAAGATGAAAAAGTCAAATTCTTTTGGAGTATTTTCTTGCTCTTGCATGCAGACTTCTTCCACAGTTTCTCCCAACCACTTGCCTCTGTTTCAGTTGTTTAGCATAGACAGAAATTCACCAGCAGCACTTAAGTTCAAAACAAAATAAGCTCAAGGAGGGAACAGTTTTATTTTTCTTAGGCAACACATAATTATCCACTCTTCATTTCATGTGCAATTTATTTTACCCATTAGGCTTACAAGGGGCTGCAGCTGTATCCTTCCTTTCAATCTCCCAAAAATATTCCAGCGCTGGATTTGCTTTTCCGGTCATTTTAGCAAACCAATTTAAAATAAAAATCATCAAGTTGTCATTTTTAGAGACTGAATCCCTTTGTATGTCTCTCTACGTAGGGTCAGCCCCAGGGAAGAGTAGACCTTAGCTTTGGGATGATCCCATAGGCAGCCTCCTTGTCTTCCTAAGCACATGCATGGGAATGCTGGAATGGAAGGACACCTTATATACGGGGGGAGACTCTTCTTACCTACTATAGTTAGAGAGCTGGTTCTCTACCCAACACAGCATGTACTGAAGAATGCTGATTTTGGCCTCAGTAAGTCAACGAGGTTGTAGTAGCTGTATTTTGGGTTCCCATTGGTGGGCAGCAACATGAAGTAGGCAGACAGGTTGCTACAAAGATTGCATGTTTACTCAGAATTTTTGCTTTAAAGATGAGCTTTGCAGTTACCCTTATGCTGACAGACCCCAAAGGATGCAACAGAGATCTTGCCGATGCTATAAAATCATTTCCCTTTAAGTCCCATTTATTTTTAGTTTTGACATGTAGAAGTAATCTTGYAGTCCCTGCATTTTTATAAGGAAAAAGTACCCTTTTATTTCTTTCTGTGACCTAACTAAAATGATTCAAAGGACATATTTTGTTGCATAGATTGTGAAATCTTCCTTGTTTATTTCAGTATCYAGAGTCAGAGGGGACAAGAGGTCCTAGCCCTTCTCACATTTAAAACAGCAGCCTGGAGAAGCAGAATCAAGCACCACACTTGCTTTCTGAATGTTGAAAGAAAAGTGAAAGTATAAAGCAAATYACTCAGATTTGGCTTGGGTAGAAACACTCCCACTTCCTGAAGGAAAAATCACTTTAAARGGTGGTGTATTCTCTTGGTGGAAGCCCGAGCAGGACCCTCAATGTTATCTTATCCTTTTAAAGTAGATCTAAATGAACAGGCATGTGCAGAGAACTGATGAAGAGGTTAGCTGTGCAGATTGCCCTAGCAAACAGCTTGCTGAAGGCACAAGCAGAGCTTTGTGTGGGGTGAGATAAAGGGGGTTCGTGTCCTTATTTCATGCTTTCCTGGAGAATCAGGACTGAGTTGACTCCTGGCATGTGCTTCTCCTGCATCTCAGCCTGTTCCACCAGTAAGAATCCAGGAGGTGCAGCGCTTTTGCTCCTTGATGTGATGGGGCAATCTAGGTGGCTTTATGTGGTCCCTGGGTTCCTCTGCACCTAATAAATTACCAGCTGCTTGCTCTGGCGCTCTCTCTTGCTCTCTCTCTGAGTTTGTATATATGGGATACCAACTCTCTGGAAGGGCCTCTGATATTGTGTGTGTTAATTTATTACCTTCTAAAAACTTCCATGGAGAAACTGTTAGGAGAGGAAGCACTAAATCCTTTGACTGTCGTTAGTCTCTTTAAAAATAATCGAGAAAAACATTTAAAAAATAGCACTGGTCAGAAATGTGAATCCGAATCTATAAATCTTTCTCCAGTTAACTCCTGAGTATCTTTTTTTATGAGAACAAGATGGACAGAAAGGCCTTTGGAGGGACATCATTCACACTATCTGAAGGAACGGTGGATAATAGGCCTCAAGGGAAGCCCTGTAAACTCAGTGATCTTTCTGTCTACCGGGTTTAGGTTTATTTTAGACCTTTGGTCATATTCTGCTGCCACTGAACTAGAGATATCACTAAATACTCCCCCGGGTTTCCTATGTACCTACTGTATGTACTGCAATCGACAGATAAAACCCACACATTATCCCTTGAGTATTCTCTTAAAATTCTGAACTAGCTGAGGAAATGATGTTAGATTTCCATTACATCTTTGAAAAAGAAAGATTTTTCTCCTCTCCCCTTATCTCCTTGGCAAATCTCTCTAAGATATGCCTTTTTGCCCTTCTAAGCTTCTCAGAAGAACACTAAAAGACAAATGGCTTTCATGAATCATTTCTTATTGACAGCAGTGTCTACCTGTGTTTTGGGGAGATAAGGTCTTYTTACCTGGCCTTCAAAACAGGATGAGGACTGAATACACATGGCAAAGGCTAGACAGTACTCTTTTTCTACTGCTTTAAGATAAAAATGTATATGAAAATTAACCATGGGAAGATGATTTATTTAATGGTATAGTTCATTGGTTTATTTATTATTTCAATCACAAACTTTGCCTTAGTACCATAAAGCCTCTCCCAAAGTCTGACGCTGATTTTTCCACACCACTTGCAGCTACATGTTCTGTAAATGAGCAGACTGGGTACAGCTTGCTGTTGAGACTGGAAAATACGATCTGGAATCCAATGTTTGCTCCTAATTCATAYTTGTAAAACAAATTTTGGTTCGTGTGCAAGCAAAACTTAAGATTTTTGAGCACATATTGTACATAAAATCTGCCTAAACTTGCATGCTGAATTGTATGCGTATAGTGCTGTTTCTTTAGAAAATGGCCATTCCAGTCTGGAATGAGTCCCGCTTGCCTCATCCAAATTTCTCTGCTGATGACATCAGCTTTCTTACACTGATGTTGCTAACATGGTGGATGCTGTTTTCCGAGTGTTGGTTCAGCCCTGTTGTGTGAGGATGATCCCAAGAGTGAGCCAGGCAGGACCGTTTCGTTTCGACACTTTTCCGTAGCTCTGCGCTGGCTTCTGTTTGCACGCTGAGCGCGGTAGGGCCTGCTACACCGGCTGCGGCATTACGGCATCACGCTGCTCTGTGCTGATCTGTTGTTTCCTGTTTGGGGGAAGACGTAAAGAAATTAATCTGGCTTGATTTGAAAGTTTACTGATTCTAGGGGACTTTGTCATAAACCCTCCGCTGATTCCAGTGAAAACACAAACAGGCCTTGTAAAGATTGGGAAAATCTAACCTGCCTGTTTGTTTAAATGATCACTGGAAAGAGGATTTTCTACCTAATACTCTTTATTCCAGTCACCACCATGAGACTGTAATGATAGCTAAAACAGCAGCAACCGCATATTATTTMTTAAGCAATGCAAACTTGCTGACTATTAAATGCCTATTGCTAACCACAAGTGYAGAATCTACAATAACTAGATCTAGGTAATTTTTTCAGTGAATACTTTTGCRCTGCGGAGATTTACCCAGGCAGAAGCTTTGCAAGATACTGACATGTCACAGTTTGGGTAAGAGGAGATCAGAATAACAGATTCCCTGCTCATACAGTTAGTTAGGTCTGAATGGGTCTTTGACAGTTGTGCGTGATCTTTGGCATGTGTTAAAAGAAATTTGGAAAGAAAGGAGGTAGATACTTGCTACAGCAGCTACCTTGTCTTGTGACAAGAAGCAGTGGAAAGGCAAAGATGAAGCYTGAATTGTGAGGAATAAGTGTAAGCTCCTTTTACCTAGTGGAAAAGACAGAGAAGGAGGAATGAGCTACTGTGGGTGAGTACTGCTGGGTAAAACCTCCTTGTGTACTCCTGGCAGCATTGGAAGAAAAATAGTTTATCAGGTCTCTGAGTTCAAGCCCCATGGTGTAAGAGAGGAAGCAAGAAAGGGACAGAGGGAACCTTCTTTTCATTGCTGTTTCAGCAGTCACATTTTTTTTTCTCAAGTAAGTGTCTGGTTAAAAAAAATAAATCATTCTCTCATCTGTGTCCTTCAGCTGGTGCCATCCCTTCCTGAAGGGTGAAGAAGGCTCTTCATAGCAGCACTATTACATAACTGCAGAAGTGCTCTGGAATTAATTACCATTCTGAACTCTGTGTGCAATACTTTWTATTGMCTTACACTCAGCATGCAGTGCATTTTAGTACTGGAACTTCTAATTTTTCTTAGCATGATAATCAACCCTCTTTTGCTCAGAGTATTTGTATATTTTCCACCTATCAGCAATGGAGACATAAAATTACTCTAAGCTCAGTCATCTCATACAGAATTCCTAAATCTCATAGTTGATTACTACACAGATTAAAAAGCAGAGTATAAGCATGAAGTATTACCTGTTATTATACCCAGTTAGGGTCATAAAAGATATGACATGAAATCAAGAATGTGAAAGAAGATTTCAGAAAACTTCAGCATTTTTTGAAAAGGTATGTGATGTTTTTGCCATTTTCTTGTGATGAGGCAGCACTAATGGCCTGTCTCTATGATACATAAATCTGATTTTCTTGCATCTTTCCTTGCTAAGTAGMAGCATGCCAAGTATAACTTCAAGTGAATTACAGCTGCAGTTGACAGGGGGAAATGAAAGACTTGTCTCCCCTGACTCACAAAGGTGACAGTATTGACATTTTGTTTTCATCATGGAACAAAACATGCAGTTTCAATGATACTCAAATGCTGCTGCCTTTTAAATGAAGTACATTGTACATTTCAAATRCTCCGAAAGGGTCATTCAAAAAGCTCATTTTCCAGAATAGTAAGCAGCAAAAAAATGTGCGTTCTAGGCACATGAAAAAAAGCAGAAAGCCCATCAGACATAGTAATTGCAATAGAATAAAAACTTATTTGAAGTCAATTGGCATACACATTGATTTACTGCAGTGCATGTCCTGGTCTAGCAATACTAGTTAGATTGCATTGGTCCCCTGTTGAGCTAAGGTTGAAGGAATTCACACAGYATTTAACTGCTTCAGCCCCAGGTTTTTTAAATACATGCCAAGTAGCTGTCTTGTCTATAATTCGCTTGAGTATCAAGCAAGAACTCCAGTGATACCAATGTAGAGCTTAGTACAAACGATCATGACATTTTAGAGTTGTTAAGTTTCACAYTTAATATTCCTGAGGTGTGCAAAATAGTTTCTGAACTGGTATGTTAAGATAGAGTCTAATAACTTCTTGTACTGAATTTGATACTTCCCATCTCTGAGAATATTCTGTGGCATATTGGGATATGGACTTCAAGTTCATTTTTCGCATTGCCYGTACTGAATCTGTGATGGAATTCCTCATGATTTCATGGATGAGSTGAGAGAGAAAAATACGGTAATACTAGTACTATAGGGCCTGGCTTTGCTGAGTGCAGTCCTGGTTTGCTGAGAATATGGGGAAAATGCTCTGGTTAAGGTTGAAACTTCTTAATCCAGATATCAAAACCCATTGTAAGCTTAAAAATCCTGTCTCMCAAGTTCAACTTCATTTCATCAGGGACAGCACTGTGGGCATTCGGTGATAAGAGAGAACTTGTATAATTGGAGCACTGGTGTAAAGTATAAAAGATAAGGCAAAGGAAGAGCTGTATTCCTTTCTTGAATTTCCCTCTCCAAGACTGAGGAAGAATGGACAATARCCAGACTAGAAATAAGGGCTTGAGAGAGACAAGCGAATTGACTGCTGGCCTTCAGAAAGAGATCTGATGTGAATTTGTCATTTGTAATATTTCACTTACAACATATAATACACAACATATAATGGCAGCTAGGTAGCACGTATCTGATATTGATAACCATTTAAATTAGTTTCCGGATGGTTATTAATGTTTATGTAATACATTGCTTGTGTGGGTGTTTTCCCAGTGGATATGTGGTTATCTTACTGGACAAATAAGCTTCTCCTTGGAAGGAAAAACAGATTTTGCTAATTTAGGAAATATATCCACAAAGATATCCAACTAAAGTATCACCCAGACTGATATTTATCACTGAATGTAAGAACTTTGTTACGTACATCTGAAACTCATAGCCTTGCTATCACGGGATGGATATTCTTTAATGAGGTATTCCAGAAAGCCTAGCTGTTGTCTATGACTTGGAGTCAATTTTGACCATGGAAAAAAAAAAAAACCTAAACACTTACTTTTAAATGATTACAGTTGCATGAAATGAACCCTTAGCCTTTGAGCCATCCTAAACACATTTCAACGTTCCTGATTCTTTCCCTGCACTAGGTAGGGAATTTTACTTACCTTATTTTTTTCTACTCAAGTGCTTTAGATTTTCTGAAATTGTTTCTCAACAAAAGAGTAAGTTTCTAAACGCGATCTCACTAACACTTTGATATACTCAGGAGTGAAGGTTTTAAGAAGGAAAACACTCTTTGTTCACTCGACAGTCACATAGTTTAATCAGAATCTGCTCAAGTTTAGGGAAACAATTTATCTGTATAAAGTTTGTCCTGAAGTTTGCATCAGGTATTGCCCTTAATATGTAGACTATTATTTCTTGTATAGTAGGACTTCCAACTCCACTGATGTTGGGAAATCTGGTAGCATTGGTGGTAAAGTGAGCTGCCTTCTTCAAAGTGAGGATGATTTCAGGATCTGAGTCTTTCAAAACCCTCACCCAACTCTCTCTTTTTATATTTATCAGGATCAAGAAATTTCCCCACATTTTGCTGGGATACAACCCCAGGGAAGTTCCACTTTGGCACAGGTATATTAYGTTCATTTATGGCAGTTGTCAAATTGGGAGACACTTTAAAACASTATTGACTGCTGTTTTCTGAAGAGTCTAGTACAACAGTCACATTGCATAGCATGATAATAATACTATTAAAACAAACTTGATAGTAAATCACTAAGAAAAGATATGTATGTATGTATATACAAACATATTTTTTAACTTCCAGTAGCTGCAAAGGACACTGGTGAGAAACTTCTGAGAGGGGCTGAGGAAGCTACCATAGAATCATAGAATCAGTAAGGTTGGCAGGGACCTCTGGAGATCATCTAGTCCAACCYCCCTGCTCAGCAGGGTCACCTAGAGCATGGTAGACAGGGTTGCATCCAGGCGGGCCTTGAAGATCTCCATGGAAGGAGACTCCACAGCCTCTCTGGGCAACCKGTTCCAGTGCTCTGTCACTCTCACAGGGAAGAAATTCCCCCTCAYGTTCAGGTGGARCTTCYTGTGCTTCAATTTCTGCCCATTGCCATAGGCTAGTGATGCTCTTCTTGTCTAATTCTGCATGCTGAGCATGATACGAGTAACCTTTCTTTTGCGTATTTTATTTTAAGGAAATAAAAATGATTAGAGATGAAAGTGCTTGGGATGACAGATCAAAGACTGAAGGAACAAATTAAATAAATTCAGTGCCTACAGCCTGTTGACTTCACTTAACATACTGYGGACAAAGAATTTACTAGTGGTTTTGTGAACTGAGTTAGCATCTCTGTTAACTTTCTCCTTTGTTCTATCAATAAATGAAACACTTTGGAAAATGCAYGGGACTTCTCCAGTCTAAGTTTGGAGCACTGAATAAATCTTCTTTCTGTCATCAGGTAAATCTGCATACCCAGGATCTGAATCTTTTTGACTCCACCTGTTGACTCTAGAAGGAACTGAAGGAGACTTTAGGCTCCAGAATGAAATTGTTAGTCATTTTGGGATTGTTTCCTTCAAGTAGAGACACTGATGCGTGTATGATGTGATCCCACACCATGGTCACTATATTAAAGCCAAAAAAATCCATTGAATGATCTGGTTCTCAAAAACTGCTGAGCACACTGTGCTATTTCCAAGCGCAACTGATTTGACTGGTTACTGACAGTACTGGAAAACAGTTTCTAACAACTTTCTTGTTTCTGAAATGCCTCTTTTGGATATTTTTTTTGCCCTGAGATTATAAGGTTTTTAAGTACTGCTGGAAGGTTCACCTTGAGCTAGCTTGCTTTAACTGATAACTTTGAGAGCACTGGCACCACCTCAGCATCCGTAAGAGGGTRTGTTTTAGACAAGCTTGGTCTGATGATAACACTGTTTACAGTAATGCTCCAGAGAAGAAGAAAGGCCCAAAACAGGTTAGGTTCAGTGCAGCTTTTTTCATATGATGCCCTTCAGGCCCAGGACACATAGTAGGATGCTTTAGGACATGGAGCCTGCTAACTGCAAAAGTTCACAACGTTAGTGCTAAAGTGTACCAATTTAGCTTTTACCAATACAGTCTGAACCTTCTGTGTTCACAAGTACTGAAGTTGAAATTTAACAGAAAGCTTGATTGCAAGGGCTAAACTTTTGCATTTTGTGTCCTGCGTTTACTTAAGGTTCTTCTAGCAGAGTAAAACTGAATGAAGCAGGTCATCATCTGTCCTACATTGTGTATGGTTTCTAGTGCACAGAAGTTTAAATGCAAACATTTCTTTTAGACAAAGGAAGTTAATCTTGATTCCATTTCTTGCCTTCTTCAAATATTTGAAAGAGTTGAAAAATTATCTCAAAATATTATTTAATTTYCTTTGTGAAAGGCAGAAATTGTGAGGTGTAGCTGGCTCTGGACTTTCAAGACCCTGAGCTCTGCAGGAGAGGCACATCACGACAGCACTGGCAATAAGGAGGACCTATGTCCYTCTGCTCTGCAGCCTCTGAGACAGTCTTGTGGGAGTTCAGAGCTACTCTTCATTACCCTATAGCACTAAGCTACTCTAAACTACCCCATATCAAAAGCTGGGGAGTGGAAAAGCAGCTTTTATATCATCCCATATTAACCCCAATTGTTCCAGCTACCTACAGAGCAAGCATGAGGCTGAGGGTTTGGCCTGTTACCGGTAGTTTCTGTTTATCTCCTAAGTATCATCAAAAATCCAATGTTTTAGAAGAGCTAAAACCAGTACATATTTTGTTTGATAAAAAACATCAAAGAATGTTTTGTGCCCAGAATTTGAACCAGAGCGGAAAGCTTAATGTTGTTTAATCACAAGGTTAACAGTAGACACCAAATACAAGAAAATTGCTGGTATGTGGGGTGGACTAATTCTTTCATATTTACAGTTAAAAAAAAAAAGAAAAAAAAGACAATTTCTAACTTAGTAGTTTGTTTTTACAAAATGAAGCATTTGAAAATGACAAATACCTTTCCATTTACCTTTATCAGCAGTTAAGAATATTTAACTTCCGCCTCATAAAACTGGGTAAATTTCCTTCCATGATTAAATACTTCGCACAAAAGCTGTGGTAGGATTCATGGGATTGCTCTAGTATTTTGCAATCGATACTATATAGACATAAAGCTGATGAAAAAATTCCAGTAGTATGGCCATTTCTTCAAAACGTGTTTAAAATTCGTTTTAAAAATRCATTATAATGTTGAAAGATAGTCTTTTTCCCTGCTTCTAAATGACTTCATATTTATAGATTGCATTCTAAAATTTTATAGTGAAAGTAGATATAAAGCATTTTACTGCATACAAGAAAGAACATCTCTTTCAACATAGGAAAATTCAGTTTTGCGTGTAAAAATTGGATGAAATTTTGTAATTCTCWATTTTTGTTTTGATTTGCAAGGAAACAATTTCTGTAAACAGAATTTGCCATTATGTTCTGATTCTTGCATGGAATATCTTGTTTTATTTTAAATTTTCCTCCTCCATTATTCAGTATTAAAGATTTTTACTCCAAAGGATGAGTAACACTCTCTTCTGTTTCAGGGCTCTCATTTTGTTGTTCATTGTTTGTAGGAATTCTCAGGAAAATGAAGTCTTAAGTCTTAAAATTAGTCTTACATCAATGTTCTATATTATGTGCAAAGTTTTAGGAGACAATCTTGTCAGCAGTCTTGTCCATTCGAATACTTGTAGGGAAATAAAAATAAGGGAAAATCAAATGATTATTGTGAATGTTCTCTGTAATAATCACACAATTGTATGCAATTTTGCAGCTTGTGAAGTACTTTTCCCACAGGTAGGTATTTTATTTAACTGAGAGGAATATTCGGAATTAACAAATATAAAAGTTATTGACTCTGCAATTAGAATAAAATCCTTTTCCTTTAAATTATACCAATTTACAGTAAACAGCAGAAGAGCAAAAAATGAACAAAATGTTATAAAAAATTGAAGAGGTCTGAGAGGGAAATAAAATAATAGAGCAGATAATTAATTGTACCTGGACATAGGAGGAAAAAAAGTAATTTTTAAAGAGGAGGTAGAAATTCTCCTATTGCTTCTTAGTTTTCATATCCTTCCTGCTCACGTCAAGAAGAACTTTACCTGCCCAGATCCATCCTGATTTGTCCAGTTATATGACACTTCTGGAAGAGTAATATTTAATTGAGACATAAGTAATTCAGGAGACATCATTGGAAATGTTAAGATGGGACACTGTGAGAATAAAATATATGCTCTGACTTTTAAATGCAATTAGAGTGGAATCCAGAAGGAGAAGGTATCATGGGGAAAAATAGCCATGGGGGTTTGTAACCAAACATATTTTGGAAGAATGCAGGAAGTGTTGCATAAAATCTGATTAGAAAATATAACAGAGGGAAAGGATGCAGAAGGGAAATGGGAAGTGTTCAAAGCTAAATTAATATATACCCAAGTGTAAGAGTGCCATCTGGCAAGTCATCCCTAATCTGTACCCTGAGGAGAAAGGAAACAATGGTTTATATGCAGAAAAGAAGAGCAAAAATAATTAACCACTTAAAAAAATTAAGATAAAGAAAATTAGAAGTGCTCTGGAAAGCTCTCATTAGCTTAGTAAATTTTGGAAAAAGTCAATGGAATGAAGCGGAGGAGAATGGGCCGACAGTTGTGCCCGGTACAGGTTAATAAGGCTTTTGTAAGGGCACAACCTTACACGCGCTTCTGTCCAGAGCACTTTAACAAAGCTGCGGGGCCATCTCGCCAACCACTGCTTTATAAAAATAAAATGTAGTAAATGCAGTTGTGCAGTGTTGTTTCCAGACCCCTGATGTGACCCTGACCTACAGAATCACCAGGAATTCAGAGACCAAAGAATCAACGCCAGTACACAGGAAAGCTTTGTGCTGGCGTTGGAAATCGTGCTTGTGATTCGGTCACGTATGTGCGTGCATGTGGCTTCGAACATCAGCTTAAAGTGGTGCAACGGATAAGCATGGGTTTAAGCATATGCTTAAAGTTCAGCRCCCGTTCAATCGTTATGCTGGATGAGAGTCTAAGCAAACATGGAGAAATTCAGACTTTATTTCTTTTCATAAAGTGATGTTTGAGGTATGCAGAGGTTAGAGTGCTGTGTTTAGTGGGAAACAGCATCAAAAACTCAAATAAGATGTACACGTGCCTTTCTATATGCAGCAAAGAGGATATAACCAGGTAATGTCTCACATAGCAAACAAAGAACATTCAGTGCAGTTAAAACGAACATCAAAAGCATATAGTTACAACACCCTCTGCAGCAAGAGGTACCAAGGTATATATAGCAATATCACTGTCTGTAATGTGACCTTGACATAGCCTGTTCATAACTTCTAAAAGAAAATGGGTCTATAATATAAGGAAGGACATAGGTTGTACTTATTAAAATAATAGAATTTATTTCTCTTATTAGCTTTTGAACTTGTAAATAAATAACTGGGTTTTTTTTCCTGTATTTAGAAACTTAACCTATAATGGAAATGAAGTTCTGTAAGAAATTCAACACATATATTTGTACGCTTGAATTTCTTCTGATTCAAATGTCAGCTCTTCCATTTATTATCTGAAGACTTCTTTTTTTTTTTTTTTTTTTGACATGTAAGGATAATTTACTTTTAACGGGGGAAAATTTGCACTGGATCTGATTATCATATAAATTGTTCTTGAAATAAAATGGGTTAAAAAAAATAGCCAGTTGTCAGACCAGACCTGTTGCTGGTAATATCTTAACCCAACCCATCACTTTCATTCCCTACTGCTCCTCTTACTGTAGGAGATCACTTACTTATGACCAAATTTACATGTTTGGTAGTAGAAAGCTGCTAGTCTTAGTGAAGTTATCCTGAAGTAGCTGGGTCAGTGGGAGAAGTAGTTAAGAACAGAAAATACCACCAAAGTGAATAAAACCATCTTGAATATAATGGTTCACAGATAGACAGTAAGTGATCAAAATGAAATCCACTTGTTATGTTTTGTGTGTGTGTATGAGAACACTTTAGCAGTAATTTTACTTTTTTTCATAGAAGAATAATAGATGAGACCGTACAGCCAGTGGGGTTACTATTCATAAATACTATGTAAGCAGCCARTCATTGTAACCAATAGTTCAAGAAAATGGAAAATTCATGTGATGGCAAGAGGAAAATAAAGATGTAAAGTAATGTTTTCCTTTCATACCTGCGTCAAAGCTGGTTCAGGTGGGCAACATTTCAGAAATAATTAGAAATAGATGCTATATACACTGTAATATTTTTCCTGAAATTCTGAAGCTTGTACAACACCTACGTGCTAATGCCTAATTATAGGCAATAGCATGGATAATACAGCTAGTACTGGAGCTTGGTGGGAGATGACATATACGTTTGGTTACCCATGYTTCTCACAGGTCAAAAGTGCCAGCTCATTTCAGCCCTTCCTCCTTCCTCATCTTTCCTTGACTTCTCTGAAAGCACAGCAGAATTTCTCTGCTTCTTTTTTCCTGATCTTCTGGTTATCATGTCAGGTCAAGTTCAGCTTCTTTCCCTCTCATCCCATTCCCCTAAAATTAAAATACCTTTAAGCTGCCTTCTGCCATTTCATCCAGGTTTGAGGGTTAGAATTTCTGTTCAGTTTAATTTATTCTCTTCTCAGCTTCAGTYTTTTGGTCAGTGTCAGCTGCAATCCGTGTTAGAAGAAACAAAAATAGAGAAACAGTTCTGTAGGTTGGAGCAAAGCAGAGGCTGGAAGTGGGAATTGGAAGAGGGGAGGAAAAATCTGACCGTGTGTTATAAACCAGTAAGCTATCGATGATGATTTTATCTTGGGAAAAGAAATGATGCAAAAAGGAGGGAGGGGGGAGAAGGCAAAGATGGAACTCTTSTGAGCCTTGTACTGTTAATGTTTTTGCTTTATTGCTAATATTTTACCTGTTTCACTGTGATATTTAATTTGAAATATTAGCGCTTAATGAACATATGTATTTGATGGAAGAGTCAAGCAGTAAGTAATTGAAAAGTAGTCTCTGGACAAGGGGTTCTGCAGTGAAAAGTGTTTATCAATAGAAGCAAACATTCTTCAGGCAAATCACTGCTTAACTTCCATCTGTGTTCTGGCTGGTGTTAGTTGTGACAGCAGTAAAAGAGTTGAACAGTGGAAATGAGTAAGAGAGGGCAGAGAGGATTCTGCGGAATTACTGGAGAATTAACTACTATGAAAATGAATGAGAAGTTCCGTACCCTGACCTTTGAGTCTTCCTGATGCATTTCATTTAAGCTTTTTCCCTAAATAATCTATATTCRGTCATTTTGGGGGGTATATGGACAGCTGTTTGAAACATTAGAGCTGAGCAAACAGAAGTTTATTTTAAGTCTTTCCCCTTCTATTCTCTTTCTKCAATATGTCTGGAAACACAGTAAGCATTACTTTAGGATAAAGAATACTGAGCTTATATGAATTAAATAGCTTCCAAAAAGTAAACCTTGAGAGGACTCTCTGTGAATTGCTTAATTGTTTCCACATTTGTGTTCCTGCAAAGAAAGGTATGTATGTTTGTTTTTGGTGGGAAACTTTGCTATATGTTTTCTTCAATGTTAAAGATATGGACAAGAGAAAAAGCCAGTAACTCAGGCCTTTCAGATAAGTCCCTTCACCTCAGTGAATTAAACACTGTATTAGTACAGTATACAACAAGGCAAAACGCTGATCATGTGCATGATGAAACCATCATTTGTATGATTGTTTAGTTAGTAAGAGCTTAGTCAGGAGGGTTCTTTATAACAGCAGAAATAGATTTCTGAGCTAACTCTTTTCATGTGAATGGAAACCTTTGGAATAGCAAAATTCAAAGCTAATCAAGAAGAATGGCAATTTACAGAAATTCAGAATCTAGGGTAGTTGGTTTGCCCAGAGAGCCAGGTGTAAGACGGCTTGGCTCTTCATCTGTAGCTGAGAAATGTCTTACCTGAAACCTACAGTGGCCTTATTAAATATTTCTCATTCCATTGAGAATGACAGMCTATAAAATTTCTCAATCCTTTCTTTTTCTTTCATGAACAATTTTCCCTTCTGCTACATAGTTTCACATGTGATAATCTTACAAAATTAGCTGCAGTTTGGAATTTTTTCAGTATTTTATCAGCTGCATTTTATGAGCTGCTGATTAATTTCTGAAGTATGTTCTCCAAGGTTCTCCTGATATGTCTGAGTGCTAGACATTGCTGAGGACTGAATATTTTATTTYGATAAAAGATATGTGTGAAAACATATGTAGTGAATATTTCCCATTTGAGTTAGAACTAAGGTGGCTTTAGGGTTGAACATATGATCAGTCTGATGAAACATAGGTAATCATTCTCCCATGTACAGCCTGAAAAAAAATACAGGTATGGTATCAGTGTACTGAGCTGATTCTGATGCTGTCYGCATAGCTGCAATTTATTTATTTACTTTTTATTTTTATTATTATTTTTGTTTTTTAGGATGGCTTTCCCCACATGGTGTTCTCCCCCAAGCCTGACAACTTCCATGCCCTTCTCATATGYTTACCCATTTTAGCCCTCCTGATTTTCTCAGTGAACTCTGAAAAGTCATAAACAGGGGTCCAGGAGAATGCAATTGGTGCACCTCAGGAAGCACGAGGGGTCACCACAGGGAACAGTGTCAGAGTCAGAATACAGTGCAGTGAAT
This sequence comes from Rhea americana, assembly GCF_003343005.1. Taxonomy (NCBI): domain Eukaryota; kingdom Metazoa; phylum Chordata; class Aves; order Rheiformes; family Rheidae; genus Rhea; species Rhea americana. The sequence continues at coordinate 4,549,012 of NW_028186501.1, read as the reverse complement.
CCTGCAGGCATGGATGCCTCTAGCAATAGTTATGAGTTAATATACTCCTCCTTTATAGAGCAATAAAACTCCATAATAGGAAAATCCCCCCTCCTCAGGCTTGTGAGCATAGTTGAGTCTGAGGATGTCAGATGAAAGCCCCACACTGGCTATCTCTGAGTGACCTTTGGGAAAGAATTGTCTGGGGTACCCTTATATAGTGGCTACAGAAGTCACACTAAACTTATCTTTGTGGAGTGCCTGCCCGCATAACTTTCTTCACAAGTTTCCATGAAATAACATTCTCAGTCCCAAATCTAAGTGAATCAACTTCTCTGAAAGTTGATGGAAAAAAAATCTCTTACTCAATGCTCTCACCTCATGCAGTGCTGTGAGTGGGCTGGAGAGGGAGATTTTGGTGGTCAGACCACATCCTGCTGCCCTCTTGTTTGTGCAGCTCAGAGAGCCCTGAGCTGCTTCTCCCCCATCCCCTCTCCAAGCAGGGGTTTACCTTCAGGCATAAACTTCAGGGGAGCCACTGGGTGAGGCGAACGAAGTTATCTGGAAATTGCATTGAGTTGCATAAAGTGGTGGAGCTTCCTGCATCCAGGTAAGAAGGAGTAGGTGGAGAGGTGAACTGTGCAGATGGGGAAGGACAGGGAAGGTCAAAGGCACAGAGGGATGTACATGGCAGAGCTATGCAGGACATAGTGGGAGTATCCCAAAGAGAAGGGGGGCAGGGGTCCCAGGAAAAACACTTGCTCTTCTCACTTGAGGTGGAGCAGAAAGGGGTAAACTAGGGCACCGGCGCACAGAGCGGACTGCTGCTGGCGGCTCCCCTCTGCCAAGCGAGAGAGGAGATTGATCACATTGGTGGATTTTTCTCATGTTGGCTCCATTCTCCCCCCGCCCCCCCTTCCCACAAGCACAAACCTCCTAGGGCCGCCCCCGAAGAGTCAAGCTCTCCTGGGGAAGGCAGAAAGAGACAGGGCGGGCAGGCTGGGAGAAGCAGCACTATCCACTCCCAGCAGAGGGGCGGCACAGCTGACAGAGGCAAACCCGTGGCGTGCGAGGGGCTGAGCCCCGGCGGAGCCCCTGGCCCCGCTGGGCAGCCCTGCCCCCTCCGGGAGGGCTCCTTCTGCCCCCTATCTGCACGGGGCAGCCCTCGGGAGAGCTCTGGCCGGGAAGGGGGCGCACCGAGAAGAATCAAACCCACACCTAAAGGAGGAGGACGGGCGTGGGGGGAGGGAGGGGAGGAGGGAGGGAAGACGGGGAGGACAACGCAACCCACATGTCAGCCTCGCAGCGGGCTCTTCCTCCAGGCAGCGAGCCCCTGCCGCTCCGCGGGAGCTCTCGCCCAGCCGCGCGGAGGGGATGAGGACGCGGCGCCGCCTCGACCGCGCCGCCGGCGGCTGCAGCACCGCGGACAGCGC
>NW_028186501.1:4530855-4547508 GCF_003343005.1 Rhea americana | reverse complement strand
GCCGCGCCCCGCGCATCTAGGGCAGCGCCCGGCCCCGACGCGCACATGTAAGCAGCGAGACCGCGGAGCCCCCGGCGCTCCCCGGGCCCCCGCCTCGGCGAGCGCCGCGGCCCGAGCGCCGGTGCCTACTTGCGCGCCGCGAAGTTTGGCTGGGGTTGGGGGTGCGCCGCTGGGCGATGGGGTCGGTGGCGGCGTTGCGCGGGGCGTGCAGGCGGCTCTGCGCGGTACCCTTTGAGGGTGTTGGCAACCTGCTCAGTCTCCGTGCAGTCCAAGTGGCTTTGTCTGATACCATCCGCACGGTTTGGACCCGTGCGGTTGTCTTGTCTGGTAGCAGGGTGAATTCTTTAGAGGGTTGTTCGTGCTGGAAACGAAAGCATGGCCAAGGCGAGGAGAGACAGACTGGCAGGTGTAAATATGGGAYGCTGCTTCAAGCCTGTTTGAGCTTGCTGCGTTTAATGGGTGTCAGGACTCCTTCTTTCCACGTTTTCTCTTTTCTTGCAATAACTATAAAGTAATCAATGGAGAGAGGTGCAGCAAATGGGGAAATGATATACACCTAGAACTGAGATTTCCATTTCTTTTCAGAGATTTTTCTTTCTCTTTTTAATGGAATTGTTTGTTGTAATTCAGCGTTACACTGCCCCCTGCTTGCACARTTAGAAATATTCTTAGTTACTGTATTCAGTAGTAAAAATTTATGAATGAACAAGTATTCCTCTGTTGTGGTCTGGATATGGACTAAGCCTGACTTTCAAAGTTCTTCACAGTGAGGATAAAATGTTATTAGTTGTCAAGCCCAGGTTTTAAAAAGTGTTTTCAGTACCGTTTTTTTCCCCAAACGAGACAATACATTGAATGGCCAATCAAGTTAATGAAYGGGCAGTGGGAGAGACTGTAAGAATAGTCTTGATTTCCTTATATCTTGCATGTGTACTACGATAATATTTCAATTTTCAATCATCTTTAGAACTAAAAATAAAAGGAAAGTGCAGGAAGGAACAATAAGTATTTACAAAACAAAAGATAATTGAATACAGAAACCAAGGTGATTATTTTACAGTCTCTCTTGCTCTCTTGAATATTGGTGAGTGACATTGGAATGAGAAAGAAAATGCTGATGCTTAGTTGACAAGGAGACAAAAGAAAGCAGTGTATGAGCTTTTGTGAAGATTTTTTTTGTGTATGTGAAAAAACAAATTCCACATCCTTCTTCAAACCATTGGGCAGAGCTGCCTCCTAGTCTTTCTRTAGCTGTTCTCCCATCCTCAGGCATGAGTTGAAAATTAGACACTGATARAGATTTGGTGATTTACCCTCAATTTTTTTGTAGTGCTTGGCCTCAGACTTCATGTTTTATAACAACAAGACTATGGATATGTTACTATATAGCTGTTCATCAAATTAATGACATGAAAGACAGGTTTTTTTGGTCTGAATRTTTCCTATTCTGCCATTTCTTACAGGGATTTGAGAAGGCGTGGCTTTGCTGCTTGCACTTGTACTTTGTACAAGGGAAGCCTATTTTCAAAATTTGACCTTGAAATATCATTTTCTTTTATCTGTGTGGCCAGTGGGAATGGGGCCGCGGGGAGATTACTTCCTGCAGCTGCTTTGTAGGACTGCTCTGAAAATGAATGAATGTCTGGGTCATACAACACCCCTCCCCCAAAGAAAACTAAAAAATTTCTGTTAACTAATCCTGGTTATTTATGCAACTTTTCGTATTGCAGTAGGACCACATTACTAACAGCATTTAAATAGTGCTTTTCATATCCTAAGATTAAGTAAGGTGTTGCTTACTTATTTAAAAGTACTATAAGCCTCAGAGTAAGTTGCTTAATCAAAAGCTGCCATCCCAGATGATATTCAGACTGCATACAGAATAAGTAGGAAATACCAGAAAACTGACTCTGTTAAAATATTTGATTAAACGTTGATGTCTTGTCTTAGGATGAGATTCAAAAAGTGCCAGTAAGATACTGGAGAAAATGTGCATATCAAAGAGCTCTGGTAATATATGCCTACCAGTGGAATATGTGCAGGATGTATTCAGTCTGTGCTCCTGACCTGAAGTCTGGAGTCTGCTACAAAATAYGTTGCCCTTTTCTTAACTAAAAGGTACAACAGCCTACTATTTTTGTCCAGAACAATTTGATTTACTATTTTAAAAGAATTAATTTATGCATCTATTTGTGTCTGCTTGTAGAATTTCATTTCCTTATTTTTGGTTCATTTTTATTGCATGTCTTGGATGATTATGTTTTCTGTGTGGAATAGTTTATAGAGGAAAATAGTCTATTTGATGTATGAAAGCTGTGGCAAATCCAAAGAAGCCTCAGGGAATCTTGTAGCCTTTTTGTGCCCTGATTCTTTTTAGAAATATTGGTGCAAGTAGGAAGAAAAATAACAAAACCCCCAACAGTCTGACAGTTTCTGAGGCTCTGCAGGAACTAAGGATAGTGTTTTCAAATATCTTTCAGGAACTTAAATTTCATTTTCGACAAGGCAGAACCAGTGTCTCATCAGAGCTCARTGTGATTTTTACTTTCCGCGACGGAGGCATAGTAAAGTTAGGAGGTTCCTTAGCCTAGATTTCCCCTGTAATAGTGGATGAAGGGGGCGGCTGAAGGGGCTCAAGGGAGCTGCCTGCCAGCCTCTCCCCACGGCCTGTAACAGGAATCCCAAGAAGCCATCGGAGAACACAAGTTCTAAAGCTGCATTTGTAAATGCCCTTTTCAATTTTTAGAATTTTAGACATGTAAAGGTTGGCATCTCCTGACACTTTCAGAACTGCCACTGTACCTAATACCCATTGATTTCTGTGCATATTCAGGCTTTAGATATTTTAAGAACTGAAGCAGGTATTACTCAGCCTATGTACTTTTAAGATTCTGATTCAAAGTTAGGTGTAATGACACTTTAGGCCTTTGAACAGTTGCTCAAAGACTGAGCTCTAGGTAGCAGCTCTGCCCTCCAGATGTGCTCGTACAGCGCAGGGATGTCCTGTGTGGATCTACAGAGGCAACAGATCACTTTTCAAAGGTGATCACCTTTCTTCTCCATGCACCACAGGAGTCTAGACATCTTATGGCCACCTCAGCTGTTTACCACTGAATATGCATTGCTGGAAATAGTACTTTAATCCTGAATTTTTTTTTCCTTTTCCCAGAACATTTTCTCTCCAGTGACACTACATACATTGGTATTCTTTCCTAGAAAAACACAATATTTAATTGCAGTGCCTGACGAGTTTGATCACTAACTGTCTCAATAAAATATGCAAATACAGAGTCATTTCAATGCAAAGCACCTTTAAACAACAATGGTAAGATAAACGCAATCAAGTTACAATTAGGTTTCTCAAGAGGACATATTACACAAGCTCAGTAAATACGATTAGTCCTAAAACTGCCTGCACATAACTGAAAAGGAGAGTAGAGAAAGATGCCAAGTACAGTCATGACGTTAAAGTAGGACTGAGTTTCTAAGATCTTCAGCTACTGCATATATTACTCTTTGCACTGCCACTTCTCTATCACGACTCAGTGCTTAGGTCAAACGTAATTATAACTTTCTTTTCAGAACAGGAGTTGATAGCTGAACATTTCTCATGAAATTATTCAAAGTTAAAAGTATAATTTTTTATTCATCTCCTACTTTCTATAAAGATGATAAAGTGCAGTGGCTGAGATATTGATCTTCCCTGCTCATGCAAAAGACTGAGGGTCATAACTCATACGAGGTGAAGCCCTCCAAACTGGGATGCTGTTACCCTTACCTGCAGGCAGTGGAGATTAAGTCTGTGCTGTCAAGGCATCGCTACAGAACATTTATATTTTGTAAAATGTTTTATATTAAGTATCTTTTTGGAGAGAAGTTGTACTTTTTCTGGTGCAGTTTATGTCACTAGAAACAGTGTTTGAAACCTATGTTCCCTCTAAATTGGGGACAGTGAAGTGAAGGTCCCTGTTCTGGCATGTTATTACATATATATCAGATAGGTGTGAATTAGCTCTGGGCCAAATGCTAACCTCCTTTCTCAGACAGAGCTCTTAGACCTGGTCCAAAGGTAAAAATTGATAGTTTCATCATTTTATATAGTTATATATTACTCTAGGTGTGTTGAGACAAGTAGGTTATGAGTATAACATTATCCATCGCACCTATCTGGGTTCTCATTTATAGAGTGTAATAGTTCAAGAGAGAAAAGCTTTCTAAAAAACGAAATACTGTAAACTTCACTTAGATACCAGACATTCTTTAGAAAATATCAAATAGATTCCTCCCTGCTGGAAATGTTCCATATTTCTGAGTTGCTTCCAGTACTAATCATGAAACTTAACAATAAATATAAGCTTATCAAAAGTAAGATTACTGTACAACATTTCTAGAAGATAAAAAAGTTTTATTCTTGAACTTCAAAAAGCCAAGTGGAATTCCTCCTGACTAAAACAGTAATTTCAATTAACTGCCACGCAATGTTTAGCCGTGTGCACCTGCTGCTCTCAGGGGTCATCACTGAGCAATTATTGGAGCTAGATCAATTTCCCCTTGATTCCAGCAACCGTTGCTCTGAGTTAGCACCACTTCTTCCTTTTGAGGTGCTTAAAATTTTTAGAAGTTTGTTTTAACATCCAAGAAAACCCAAGACTTTAAAGTGCCTTCTGGTACGCTAAGTCCCCATTGGATAAAGCCGTGATCCAGAAGAGAAGTGTTTATCTGAATGTTTTRTTCTTCCTTGAATTCAGTAAGACTTCAGTACAGCTTTAAAACTTAAATGTTGTGCCGAATAGCTAAGGACATGAGCCCTGGTTTAGATAAGCATTTTTGCATATGGTTAAATATTTAATTTTAAGCATGTGTTAGTCCTGTCAACCTCACCGGGTCGACACGGGGACTGCTTGTGAGATGAAAGTTAACTGCTCGGGGTGATGTGTGAGAGTGCAAATATGTGAGTGTGTGTGTGTAAAATGTGGCCTCACTGATATAAATAGGACTTCTGCAGCTGACTTCAAAGGGTCCTAATTTTACCCCAGGAATTCTGCTGCTTTAGAGACCTCGGTCTCCATCTTAGCATTAGATACGTTAATGATCCACTTTTTGTTGCTGTTATTGTTTTCTCTTGCAGAAAACTTTGTGCAGTCTTAGGAATGAATTTATTTAATATAGCTCCTTCATCACCCTTCAGTCCCTAATCTCCACCTGCTTCCTGAACYTTCCTCCTGGTTGGAATGGATCAGTTTTAAAAGTCATGTAGCACATTATCTCTGAGCAGAGAATGTTATARTATGTTCAGTTTCTTCCACTTTTTATTAAGTTGCTCTACTGATGCATTAGAGGATAGTTGGAGAGGTTCTTACCTAATTATAAGCCTTGCTTTTGACTTTGTATGGTCACAAAATTGCTTTCTTAGTATTTGTTTAGTTTTTAATGCAGCTGATAGAAAGCTGCTGTAAAATTTGCACAAAATGTCTGTTTAGGGCCAATTTCTGCTCTAGATCAGTGTGTACACACACACACACACACACACAGACACACACACACACGTATGTATACATAAATTCCATATCAAGGGTTACCTTAAGAATTTTTATGTCCTGAAAGTCTGAGTACTTTATTCCTTCTGGGACAGTTTTGCTGCCCTTTTGCTGCTTCCCTTAACTCTCTTCTTCTCCTAAAGAGTATATTCTTGAAGGCACTGTATCTCCTCCATATTGTGTCCCRGCACCTTTACCCCTCATTACTCACTTTCAAACTCCCACAGTATTTTTGCAGAGTAACACATGAACTTTTCATGGACTGAAGGTCAAAACTGACTTGGAGAACAGATGGAGTGTGGAAGGATGAACCTTTGCCACCCACTGAGCATTATCACCTGCTTATTTGCTACATGTGCCCACTGYAGTTTAGAGGCTCCTAAAGTTTTTACTCAGGTGATTTAGAACTTGCCATTGGACTGAGCACAAGTGCATTGTGAAAATGGGAAGTTGTTTTTACCTTTTTACTCAGGCTGTGTATTCTTTGTAGCAGCTGAAACTTAGCAGAATTTACAATAAATTTATCCCTGCCGTATTTAACATCAGGATCTCCCCTGCCTTGCACAAATTAATACCACATAAGGCAGGTTTAAGGCTGTAAGTCAATACAATGGAATTTAATTGCRTGAATGGTACCATTAAACTTATGTGTTTAAAGTTAGGTGTGTGCTTTTTAACATTATGGAACAGTTTATGGGCCAGATGTGAAGTCTATTGAAACGGAGAGTCCATCAACTTTCTTTAGCTTACCTCATGCCCTCAATAATAAAAGCCAATAATACTAATTAGGGGACATAATTACGCTGTGGACACCATTCCTRGATACTACTTAATGAAGTTCCAACAAATAAAAATGGAAAACAAGGTGTTTATGCAAATTTTTTTCTGCTTGCTTCCAAGTTAAGGATCTTCTGGAGTATCCCTGTCAAAATCCACAAGGGTTTAAACGTCAGAAAAGAACTTGGCTGCTCTTCAGCAAACTCTCCTTTATTCCACATAYAGCCAAGTGATTTTTAAAATGTGTTTCAGATCTTGTAAAGCTGGCAAGATCAGATCCTAATGAGATGTTACTTCAGGTTATGTGAGATTATGAATTTCTAAGCTATAACCAACCATCCTTTCTGTTTTTCTGCAGGTTGAGAAACAGCAATTATAAAAACATGCATCGAAGGCACACAACCCTTCGGGAGAAGGGCCGGAGGCAGGCCATCCGGGGCCCTGCCTATATGTTCAATGAGAAAGGCACCAGCCTAACTGCCGAAGAGGAACGCTTTCTGGATTCGGCAGAATATGGCAACATTCCTGTTGTGCGAAAAATGCTGGAGGAATCCAAAACCTTGAACTTCAACTGTGTTGATTACATGGGACAAAATGCCCTACAGTTGGCAGTAGGGAACGAGCATTTGGAAGTGACGGAACTCCTCCTTAAAAAGGAGAATCTTGCTCGAGTTGGGGATGCACTTTTGTTAGCCATCAGTAAAGGATACGTGCGCATTGTAGAAGCAATATTGAACCACCCAGCCTTTGCACAAGGACAGCGTCTCACACTTAGCCCCCTTGAGCAGGAACTGAGAGATGATGATTTTTACGCCTACGACGAAGATGGAACTCGGTTCTCCCATGACATTACCCCTATCATACTTGCTGCCCATTGCCAGGAGTATGAAATCGTCCACATCTTACTTCTAAAAGGCGCGCGGATTGAAAGGCCGCATGACTATTTTTGCAAGTGCAACGAATGTGTTGAGAAACAGAGGAAAGATTCCTTTAGTCACTCTCGATCGAGGATGAATGCCTACAAGGGATTAGCCAGTGCTGCTTATTTGTCTCTTTCCAGTGAAGATCCTGTCCTTACTGCTTTAGAGCTAAGCAATGAATTGGCCAGACTAGCCAACATTGAAACTGAATTTAAGGTAATTCACCACCGTGCCTTTTTCCTCGGGCTGAATCTGTTCAGGGTGCTTTATCTTCTACACGTGGAACTAAGTCCTGGTTCACAGTTTTGGGGGAGGGAGGAAATGGAAGCTGCAGAAACAGTCTTAGGAATTCCAAGTGAGAAATCAGTCACCAATACAGCCTGGAGAGGGGAGGCTTTGATCTGTATTTTGACTTTATGAAAGCTTTTATTGCAAGTGAAAAGGGATGTTTGGGAATAAATCCTTCCCACTCCAACACTTGCTGAGGAAGAGGGTAATATAAAAAAGATGATTTTTTCCATTTCTCCAAATGGTAGTTTGTAAGAATTTAGCAAACGTCATTTCCTTCTGTGAGGCATTAAAAATCAAGCACTTTCACTGCTGTTTTTAACAATGTAGAAGGAAATATATCAGATTTTCCTCATCTTCTTCCACCATTTTGTATGTAAAAGAGAGATTTACTRTTAAGTGTCATGCTATCCCCCAAATCCACAGCCATTTTGAGCAACTGATGAGAAGCAAAGTAATATTAACAAAGCTGCATGTTGATACYTTTGATTTTCACATTTCGTATTTTCAGAATAGTCTGTTTTAATTCTTACTGCTCTAAATCCAAATATGTGCATATTACAAACATAAAATGCATTAGCCCTATGGAGGGAGGAGCATAAATGTTCTGAAGAATGTTACAGGCAAAAATTATCACTCAGCATTTTAAATGTGTTAACTATGCATAGATTCAGATCTCTATACCTCCTCCAGTTAATAAATACTTGAGACTAAGCATTCAATATTACAGCAGAGCGATCCTTCCTTGGAATTTTTATGTTGCACACTGTGGCTGCTTAGAATGTGTATTTTTGCAGCAGGAATAAAAACTAGAATATTTTTTCTCAAAAGCAAAGACTTCTTATTTCTTATAAGAAAGGTAAGTTTCTTTCATTTAGCAACCTGCTTCAGAGGCAGAGGTATAGAGAGAGGTTGGACTATGGGTTTAGGAGTCCAGTAATCTAGTACGGTTATAATTATAAAAGGTATAAATTAAGTACTTCTAGTGCTCTGCAAAATAATTTAAATATGGTACAATGCATCTTAATGGCTGATTACTGCTTCTCTATATGATGGATTTCATGAAAAAAAGGAGGGGAAAAATTATCAGATTGTTACGATATTTATAGTCRTGCTAAGCATAACAGTAGAACTTGCAGAACTCTCTTACAAGTTATTCAAGATTTGCATTATCATAATAAGTTTGTAAAYGTCCAATGTCATTTGCATTATTTCTCTAAGTCATTTACATGCCATAAATAGCATATCTTCCTTTTTAAGACAAATTAGTCATGAAAAAACTCGTTTTTCAGTAGCTCAGTCATCTACCTAAGACTATTTTCTGACTTATGACTATTGTGCTGCTACAGTCACGATCAGTGACACTAGGGTAATAAAGTCCATGTTCTGAGTAAACTGGGGCAGGATGCCTGCCAGGAATACATTGTTTTTGATTTAGAAGACTATTCAAGTGTCCAAGCATTCTTTTTAGAGTTTATAACTGTACCCTCTCCAATTTAAAAGTGACAAGAAATATATTCTGAAGCTATTTCTTTTGAAACTTAGTAGAAAGTCTGTAACAGATGCAGAGGGGGAGGAAAAAAAAAAGCAAACCACTAATCTCTTTTAGGAATTCGGTTAGGGCAAAATCTTGCAAACGCTTTTTACCCATGTGAATAAGAACTGGAAGGATCCAACATGATGAAAATTTAAAGGGGATTTTTCGTTGCCTGGCATTTGGTCCTAGCTTTAGGACTGTCCCTAGCGAAGTAGCCTAATTGAGTTCAGCGAGACTGGCTGCTTAAGTGAGGGTTACTCCAGCGTGAAAGCGCTCATATCCACTGTTAACATTAATATCTCATTAATGTTCCAGTTTCTTTTCAGTAGGAAAATATACCTTAGGTGGAGCATCAGCAGCTCCAGTATTACATGCTTGTCAGCTCTGGTAAGTGTCTTGCTGCATAGTCGTAAATATATTTCTACCAGAATCCCTCTTTTTGTTCATTAAACTGCCAACATGGTCTAGACCAGCACTAGCAGGTACATGAATCCTYCAGAAGCAAACAAGGGATCGAATGTTAAACAGCCTCATGAGGGTTAGTCTGCAGCTCCCCGGCATTAACAAATGGGTGCAAGTAAATCAGTAGAGGGAAATTACCAGGAACCTTCTGCTAATTTATCAGATTTTCAGGAATACAATAAATTCCTGAAAATTCCTTACGATTCCATCACTTTATGGAATATCCTCTGCAACACACGTCTACATATGTTAGTGAAGTAGCTCAGAAGTTAAACCATAGTTTACCAATAGTTTACTTCAAATCTGTCACATTATTTCAGTATATTAATATCTTTGGAAATAATAAACATCTGAAGTACTATAATGTATTCTCACTAGAGAAAATGAGATGTATGTATTTATTCAAAAATATTTATTCTTATTAATGTAATCAGTGTGACACAGAATAGGGTAAGAGTACAGCAGATTTTTTTTTCACTGAATTTGACATTTCAGGATTTTATGGCTAGAAAAAGAATATAGTTGCTGAAATGTATTGAAGAAGCCTGCAAATTATGAAAAATTAATGAAATCAGACAAGCTCTGGAGGATAGCTTGTTCTTAAAATAATACTTTCCACAACTTTCACTTTCAGTTGCTAAAGTTCTGTAATTACCATCAGCGCTCAACAAATYTTAAAAATTATCATCTATGATTATTTGAGAATAGTTATTTCTAAGCAAGCWTAGCAACACCATTTGCAGGAGGTATGCAAATGTTGCAAGGTTGCAGGGTCCTTGAAACTGAAGGACATGAGTAAGATTTTAATAATGTAGGTGGACAAATAGTAATTAAGATGGTTAGATAACCTACCTCTGAAGAAACTCCTAGCATGAGCTAATTAAAATATAAATGTGGTGCCTCTCACCTGCTGCTTGCTGCCCTAAATCGCTTATGCAATAGCATCATTCAGCACATAAGACCAGCTGAGAGGCCAGTACATGCACTATGTTTTTGGAGAACATTAATTTTTTTTTATTAGAATTAAGTCTTTCTGTACAGATATGAAATAAAACAGTCATTAAAGGGTAAGAGCTGAATCAGCTATGGTTGGCCACAGTTTGAGAGAGACTCCAGTGAAGATCACTGAGCGACAACCATTTTGATTGGTTCTTTTTTACAGAGGTAGAAGCTGAATAAATTGTTCTCACCCTAAATTGCTAGGTTTCAAGATTTACCCTGTGGTTTTTATTTAATCTCTTTGCATAAACGTCACACGTCACAAAGTAATATGGGAGTAAAATTAAGGAGAAAATGGGAGTCTAGGCATATGCTAAATCTCACTGCTGGCCCTCCAGAGCCTTTCCCTCGATCAATAAATAGGGCCTTTAGGAGCGTGAGCAGGCATCCCGGCTGTCGCTCTGAAGTGGATGTACCGCCCTATTGAACTCCCTCTCTGATGTGTTGATTTTGGCTCAAAAGTGAGATCGAGATAGTCTGCTACTCAGTGGCTTCCCACATGCTGAAAAGAATAATAAGAGTGGAGACTTSGAGATGGAAGAAAGATGGAAGCTGACAGAGCCGATCAATATTGAGTTTTATCGGAGCAGATACTCCACTGGGGTGAAACAGTGCTTTTCCACYGAAGCTTAGAAGAGTCCACAGCAGATGATCTGCTTCACTGTTTAGAATAAATGTATGGTTTGGATCAATGTTACTCAGCTGTTAATGCAAGCAAATGTCAGCTTTTGGAAGGCTTATTGATGAGAAAAATATTGAGTAATGTTATGTTGGTACAGAAGTAATTTCTGATTTTTTTCCTTAAATTATCCAGTGCTAAAGTCTTGCAAAAAGATTTCTTACCAATGTGACACAACCTCCCAATCAGTGTGCGCATATCTCACATTATGTTAAGATATTTTACAGCTTTTAACTAGGTCTGAGTATTAAACACAGCTGACCATAAAGGGAGAGGTTAAGTATCTGAAGCTACAAGGGCCTGCTGTGTATTTACTTGAATTGAAAAATCTATGTACACTTCCATTTCTTTCAAAGCTAGCAGACCCTGAACCTGAGTGTGAAACAAATAATCCTTCACTCATCTGCCTGTTGTGTTCTTCTGGTTTTACCCATGCAAGTAAACCCGAAGTCACTTCCAGTATCAAAAGCATAGGCAGGCCTGATCCATAAGAACATGCTACCGCCCAAGAACCCGGCTGGTGCGAGCTGCTCTCCGATTCGGAACACAGCTCGACCCGGAGAAATCAGCCTCCCTGGTGTCACCTTGGTGTGAAGCCATAYGCAGATGTCTGCGTAGCTGCCAGCTGTTCGCAGCCAGGTGACTCATTTCGAAGACCGGAATATTAACAGCAGAGTCAACAGAATCATTTTTATATGTCCATTGATCCTGTTAGGGTATTACTTTTCTAGCAAACCGACTGCCAAAATTGCCCTTGCAACTGTCTCTAGCAGGAGACTTAATATTACTACACACGTTTTGAAAACAGTGAATGAAATACAGAATAGCAGCTCTGTTTACTCTTTCCTAAAGCCGCGATGCTGCGCGCTCCTGTTTCTGGTGTGATCCCACTCCACACGCAGGTTGATCTTACAGCCTCGCAAGCTCCCAAAATAGCAACCTGACTACACGCTTCAAGATCAGTGAACGTCCTTGTGATGAAGACAATCGGCCAATTCGTTCCATCTAGGAATTTGGACAAATTAAATTACARAATTGCAAAGGAGGCTATGAAAATATCTCACCAATCATAAGTGGTAAATAAGATCTCAGCTCATGTTGATTAAAATGTTACTGAAGGCCTGATCAAAACCACCACCTGGAAGACATATGGTGTGTGGTCTTTTTTTTAATCCAATCCTACCAAAATTGTCAGTTCRCTTACTACAGCATAACCTGCTTTGTTTATAAATGAAATGTCTCTTGCTGTCATTCTACTTTTTACTATTGCCTTTTTAAAAAAAAAAACAATTGAGGATGTGTCTTGATGAAGTGCTTCAAAAGTACAGTCTCGCTGTGAACCTGCTCTGCTGGGCACAGGAGCAGACACTGCCAGAGCCAGGTGACAGACCACAGCTGGCTGCTGGGTTATTTACGGGGACCAACGGCTTGTGTGGCACCAAGTCAAGCGTGTAGATGCCTGGAGAGATGCCTGCGAGGAACTACTTGTCATCTCTGTGGGCTGCAGTARCGTAGGACAGCTGAGGCTCAAATCCCTAAATTCTGCTGCCAAAAGACTGGTAAAACAGCCCAGGAGACGTGGTGACCTGTAGCAGTTAGTGATGATCTGGCACTCCTGCAATGATACTCTTGTTGCAGCAAGTCAGTCCCACTGTTTTCCTACCCAAATGTAAATTGTAAACTTCACAGCATAAGCTTGATGTAAACTTAATAGAAATGACCTTGTAAAGTTTCTCATTATTTATGATCTTTATCTCTGCAAATGAGGAATTGGGGGCAGATTCTGCACTTTGAGGATGCTGTTGTACTGCTACTGCAAAGTAATAGGCATTGAAATGGTTGGTTATATCTTGCTGAGGAATCACAGCTTCACAGTGTTGAATAAGAGGTCCTAACCTCTTAATTTCTCAGGACATCTGCAWATCATGGACAATGGGGAGGATAACCACATTAGAGATTATAAACTGCTTCATTTCTCCGGTAAGGAAATTCATATTGATTGCTCAAATAAATTAGTATCATTTGATATAATAAAATAAGTCTAACCCATCAAACAGAAAATAAATAGATTATTTTTTTAATTTTTAAACTTGTGAGAAAATAAGTGTGGTAGTAACAAACATAAAGAATATAAAATAAAAAAATAATCTGAAGTCTCAAGAAAACTTGAAATAAGCTAACTGCAAAAGTAAGGCTCTGTGGTCCCGTCTGGGAAGCATTTTGAGATGAAAAATACTAGCTACATGGAGTTAAAAATCATAATTAGGCTACTACTTTTTGAAATGAATGAATGATTAAGGAAAGAGAAATGAGCACAAAATATTGGGAAGAAAAACAGTAAGAAGGGGAAATATTTTGTGAGACTAGAGGACAGCACTGAGCTTGGAAAGACAGAAATTGTATTGAAAAAATCAGGATGTAAAATAATAACACTATAATCCAAAATTTGGAAGGGAGGACATATGCTTCCTCTAAAAACTGAACAAACTCTTGTATTTCTTTGCTCTCTGCACTTATCGACTATCTGATTGGAGGCAGCTCGGGAGACTTCTTCCCCCATAAAGAGTTCCCAAGGTTGTAGGAACCTCCCTAATTAACCTCATGAACACTCTTGTAAATCAATCACTTAATTTTTGTGTTCTGGCCTGCTCTTCCTTGAATGACACTTTTATCCTTCCATAATCTCTTGCCTCAACATACTCCCTGGCAGGAACCTCRCTTCTAATATGTTTGGGAAGAGCTTTTATGAGTCATACTTCTTACTTAACCAAGATGCTCTTTGGAGCTCTGTGGGTTACATTCATCCAGTCTTACTTTAGTTTTTCAATTAATTTGCCAGCATTTCTGTTCGTTTTTATTTTTCTCATCCAGATGGTGCTTGCGTTTTTTAAAAAGCTATCTTTTCACTTGTGCTGTTTAACTTTGCTGGAATTGGGCAGAAGAATTTCTTCTTCTAGAGTCTTTTCTGATAGGTGGAGTATATTTGCTTCTTTTTGCTACTGCTTTTATTTTTTCTTCCACAGCAGTCTTCAGTCTTACGTAGTTCCTATCCTGAAAATTAAGCATAATCATTGTAAACTCTTTGGTATGTATGAGGGACCAGTATTACCAAGTCATTTTCTCTTGAGGCAGGTCCTGTGCACAGCTGTAAAGCAAGTACAAAAATGTCCAAAAATGTAGACTTTGAATCAATCATACATGATTTATACTTTGTTTTCTTCCCTTCACTCACTAAGCTTATGACTTCAGAGTTACCTGCATCACTAGATGATGTTCACAAATAATCATTCAAATCTGAAAAACAGTAGGACTTATTAATTTTACTTGTAATGTCATCCATGTATTATTCAACATAATATATGAAGTATTTTACAAATTAATTGGCAATATTTTTAATCCAGTAATTACTGATGAATAATTTGTAGCAACCACATTATTAAGTTGATAAATACATCTAGTTCCTAATTATGTATATTGTATATATGTCTTTTGTTCCAAAAGCCATTCATTGCCTTTGTTTTAAAGTCAGTATTTGTATATTTGGACTCAGTGTGAAGAAATTAAGCACTTCATACACACCAAACACTTCGCAGAAACATGTTAATCATTTTAGGCTATGTCAGATACACTGTGAAGTTTTTGTTATGCTAATTGTGTGACAGAGTAATTAACACATTGTCCAGTATTTTATAGTTTGATGGAGTTAAAGTACAGAGTACCTGTAAAGTGATCTTACGCTAACAGTTGAGGCTGATGTAACCCACGTCTCTGTCTCTCCCCTTGCTCCTCAGGGATGAAAACCACCTCTTCCACGTGCAGCCCCTTCCTCCACTACCTCTTGTAGCCCTTACAGCTAAATTTTCATTTGAGTGAGCAGGCTATTCAGCTCTATCCCAAATTAATGCCTGATAATACTAGGCTTTGGTGTGGCTGGGCCAGAAACATCCCTTTCAGACCCATTTTGTGCTGCAATCTACAGTCCAATTAGTTTGTTCTCTGCTCCTGCTCTTGGCTCTATACTGCATTAGCGTCTTCAGCTTCTCTAACAGAAATCCATGATGCCTTTGAAATCATCTGGATGCCCAATATCAAAAGCATGCCTCACTTAATCTGTTCCCCAAACAAGYATGATCCCTGAGAAAGAACGAAAATGCATATATTACTGAATGCATTTGCCCTCTGGGGCCCAGGCAGAAGAGCTCTATGCTGCAGTCTGCGGAAGTGATGAAAGCTGCTCCTTCTAAATGTACACTAATAATCAGCAGTCTTTTTTTTCCAGTTATTTTTGGGGGATCTGAACATTTCCTGTTGATCTGTAGTGAGAACACTGTTTTTTGACACCCTCCCTTCCTTCCAGCCCCAAGGGTCAGGGGTGTGGTTTGGTATTTTTTTAGCCTTAGAAAAGAAGTAGTTGCCCTTTTTTCTTTCTTTTTTTTTTCCTCTCACCTAAAAGCCAATTTTCTCCACTGCCTTAAAAATATGTATATTTAAAAGGTGAGGTTCTTTTTTGCAATTTTTACTTGTGCAAAGCAAATGCATTACCAAGTACAGTCAATTACCTGACTCATAATGCAGGCCCAGTATAGGTCTATAATTCAAGTCCCAGTAAAGCAGGAAAGTATGTTTCCCTTCATTAAAATCCTACCGTATTTTTGGAGCTATGTAGATGTCAAAATAAGAGAGAACATTAAAAACTATAATGGAAATAGCATGGGAGGAGGAGAATATTTTTAAGCCTTATATTGAAATTTGTGTTTGGCTCRCCAAGTGGGACACCACACTTGAAGAACTCATTCTCCATGCTCTTCTTTTTTCCAAGATAAACACACTACTAATAGATGTTAAATTGTGTTTGTCTTGATAGCTACATTAATTAATTGCAGATATATTTGGCATGATGTGGAGCAGAGACTGTGGCAAATGAATAYAGAGAATCCTCCTGACCTTAAAAACAAACTTGTGACTCTTCTATTGTTCTCTTTAAATATACATAAATTAAAAAATATCCTCTACATTTCAAGAGCTGTTATTGTAAGTGTTCTTTCTGTGCCTGTTCTATGATTAAATAATTTTGTGCCTGGCACATTGCCCAAGGAAAATGGTTTTAAAATGTGAAGRAATTCTCCAAAGTTTTTAAGAATGGTTTAAAACTGATGCCAACACCATGATGCCCAGTGCTGTCTTGAAAAATATATTTGTATCTATGAAGGTATGTTAGTATCTGTCTACATCTACTCACAGTACAGCAACTATGATTCATAATTAAGGCCATCTAAACCCCACATCTACCTCTTCCAAAAATTAGACTGTATTTCATGAAAGTTGCAACTCCAACAACAATATTAGTCACTGAGCAGTTGTTTAAAATTGTGTCTTGGCAACTGTCTACTGCATCATTTAACCTGCCCTATGGATGATTGGGTGAAAATGCTGTTAAAATATCCTAGCAAACCT
>NW_028186501.1:4510049-4530748 GCF_003343005.1 Rhea americana | reverse complement strand
CTCTCCTCACTTTCCCAGATGAATAAGCCCATGTCTTGATCTTGAAAAAGAACGTAAGGGATAAAAGGTTCGTTCAGAGCATGCCAAATCAGAGACAATGCTTCMGTATCAAGAGGAATCTTCTCGCTGATGCCTAAAGGATTTTGTCCTCCAAAAAATTATTTGGAAGAAACTTTTGCGCTTGGAGATGGCAAGCCAGAAAGAACTTGAAAACTTCTTTGCTCCCCATGATGCTGGTGTAGATGAGCCCTTTGGCAACAGTAGCTTGCACACCATCAATGCAATGTTTGTTACCTATTACAGCTCTTCAGGAAGCAATTTCTAGTTCATTTAAGGACTAAAGTTCATTAAAGCATTTATTAAAGCATTAATGCAATTGCGACACTTACAGCTTACTGTTTCCATTTTGATTGCATATAAAAACCCTAATGGTAAATCAGGATTCCAGCTTTGGTGAGCAACAGACCTGATCATATAAATGCAAAATAAAATGCAGTCCCCTTATAAACTTTAATGCGAGGCAACTGGTGAAGTTCACTCTAGTGAACTGAATGTGAAGAAGAAGCAATGGAAACCATTAATGTAACAAGCGAGAGGTCTTAGTACAGCAGTTCACCCACCATTGTCAGGTATTTTAGAAGCATTTTCAWGCAGATAAGTTTTAAGGAGAACAATGTGACCTTTTAGCCAGCTATAGAAATAAGTGTGAAATTTGTAGCCAAATGARTAGGAATTGAGCACAATTCAGCTGCTTTAAGGTCATTTTTCTCCTGGAATTTCACTATTTTCATATTAATAAATGTAGCTCATCCTCTATCAAGAGTAAATTTCTTTCAAGGTGCAAAATYCCTGTTATTTGATATACTTTTAAGGGACCTACAGGGCTGGAGTCGATAAGGGCAGTGAGCAGAGCATCTCCTGCACATACAGGTAATCACAGTGGGGAGCAATGCATAGCAGCAGAGGGAAAAAACAGCAATTTAAATAGATACATTTCTCCTCTCTCAGGAACATCATTTAATTTTGGAATCTGAAGGTTCAATATTCTGGCAAATGACTCTGTCCGCMCAAGAGTGTGTTGCACCAATGCGCAGCATAAGCCACTAGTGACTTTTTTCCCCTCYCGTGGCCTGGCACTAGCAATGGCACCAAGTCCAAATAGATTTTAAACATTGAGTGCAACTGAAGAAATTAAAAATTAATTTATGCTGTGTGGGGTGATTTTCATAAATTATTCTGAACAGTCAAGGCCTAATGGTAACTTATTTTATTTCACCATGTAGTATAGCAATACTGAGCCATGACTTTCAGGAAATATATTGGAATGTGTAACACTTCACACAGAGTAACATGGAGCATATTAATATATTTAGCAGAAAATGGTTTGGAGTTGAAAGATCTTTTTTTCATCCTTCATCATTTCTGCCGTTGGAATTGTGTCAAGTTAAGKTTTTAATTTTATTAATTCAATGAAATTACTAAGAAAGGAAAGGGTGTGAAAGGAAAAGCTCTACCAAACTTGAAGTTTTGATGAATGAATACGAGGGAGAGAGTCACTACCTTTGACGTGGACCATTTCCGGGTATTCGTTAGTCAGCTTGTAACACGTTAATTGAGAATGGGAAGTGTCTTGACTAAGTAGAAAGAAGAAAACTGCCATTTTGAGGTAATTTGCTGTGAATTTATAGAGGATTTGTAGGAAGGCAAAGTTAAATACAGGGTTATATTAAGTTACAGTTACTATGGCTTAAAAGCAAGTGAAATAWTATTAGGTTAACTGAATATAGTATTAAGTTTGTTGTGAAGTCTTATACATCTCATAGCTCAGTAAAGAGAGTTAGCTGGTTTAAGCGGCTCTTGCGAGCTCTTTCATCCCAAATGATGCTATGATGTCTGTTCTTCAATTCATTCTGGCCTCTCTGAGACTGTGTGTTTAGAAAATTGTTTGTTTTTAGAGCTGATTTTGGTTTTAGAAATGAAGATAATTTGCTCGTATCATGTTAGTCCTTTGTGTGCCAACACARCTCTCTACAACGGCTTTTTGAGTACAGATGGTTAAGAGGATGGACCTAGCAGGCATAATGACCGACTCAAGTCTAACAGCCTGACAGCAAAGAGTTAGAAATAATTTAGGTATTTAATTAAACTTAAAAACTTCAACTCTCCACTATGTCTTGATTTCCTCATGATTAATTAATACTTTAAAAATTTGTGTTTATTAAGAATACAATTTATTAACGTAGGAGAAAAGCTCCAGTACTCAGGGTAAAATCATGGTTCAGCTGACCATCCTACCATCTTTGGGCAGTCGTGGTTGAAACCAGTCCGCCACCCTGGCCCTTGAGGGGTGACTTGCRAAAGAGAGATTCAAAGCGAAGCCGGTGCAACGATCTGTGGGTCGGTCCGTGCAGGGCAGGCGGAGGAGCCGCGGCAGAGCCAGCCCCGGACTGCGCTCGGTGGCCTTCGCTGCCCCGCGCGCTTCTCCACCAAGTCTGCAACCAGGTGCTGGTGGCACTGGGGAAAATTGGGGGAACAAGTTGGGCAACTGCTTGTTTGTTCGTCGTGGCAGAGTGTTTTCCTTTCTTACCCACCAAGTGTGCAAGGCAAAATGAGTCCTAGTATTCAAAAATGGTGTGCCTACTGGATGGTAATGCAGAGAGGGCTCCYGCCGCTGGGAATTGGTTGTTTTTAAAGCAGAAGAAAAACGTGTTGGTCTTTTTCACATTAGTCACCAGACCTCAAAAAGCCAGAGTTTGTGTGACTTTGGACTTGCCCTTTTTTGCAGACTCACCATTCATTTTAGAGAGTTTTCTCAGAGCATTTGCTGATATAAAATTATGTAGCAATAGAATTACCCTTTCTCCTCCCCTTGGCAGTAAATGGTACCAAGAGGGTATATGTCAGAATGCCAAAGACTAAATCATTTTTCAGAAAGACAAAATCAAATTATTGGTGAGGAAAACAGATAGGAAATGATGCTATTACTATTGCAATATTAAAGGAAATACTGGTAAGCTTTGTGTTTAATTAGTAATGTCAAATGCCTGAGTTTTCAGCTAACAGCAGCATTGGTTTTTAGGGAATAGTTAGGAGCCAGACAGTTTATTTTAACCAAGATAACTGGATTCCTAAAACTACTGCTCATTATTCACATTGGGCAAGGCTATGTACTGCAACTACAAATGAGCATAATTAGGACTATTGCTCTGAATAGAATAATAATACTAGCTCGGCAGACGGGAGAATGGAGGCAGGTACATTTATCCAAGGCACTGCAGAGAATTAATATTGCATTAATGAATGTAAACAGACTAACACATTCTGAGGATCTCAAGTCTGACATTAAAGTGGATGCAGATGGGAAGTGGTTTAGTTTATTCCTCATTGTATTGCTAATTGTTGTTATTGTAGATAATTATAATGAACTCATCCTCAGTGCACCTAAATAGACTATCCATTGGATTGTGGATAAACAGGAAYGGTATACAAACAATTTCATACTGCCACAAAATGATACTAGGTACTTTAGTGTTCATGGCTTTTGGCATTTATATGATCAAAATGGGCAGCTTCCTGGAATGTAATTTGTTGCAGAGAATTTTGCATCATATGGCGTGGAAATTACTCATTGGCAACTGTGTCATTTTGTTGTCGTATCCAAGCCTCAGGASCTGGACTCATTTCAAAACAGAGAAATGTAATTATACACTTTTTTATATTTGTATTTCTGCTTAAGAAAGCACTGCAGCATCACCTTTCAGTCTGTGCTTCCTAGAGGGAGGACTGATGTCCACCCAGGTGGTCAAGAGTGCTCAGCGCCTGAGTTCTGCAAGCCTGAGAGCTGCAGCTGGGACCTGAGCTTGCAGAAATGCTCCTTGGGTAGTTAGAGCTGTGGGGGGCCTGAATTTGGACTCACTGTTTTGCACTCTGCTTGTGCCTGTGGCTTGCTAGTGAATAGTTTTCCAGAGTGCTGGTGTTGTTGGACATTGGGAACTTCTGTCAGTCARCTGTTTAGGATCTGATTAGGATCATGCTAATTTTATTTATGGATGTGGGGGTATCATTACTCACAGTGAAGTTATCATTCATTTGCAGGTCGGATTTACRGGAAATCTCCTTTCTAGTATACAAGTGCAGCTTGTAACCAAACTGCTGATGAGCGATAGGACTTGTAGAGCTCTTGAGTGCATAAGCGTGTTCTTTAAGCAAGCTGAAAGTGTCAAAGTTAGTTCAGTTTAGGAGAGGACATGTTAAGCAAACAATTCCTTTAAATTTAAATCCATTGTTTCCTTTCTGTGTTTGCCGCCTGGTTTTGAGGGACACTATCATCTTGTTTCAAGCAGCTGAGGAGGAAGAGCCACACAGTTYGGAGGAGGGTAGCTAATGCATTTAGAGCAATGAAACTACCTACCCAGGCTCAGGATGTGTGGGAAGTGCTGATCTTCCCCAGCGGAGCACGCAGTAGGAAGATCAGGAAAGTAGTAAACACGGTCAAATGCTACAGCAAAAAAGCCTGGAGAGCATGTGAAAGGAGTGTGGCTCAGAGGTAACATTTTCCCTCTGATACATCTGTCATGTCACACCTGCACATTTGCTGCCCATTCTCCTGCCGCTTGTAAGTGGTCTAATAAAAATAGAACAGATGACAAACAAAAAAAGTTAACCCCAGTGCTGCCCCGGACTTCTGGTCTTGTGAAATGCGTACGGGATAAAAGCGGAATTCTCTCTGTACGAAGATGGATATTAAGGCTAAGATAAAGGTTCTTCTAATGAAGGGGACAGCGTTTTTTTTATTGTTTTGTTATGTTTTTCAAATAAAAAAGCCGTTTCTCAGTTTCATGTCCCCACACAGATGACACAGAGGCATTCAGAGTTTTGCGCTATGTGGTGATGAACTCGGTTTTGCCTCTGGCATTGACAGATCCTAAGTTCTTCTTCACCAGGAGAATTAACAGGGTATTATTTTAAAAAATGTAGTCTATGCTTCAGAGAAGCTGTTGACAGGACGTAGGGAGAAARCCTCTCTCCTCCACTGAACGTGTATATTCCCCGCACTTTGCATGCCAAAGTATTTACCTAATACCTCCTTACAGCCTGTTTTGTTTGCATGACATCCAGGGACTCTATCTTCTAGAAACAGGTGTTTCAGCAAAAGCATTCAAATGAGCTTGAGAAAATCTGAAAGAAGGAAAAAAACCCCCATTTTAATTAGCTGAGGAATCAAAAGCGTGTGCTTGACTTGTGATTTGGGTTTGAAAATCTGCTGAGATTATATGAAAGAGAAATACATCAAACATCAAATACCATCTTATCCTGAGAAGCTGCTATGCCAACCTTGATATTTTAAATATCCTAATTTTAAAAAATTATTGTCAACCAGCGTAATTTCTGTCCTCTGGCTGTTTAAATATCTCCAGAGCCTTGGAACAGAGTGGTAGCTCTAAGCCGAACAGCATTCCTGTTTGCGTGCGCGTACGTACCGCGGCTCAGAAGCAGCGCGCGTTGGTGAGCAACATCCTGGTTACGCTGGTGGCACGGCGAGGCGTGCGGGGCCCGCTGCCATGCCGAAAGCTCTCCGGCCGCGCGGCAGGCTCTGCGCAAAGCCCCTGGCACGGCACGAGCCGAAAGCGCCCCGGGAAAGCACGCGGTACGTGTGCTGGAAGACGGGAAGGAGGGGGTTACTTCGTTTGCTGTCACCTTGCCAGACAACGAAAAATATGCGGAAAAAAGTCACTTTGGGGTAGAGGAGAAGCTGGATGTAGTCTTCAGGCAACTTCTTAGGTATATATTAAAAAAAGGATCATACTCTGTTCATGGTCAGGGCTTTAGATAAGTCAAGCGATCTGCTAACTTCAGCGTGCACAGTGTTCCCCTGTGCAGGGACTGTGTTTTATGTCTCCCAGGTGGAAAAAAGAATTAACACGGTTACTAAAAAAATTGACTGGACTGGTCTTGAAATCTCCTAATGCAGAGAATCTAAAGTTTAGGCTGAGTCAAGGCCGTTTGCAATTTTTGCCTTCAGCTCTTTCTTAAGGTGAATAGATCGGTGTCTTTACCGCCCAAAACAATCCTTTTTGCCATATTAATTTTTAGATTAAAACAGAAAAGAAAAAGCACATTTTAAGAACTTTATTAAAATAAAAAGATTTAAAGGGATATTAAAAGGAAATATTTTGCATTTTCCAATCTTTTTAGTTGTGGAAACAGCTCACATCCTACAGAAGCTGTGTTTCACATAAAAAATCAGAACAATTTGCCATAAGCAAATATAAGTAGGACTGGTAGAAAAATAATAAGTAGAGTGTAAAATAGGTAGAAACAGAACAGGTAGCTGCAAACCTATCTTTTCTGCTGCTCTTTTATAGTTCCCACACGGGAATTCTTGGAACATTCAGGAATAAAACAAATTTATGGGATCTGTTCCTCATATCTACCACTTTAAATAATGTTTTTCACCCTGCATTCGCTATTATGAACCGACAACGGATATAAATCATACTGCACAATGAGGTTTATATTGAGAAATAAGAAAGAAATAACCTGCTGATTAACACAATTCATATCAGACAAACCGTTTGACACGCGGTGCAGTATTGTAGAAAGTTACTCGTACAGCCTGGACTTGCGGAGGATGCTGTAAAAGCACAGTTACATATTTTAAAGGATTTCCAAAGTCCACCAGAGAAATCCTGAACACGCTTTTAGCTAGCTGCTTTACTGATTTGATTCGTGTACCAGAGTGGCACAACATGAGATGCAAAGTGGTTGG
Source organism: Rhea americana (assembly GCF_003343005.1). NCBI lineage: Eukaryota > Metazoa > Chordata > Aves > Rheiformes > Rheidae > Rhea > Rhea americana. Next base: position 4,523,979 of record NW_028186501.1, on the reverse strand, counting down.
TTTCTTTCTCTTCCATCCTCTTCAGCGACCAGCTTCCGCGGCCCCAGTTAGGAGATGGATTGCAGACAGGAAGCCTAACCTTTTGAGGAGAAAACAGGCATGAAAAAACAATTCTTATGGCAAACCAGCCTTAATATATCCATCACTGAAATCCCTGTAATGATGCTAGGGATATTTTTATGACTCATTGGACGCCATACAATTTTAAGCCCTCAGTCAGCTCGTGCTTGTTCTCTGGACTCCTTCGATCAGAAATAATGATGGGAGCACAAACGGCACTGTCTGCTTTGCCCTTGGGCTCCTTTATTGCACACGTATTTCAGGGTCTCCTGCCTGGCAGGTTTGGAAAGGCAGTCTTTGCCTAGGAGGTGTTCCCCCTCTGCGCAGCCATTCGGCAGCCTGGCGCTCCTCGGGGAGCAAACAGTTGCCACGCTTATCTTGGCTCCTTTTAGAAAGGCCCGAATTGTTTGGAAAGCACCAGACACACATTTTTGAAATGTCAAACTCTCGTATGCGAACAGCCTGTTTATTACATTATGCTCGTCGCGGGTGAAGAAGTCAAGCTCTGGATCGTTGAGAAAAAAAGGTCCAGTAGTAACTGCTGCTACCTCTAGACAGGCTTAGCAACATGCACCTGAGCAGTGAAATGTTTCAGATGAGCACTTGGCTTTATTTCCAGGGACATGCCCACCGAATACGACACAGTGCACCTGAAATTCCAAAAACCACTGATGTGTCACCGCTCGGGAAGCAAGAGAACATAAATCAATTGACGTTGCGCTTTCTGGAAAATTAACCGTACAGCCTTGGCATCKGCTACGCCGATGGGCGTTCGGTCTGGAAACAGCAGCAACGCACTCGGCTGCGCTCACAGCTGCGAGCAGCGACGCGCGCGGCCGCCAGCCCTGCGGAAGCGGTGCGAGAGCAGCGCTGCCCGGCGCCGGGGCGCAGCGGGGCAGAGCGCGGCTGCCTGAGCGGGACCGGCGCTGGCCTGGCTCCTAGCCGCTCCTCTCGTTGCCTTCCCTCTCTCAGACCTTGYGCCCTGTTTCCTTCCGCAGTATACAGCCAGTTAGAGGCAGCGTAAACACCCAGAAGGAAATTTGTCCAGCAACTTYGTATTTAATCTGAAATCTAATTAGTAAATATTTGTAAGTGCTTTTAATACGTGAAATGATGGTTTATTTCAAAGTGCATTTCAAATCTAGAATGTAATGCTATTTTTTTTCTCTTCCTCCTCTGTCTCCTCTCATTTTTATTTTATTTCTACCAGCTTTTTCATTTCAGGGACTTTCTGTTCATTTTTACAGAATTACTTGTCCACCTTATTTTCTTTCTGCTGTTTCTCCTCAAAATGGTAATCTAAGAAATGCGCTATTTCTGTCCRTGATACATGTGCATGTGTGATGTAAATTAAATACAAATAGCTAAGAGCTTCAAGGAAACATAAAGACAGGGCCTATGCAACGTGCTTATAGTGTTCRTTTGCACAGTAAATTTCATGCTCCCCAGGAGTGCCAGATTTACTGCCGACTACACAGCCGCTGAGCTGCTCACAGGCAGGAAGCTGGATTCGGCAGTCGTRTGTCACATAATTAGTCTGTGAATGCACTGAAAACATGTAGAGGCTTTCTGGTGCTCTGATAGCCCCAGGCATGGATGCTGGACATGCATCTCCATCAGTTCCAGAAGTCTTGGATTGGTGTGGAAATCCTCAAATTCCAACAGACTGTATTTATAAGACGTACAGTATGTGATGAGCAGATCCCTTGAAAAATGTCTAGCACAGTCACCCTGTGTCTGCTCCACTTTTTCTTAATTAACTTCTCTTGGGTAAATAAATATGTGTATTGATAAGCAATTTCAGGTTGTAATTATTTCTAGGAAAAGTCTGTAGATTAAATCATTCTGATCTAGAAATACGGTTGTATATTTGAAAGGAAACTAATCTGTGATGCTACCTTTCCTGATCAAAGTCTGATCTTGTAGCTTTAGTAGAGGCTACTGGAATATTTAGTTGTGTACAAGATAGCAGCATAGATGACGAATCTTGGAATTACCTGTGGTTAGGATATCTAGTGATGGGCTGTGGTTCCTGCCTTGCTTTTTTATGCCTGTTATTCAGAAGCAGTTATTAGAGTGAATTTAATTAAATATCCTAAATAATGTCATACGGAGTGATTTTCATGAACAGTGCACTTGCACAGGTTGCTCCATATTTGCGTGTCATGCACCATCCTGTGGGTCTGTTGCCCTATTTACTGCGGGAACTGTGCAGTGAACAATCTCCTACAGCAATTACAACTGAGAAAACTGCAAGCTCATTGACCCAGACAGACTCATCCTACTTCCACATTCCTGAAGTCTGAAAAAAATATTGCTTCGGCAAAGCACTAAAATGCATGCTTACAATTATTTCCTCAACATCAGTAGGATTTAAATGTAAATCCAAACATATTCATGAATCTGGGCCTGGGAAGACAGAAGCTCCAAAGAAATTTTTGAGGGAGCTGGAGGATGTTTGTAATTGCATATAAAGTGGTTTGATCCTGTTTCTGAACCATTGGCACCACTTCAGTTTCTGGTAAAAGCTCATCTGCACTGAGGGGTTCAGCAAATCACAGACCTGCTCACAGTATGTTGCAGCATCAAGGCCAGATTTTGCAGCTTGCCATGCAAAATGCTCCTGAAAAAAATGCTGGCATTTTGGAGGTAGGCTCCCATGAATGAAGAAATTCCTCTTCAGCCCTTGACCATAATTGCTTTTGAAATAGTTATTTTTTCATTCACTAACTCAGATAGGTGGCTGGTCTTACTTTTTCCCATTTCCTTTAACTTTTTACTCTGTCTGTATCCCTCTGACCTGAAACAACTCTTTTCTGAAGGAAATCTGGATGATTTTGAACAGATGTAGAGACATTACAGAGTTCATTTAGAACATAATCAACAGATAATAATAGGGTACTCAGAGAAATTGCAGTGAATGACAAGTACCATCAGCCTTTTCAAAACAGCAGAATTAGACATTTTTAACTCCACATGCACAACAGTGTCAGAAGAAGCAGGAAATGACTAATTTGGAATCCTTTTATTATAATCTAGTTTTTAAAAAATGATACTATGGCATTCTCAAACATTATCCTAATCCTCTACTCACTGTCTCTATAGGCAAAAAACCTATGTTCCACATATTATTTGAAGTAGACTGACTCTCTTGTGTACTTACTGGCACCCTTCATCTTTGCTTTACAGCACTCAGCATGTCAGGATGAGGCCCCACTGTGCTTTATGTATGATTTGTGGGTTTTCATTACTGTATAGATTGATTTGATCTATAAAACTCATGATCCTCAAACTCCTGTAATGTGAGATTTAATCAGAGTACTTTGAAAGTTTGGGCTATTGTCGTGGTCTACATACAAAATACATCCGTCTTTGCCCTGCCACACTGAGAACTGAGCTGAATTTCCTCTCTCCAGCCATCAGTTTGCTGCTGCTGCAGGAAGAGAAAGTTAACCGCTTGCTGGAGAAGCCACAGCCTGTCCAGACGCCCAAAGGTCACTGAGGACCTTGGGTTTGCTTGCTCCAGCTTCAGATCAGAYGTTTAGGCTAGAAGGTAGCTCAGACTGATGGGAGCTGCCTGATTCACGGCTTGCAGGAAGGTATTTAGGCCAAGAGGGTCTGGTYTGGGGGTTGAACCTGGACTGTGGAAGCAAGCAGTGGGCTTGGGACTGCCCCTGCCCTTAGCAGCCCTGTGACATAATGGCAGTCTGTCCCTCTGTCTTCTGCCAGGGTGCACCTAAGGRTCCGATCTTCAAGTTGGAAACCTTAGTGTAACTAACAGTAGGTGAAGATGTGTTCTGCTGCTCTTTCACATCTTCGCCCAGACTGTTGCCCCCATACCTCACTAACTGCTGCCTTGGGACAGCAGGTCCTAAGCAAAAGCTAGTCCCACCACTGTCACAGCGTGCCTTCATTCGGTGCAGTCCTCTGTGCTGGGTCTTGGATGCTCCCAGATGTGTGAAATGCATGTGATCTATGCAGCATTGGTGCAGAAACCAAYACAGCAGTACATCCAGCTCACATTTTATTTGCTAACCTTCTAGGCTTCCCTCTGCTTTTCACCCTTTACTGTGACTCCCAAGTCMGTATTTTAAACATAGGCAGGCCTTTTCTTCTGCTTGCATTGCCAGAGCTACTGTATGCAAGYCAAAGATGTGAGAAGCTTGGCTGATGGTCTTGTGGAAATCTCAGATTTTAGTGAAAATATAGCAATTAACTTGTGCTTGCAAAGGAAGGGATACGTTAGGAGGATCRGAGTGCTGTATTCGCACTGCCAGAAAGAATAAACTTTTTATGCTGACTGTGAGCACGAAGAAAGTCAGTGCAACGATCTTTATCATAGGTGCTTCTATAAGTGGGATCTAGTGAGAATATGTAGTACATTCAGTGATCCTTGAGGCCTCTCTTAACATGTATGAAAGCTCTCTYGGCAGCAATAAGCTGCCCTCCTGCCCACTTGCACATTGGCTGGGAGGTTGTTTACTTAATTTTATCCTTTATACCTTCTATATCTTGGATAGATTGTGTTGCTGCTTTTGTCAACTTAAGAATAATTTTGAACATAAAAGCTTTTCAATCACAAAAATTCTTAAAATGTATAAAACCAGTAGAAACATTAAGCTTGGAGGAGATGTGAATGGAGTCAGGTCTTGACTGAGTGTACCAGCCTGTCGTTTACRGTTGCTTAGAGGTACTTTCCTAGCTGCTAACTGAATTCCTTTCCTTAAAGAAAGCAGAAGAAGAAAAATAATTTGAGCTAATGCATATTTGCTGTTCAGATGATGTGGAAATGGTGATGAGAATTACCTAAAATATGCTGGCTAAGAGATAATCTTGTGAACTTTACAAACAGTGTAATAGAGAAAGGTATTAAAGCTTAGCAAAGTTCTCATCCTTATTTTTTTATAACCTACTGGACTAATTAASTGTCTCCATTACCTGCAGAAAGTAGGCATTTCCTTTCCAGCCTACATCTATTTTCAGATTTTTCTGCATTTGCCATCCTTCACAATTCCTGCAGTTACTTCCAGGCTGAAATATGTGTTTGGGCATCTATTCTTTCAGTAAACAGACAAGCTTTCTATTTATTGAAATTCATCTTGGCATAGTGAAGATTAAAGCACAGAACTGATTAGAGAAGAGCAGTTTGAATCCATAAAATACAATTTGCCTTTCATTTACATTTCAGACCTTACTTCACCGTATATTTGATAGCATTCACCCTACAAACTCTATCTTCACAAAATATTTAGGAACCAGATTTGGATGCAAATGTACAATCACTTTCTGCCTGGCTGTGAAGACATCTTAAATCTTAGTCCCTTAAACTGTCACTTTGATAGGAATCTCTGTGTCCTAGTTTCTGCTGTGGGGCATGCAGCTGCTCTACCAGAGATAAGTACGTGTTTGTGGTGAATTAAGACTCCTTTCAACTATGATTTTGAGTTTTTATTGATCACCATTTAAGAACACTACAATTAGGACATGGTGTTTGATTACAGTGCTCAAGGAGGAAAAGGGAAATCCAAATTTCAATCTTTTGGACAGGTAAAAGCATGTAAATTCCACCTCTCAGATGTATGTATGCTCCTCCTCACCTTTCCTTCTTGGCCTCTTCTCCTCAATACCTATCTGAGATGGCAGCTTCTTGTTCTGTGAGAACACTGGCTGCCTACGAATATTGAATTTTTCTCTTCTGAGTGGAAGAGCCCTTTCTCTCTGATACGTGCTGTAAGAGACCTGGTGTCTCGCTCCCCAGGGCAGGTCATGGTTGGGAACCCAAAGAAGAGACAGGCACCACATTTTCTCTCATCATTCCCTCACAGGGCTAATGTGAATCCCAGTTTTAGTGTCAAATTCTCATGCATGTACTAAAAAGTCTAGGTACAAAACTCAGGGCTGGTGATTCCCACAGGCTGCAAACCTTTAGAAATAGATGCTACACAAACAAATACTTATGTGTTAAAAAGACTGCGCAGTAATATTGTGTTATTCTGACGTAAGAAGGAAAAGCCTTCAGCACACAGGGCAGCRTGTGACCGACTGTAAGTGGACACTAGATGAAAGATTAAATGTAACCAAATTTTGGGGGAGGGGGAGGAAAGGGTTAATCAACTGCAAAAAAATGTAACAAAAGGTCATCAAACCAACTTATATAACAAAATATTTCATTATCAAGAACATCTAATTTCTGAAGGGGAATAATGGTCTGAAGAAATTTAGCCATCTCCAAGAACATCATCATCTTCTATACAGCGCTATGCTGCCTAATTAACTACTGTTTGCACAGTGCTTTGAGATCTTTGGCTAACAAGGAAGGCAGGTTGCTATGTGTAAATGTTAGAACTAATAATTCAGAAAATATACGAGTACAAAGGAGTATCATTTCATCAAAGCCAGGTTTAACGATCTTCTTTTTTRGTTGCTTGCTTAATTAGATAAGCTGCTGAATTTAATTAACTCATCAACCTAATTTGAAAAGATCTCTCAAGTCAGTTAAGAGCYTGTCTTATGCTTATTATTTCTATTTGTTGCACCAGGTCTTTAATATCACCATTTTGTTAGTGCATTAACAGTAGCCTTAATTGTGTTCTAATTCATTGCATTTACCCAGATGGTGCCATTTTCCTCATTTTTTTTTAAGTGCCAGCATGTGAAAATCAATCACGGTTTAATTTAAGGCGGTGTTCTTGCAGCTTTCCATCAAGTCAGCTACATACCATTCCTTTTCCTATAAATTTGAGTTAGCAAAATGGGAGGGGTTTCTTTTCAAGGTGAAATTACTTCATAGGAACTYGTGTCGAGTTTCTGAGGTCATGTTTCCTAGAGAAATACTATGATAGAAAGTATTCTCTGGATATTCTTTTGGGATTGGTTAACCGAAGTATTAGGTAATAGYATTTAAAGTGAAACTGGTATTACAGCTATATAGTTCATCTGAACTCAGCTGGATACGATGCCACAGTTTGATGAAACAATCTGTAACTCCTTGAAAGTTCCTGAAGAAAGAGTCAGAGTTACTAGGAAAGAATCTAAACTGTAAAACATGCTGTAAATTCAAACCCCGTTAGACTGACCTCTGCTTGACCACCTTCTCATGTTCCTAGAAGATCTGCCACGCAATGAGGAAAGGTGAGGTATTTGCTTAAAATATACCTCAAAATTTCTCTGTCAAGCATCTTGCTAAACTTACTGTTCTGTAAAGTGTGTTTTATTGCATTGTAAAACATGTTGCTGATAGCAAAACTGTTAATCAGTTCTGGGAGAAGTTCACGTATATTTACGAAACGCCAGAYTTTTCCTACGTGAAACAGGTGCTTTCTTACTATTCCAGCCAGGAGGTTTTGCAGAGAGAACCTTGCTCGTAGCTGCTCTCTCTTGCTTTCTTGACTTCATTTGGCTCGTCTGAGGCATGCTTTCAAGCGCACGATCGAATAGCACGKGTGTCTCTGTTTTCCCCTAGAACGACTACAGGAAGCTATCTATGCAATGCAAGGACTTTGTCGTGGGGGTGCTGGACCTGTGCAGAGACACCGAAGAAGTAGAGGCCATTCTGAACGGAGACGTGAACATACATTTGTGTCCCGAGCACCACCGGCCCAGCCTGAGCAGAATTAGACTGGCCATTAAATACGAGGTCAAAAAGGTAAGCTCGTCCTTTAGATGCCTGGTGAATCCCTCTTACCAACTAAATGCTGCTGCTTTGATGCCCCTTGGGAAGTAATAAATGAAACATAGGTTGCACTGGGCCCAGGGTTATCCCTTGGATTTTAACGTTTTATGATGTGATCGGCAGTTTTTCAYGTATTTTATTGTGGAGAAGGATATTTGCCGAGTATGCATTATAGCAGGCATGGTATTGCTTTTAAAGTGATAAAATTGGACATACGGATGGCGAGAGAGATGTCCATGTGGCACAGAGCTTCTGTACAGGGCCCAGCTGTGAATCTATGTATTTTTTTAATAGATCCCCAGTTCCCACTCTTACAAAGCTCCAGACGCATATTCTGGGAGTTCAGGTTTCCAACAAATCTGATTTTGATTTTAATGTTGTTGATTCCGCGGTTACATAGGGGTGTTTCATACGAAAAACACTCAAAATTCCTCTACTAATAAACAAAAGACATATATTTTAAGGGAAAAATATAAAACCTGTTTGACTAGTGAAAACGTGGGGTGGTGTGTGTGTGTGTTTAACAGCTTTATGGAAGTTCTGTGAATGGAAAATTTAATTCTGGCAAATCCTGGGTCTGGGTGGTCCCRATTAATTGCTCCTACAATATACGTTGATGGAAACTGGGCTCCTGCAACTGGGCTKGGAGAGCTTTCCAAAATCTCCAGCTAACATCTGCTCTTGCTTTCCCCTCACAAACCCGCCACCTGCTTTGATCTGTCTCTCAATACTGTTACTGTGCTGGCCAGAGAAGGTCTCTTCCTGTTATGAAAGTCATTAATTAAAGAGAATCTTAAAACTCTTACTGGGAGTATATAGCATGCAGGAACAGAGCTCCAAGCTTGCCCTGGTGCTCTTTCAGAAAACCACCTCACTGGAAGGCATTCAGAGCCTCACCATCCACGAGCAGCCCCCACCAACCTAYGGCCAAAGAGGTAGCATGAAGCTGGTAGGGACCTCAAGCCCTCTGAATGGGTGAATTCTGCATTATTTTGCTTGTTTATTCTGCTGAGTACTGGCCTCACCATTTAGATCCTAAGACCCTTGAAATTGTCCCAGCCAGAGCTGAACTGCTGTCTGTTATTGTGCTGTTTTGAGAACATTTGTTCTAGCTTAGCCAGTTTGTTTTAAGAGGAACATTTCCTCCATTTCTCGTTTGTTATATTAGTACATTATTTCATGTATTTCATGAATTTCATAATGACCACTGGTCTGAAGCCACATAGTATCTGCGGTAGGTCATATGCTGTTGGTCTCTTCATCTATAAATAACTTTCTATGCCCAGGAAAGCTCAGCATCCTTTGTGGCTTGTTGCTCACAGATACTAATTGTTAAACTAATTACAGAAAATAAATGTGAGCATTAGTCAGTCTTGTGTTGACTCTGAGGTTAGCACTTTTTAGCATATTCTTTTCAGCAGACAGTATGTGTCTATGTATAAGCTGAGCATTTACTTGCTAAATTAAAGGGAAGATAGTTTCATTTGTGGGAGGCAGAGACAGTCAGATAAATGGCTTTGGTTATTGGCAGTGACTTATGATAACAGACTGATATTTATCATACATACTCGATGAACCAGGAGGTGATGTTATGGCAATACCGTAATGGTTTCCATAAGTGGCAATAGATTCAATGCATGGGTTTTATATCTATTTCAGGGACAGCTAGGCTTATGTGTACAAAATCTGTGCTCTGAACTGTATTTTCATTTTAAGAAAATCATATAATAGAGAGGAGAAGAGAGAAGGGGAATTATTTTAAATATCTAATAAATTAATTTGGAGGCTGATTCTGTAAATTCCAAGTCACTTTTTCAAAGTAAATGAAACAATTTGTAGGCATAGCAGGATCACAAGTTGCCCTCCAAGTACAAAAGGCAGACTGAGGAAGGCACGTTAAGTGGCTTCCCACTTGCAGCGCTCAAACCACACAGCCAGGTCACTTTGCGGGACAGCCTTGACTGCCCTGGCCAAACCAAGGTGCCAACACCTGAGAGGCTGCATCTCACCAGAAGCAATCCCAGGCCAGATAGGCTGCTGCTTTCCARCTTTTTAATTGCATTCTGGCACTGGAATGATATGTGAATAACGGTGTCTGCATTTTTRGCCTGGACATTATCTTAGCTACGACAGGCTTGCAGTTCTGTATTAAGAAATAAAGATGTGTTTTCTTAAGTGAGTATAGAGAGGATAGCATGTGAAATACTTTATACTCACTCCTTCCCATGAGCAGCAAGAAGAAGCTTAGAAGACAACATGCCCTTACAGATTTAATAATAGGCTGAAAAAATAAAATGAATGGTAGTTGCTAGTTTTTTTTCCCCCCATTAAGTCAGTCTCTAGTCTAAGTATTTGCATACAAAGTTTAGATAAAATATCAAATATTTGTTAGTTTCTAACATTATGCTTCTTAATTCACATTTTATTATTAGCACTCTAAGTGCCTGAGATAGGCTTTATTTGATAAAAATTTCCTGAGCAAAATTTATATTGAAAATTATTATTTAGTATCCATGAATTTRCTTTTCCAGCTACTATTCTGGTCCATATTTTATTACATCATTATTTCCAGAGTCTGAGAAAGATGTCAAGGACTCTCACCCTCAGGTAGGATAGCAATTGCATCATTCAAACTTCATCAAACCTTTGCACAAACTTAAGGTTTTTTTTTGTTTGTTTGTTTTTCTTTTTTTTAAGAAAAACTCCTGTATCTCTATTAGTGGACTCTGTTAAGAGGACTATTTCATAGTCCTCATACAGTGCAGTCAGCAGCAGCTGCAGTGTCTTTTAGTTGTTGCAGGTGGTTTCCCAGCTTCTCCTATCCCCTGCCCAGCTCACAGCCCACGTGCTGTTGGTAGTAGAGATGTCACTATTTGGAAACTGAGGCTTGTCACACCCATCACTTTGCATTTTATGGGTCTAAATTGGTTCTATGATCTTTTTTTTCTTCCTGCACACCTATGTGAAAATTTTAGAGACACTGTTAATATCATATACACTGTTCATATACACTGTTCATATACACTGTTCATATACACTGTTCATATACACTGTTCATATACACTGTTCATATACACTGTTCATACTGTTAGAGCTAATTTTGGTTCCAACTCAGTATCTTCTTAATCTTGAATTCACCACTTATGTTTCCCAGYAAGCTGCAGAAGGAAGGGGCTGCTGTTTGCACAGTCACAGCATCCACGTTGTGCCTGTGTTAYGGAGAACTCCTCTGTCAGTCTCGTGGTTGCTCTTAGCCCAAAGCCCAGGGCTTCTCATGCCTCTTGGCTTGAAGGGTAGGCTCCTGCCTGCAGCCCCACTGACCTCCAGGGCACGGTGCAGCCCTGCGTGGGAGGCCAGAGCCTCCTTGCTGCCTCTGTCCGCCCTCATCTCCTCTCCCCAGGAAATCTGCAACGGAGATCTTCAACAGGCTTTGCTCCAGGCCCTAAATGATCTTTATCTGCATTTTTTTTTCTTTTGTGCTTCCCATTAGGATTCTCTATTACTTTATCCCTCTGTTCTTCCAAAAAGCAATTCACAGTTCAATAGACAGGAGGTAGTTTTATTGATCAGTATCTCTCATTAGTACCAYAGAACATTTGAGATGAACCTTGGAAAGTCATTCAAGAATGCATCAGAGGTTTCAAACGTCTGTTTGCTTCTTGTCTGCTTGTCTGTCTCTTTTTCTTTTTGCGTTTCTTTTCTTTGTACAAAACAAACTACTAGCACATATAAGACACTGGCAAGAGAGCAACTTTATCTTTTATAATGTAATTGAGGGATTTTATATAGAARGTCACTGAAGAATTAAACTCTACTTGTGCATATTTCACAGCCAGAAGAAAGTTAAAATTGCTGTATTTTACAAAATAGTCTTTAAAATCTCCATATTTCTCTAGTCCTCTACTCTCTATGAAAGAACTAAACAATCACTCTGTACCCCAGGATTCTTGGAAAAAGGCATTCAGAAGTCCTCAAATTCAAGTTTTCCAGAATCACAGCTCCCTTCAAATTAGCTGTTTCAATGATTCATGATTCCTCTAAAACCATTCCAAATGTTACAGTGGGAACATTTTGTCAAGAGTGAAATAAACAATTTGCAAACATTTGGGCATTTAAGAAGYCCTGGATACTTTCCAAGAAACGGACTGTGTTATGGGATTGTGGCAAACTCACTGTTGTCTTCCCCGGCATTATGTGGTCACACTTCGCACTTGCATGAGCCGGTTAGGAAGAGGTTTCTCTGCCCTCCAGCTGCGCGGACCCCCCGGCGAAGGCAGCGGGTGCCTGTATTCTGCAGAAAGGTGGTGTGGGGAAGAGCAGCAAAGCACCTTGCTGCTGATGCGGAGCATAGCAAGGCTGTTCAAGTGATTTCTTGGGATAGTGTAGCAGAGGGCTCATCACAGTGAGCAAGCAAATGCTGTGGCAGACTCCAGCACTTACTCAGAACGCATGGAAGTGGCAAAATTTAACGTGATGTTAAGTTGGAGCAATAATCACTTAGGCTGCCTATTTCTGCTGGGAAATAGTCAAGAGTGACTTGAGTTGCCAGATCTGAGTTCTGGTCCTGATGGAAGAAAACAGAACTGATCTTAGCCATAGCGCTAACTTCAGGACTTTTCTACGCCTTTTTCACATAAGCTCTGCAGGAACCAGCTTAATCCCAAACTAGATGCATTCCAGCACAGTTCTGACACTTGAAAAGTTCATCTGTCCTGAAGGAACAGAGCACTCCCCTTTTCTGTAAAGAGGTAGTCTCGACCACTTTTCGTGCAGCTTTACTGTGAAACCTCCTTCAGCCAAGGATGCTCTCAGTCGTTTGTTGTGTAGGTGTACAACGTCTAAGTGAGAGCAACTTCATGTTCTTGACTGGAAATTGCACAGTAATGTTTTTTTTTTGTTGTCTTGAAGTAATTAAATTTTGATTCCAGTCAGATACTGGAAATACAAAAGTGGCACAGACTTTTCCTATGAGTGAATTCATCTGTTGTTAAACTTGGAGGTGATTTCTCCCATTGACAGGAACCAGTCTTCTACCAATGGGCAACTGGGAAGAGTTTCTCTTCCTCTCTCTGAACCCAGCTGCCCTTTCATCATAAGACATCTACTTTTTTTTTTTTTTTTTAAAGGGGGGGGGGGACTAGTGAAAAAGAGATTTAGCCAGAGATTTATCTGCTTGTGTGGAGAACTGATAGTGAGGAAATGCTCAGGTTTTGATATACCACTACAAATCCATTTTAGTGGTGTATATTAGCTTTACAGAACACTTAAATATTTTCTGTTATTTCTGTTCTTACTGTTAACGCTCCTCTCGTCATCCTTTCATGTTGGCAGGGTACTTATAGGTCGACATTTACCTTTAGGTCGAAAGCTGGAGCCTCTCTGTAGGAGGTGACATCTATTCTCCTTTGTCCCCAGTGTCAGCATCATTGTTGTTGTGTTCTTTCTAATTGCAAAAATTGAGTGCCCAGCTCTATTTTCTCAGTTAGCAGCTCAGCTCATGACCATCACAAAGCCAGAGCACCTTTCTCTTTCACTAGTTTTAATTTAATTAACAGTAAGACACACAAATCGGGTCTGAGGAAAAAAAATTAATAAGAATTAAACAGAACACCAGATGGCTGTGTAAATCCTATTTAATAGAGAGCTGGAACAGGAACTTTTCTCATAACTGTATTATTAATAATTAACATATGGATGATGCTCCAAACAGAATACTCCTGGCTCCATTAAATTATGATTTTTCACCGCGTTGGTCATGCAACTCAGGTACTCAAGGCGTACGAAGCCGTAGCTCTTGCTAACTGCTCACGCAGGAGCTAGAGGAGCATCAAGGTAGTCTTTTGATGGGCAAAAGCACAAGCTTCTGCTCCTACCCTTCAGACAAGTGTGCGGTAACAGACACTGGCTGGAGCAGGGTTTGACTAACACATCGTTTGCAAGGGTGACTGGAAAAGCTCAGTGTTTGGGAGTGAAGCAGAAGAAAGTRCGCTGGAGAGCAGAGGGCTGGAAAAGACCAGAGCTGGCAAGAACTGTGGACGCTTGGCCCTTGTGAGAGCTGAGRGTCCGCGTGCGCTGTGCCGTGGTGGATTGCTGAGGGCTCTGTGCGCTCTGAATTTGCGGTTATCCCACAGCGCCGTGTCCTGGGGATGAACCACTGCAGGGAAAGGGAGGTGAGAAGGTCCCACAGACCACTGCCTC
>NW_028186501.1:4347525-4510040 GCF_003343005.1 Rhea americana | reverse complement strand
CCCCTGCATTTTTTTTTTTTTTTTTTTTTTTTTTTTTTTACCACCAGGAAGCTACATTGTTGTAACCAAAACAAAATCTTTCAGCCCCAAGTTGGCCGCTTCCAGCGCTGCCACAGGACACTGTGGCTATTTGCCCTGCTTTGGAACAAAATAAAATTTAGAAATTTCCCGTAGGGTGAGCTATGATTTTCTGTAACTTCTTGCAAGTGTTGCTTGAAGCAGGAAAGGGTTATGTTTTACTTTCCAAATGTGAGGCCAGGAAGAGAACTTCTCAAAAACAAATGCTTTTAAAAATGTAGTCTACTTCCTTTGTGCACCGTAGAAACACGCTGGTCGTCCTGGACTCTGAACTTTTCCATAGAATTTTTCAGCCTCTTTTTACATTTTTAATTGTGAATTACAGGCCTTTAGTCAGAGATTGGAAAGGGAGAGAGTTACTTCCTTTCCTCACAGAAAGTGTTTCTGTGTCTCTGGGTGTTTCATTAGCAAGATTCCTTCCTCCCACTGAAGTCGGTGGTTCTGATGACTTCCTTTTACCCAGATGTTTTAATTTCTTTTCTTTTCCAAGATGAATCTCGTTTTGTTACTTCCTGCCCATACTTCCATCCTCTGAAAGCTTGAATGAATCATTTCTCCATCCTGACTGGTGTTTGCGATATTCTCAATTTACTGTAATATGCAGACTTAATTATTTTCATTTGCAAAGTGCCACAGGGTCTTGGATGTCCATCAAAACAATGACAAGAGAGCACGGGCACGCATTGGGTCCTTTGAATAGATCCCTATCACAGATAAAAGGACTTAAAATTCCCTTTATTAATATTAAAATTATCTTAGAAAATAGCAATTAATATGATCTGCTATAAACCTGACCTCAGATGCTCCCAATTTTGGCTTCGGCTCTTTCTCCAGATGTAGATCTGCTAATGTGCATTTTGGATGGAAGGTCAGAGGAAGATAAGCACAAAGCCTTAAGGAAAGAATAAGATTCAATATTTTAAGTTATTGAGGGGATTCTACCAAGTGGTGTTCAAATTTGGGTGTCTCCATGGGCAGAGACCCAGCGGGCAACTCTTCTGCATGAGTTTCTCACCACCTGTCTTTAGATGTCTACATTTGACTTGGCTGTTGGGACTCTTACAGTGAGAGGATTCTTGTCCCACTAGTCTTCCTCTCTTCAGCTCTGCAAGGTTCAGGATGACAACACTGGGATGTCTGAGTCTGAGCACCAACCCAGCCTGTCCTCGCCATGCAGCTGAAGGACTGCCCATAGCTCAGGCCCTCYCGAGGAGGGACAGGATATAGTGTTTTAAATTGCTTATTCCATGTCCCCTCCATGGCTCTGTTTTTGTGATTGTTTTTGTATAGGTACCAAAGAGTTCTTTGTTCAATGACTTTCTACTCTGGCTTTTTTTTTTTTTTTTTTTTTTTTTTTTTTTTATGAATGAAGAATTAAATAATAAGGATTTCCAAATGGCCTTGATTCTGCAGAGATATGAAAAAAATGGAATGTTAGAGGCAGGAACTTCCAATTCATTTTCTTGTTTTCAAATAAATAATTCAGTGATAAGAATTTATTCATACATGTAAAAAGAGGAGAAACTAGACATCAGCAGCATATCTTTTTGTAAAACATACAGCCCACTAAAATATGAAACTCAAGTTTGTTTGAAAGCTTTATTCACGACTATAGAAAGATGTTTAGCACAAAAGAGACCATGTCCTTATCTCAGTGAACTGACATTATGAAAAAATTTTAGATAGAACAAGCTTTAAACTGAAACAATTACAGAGCTCCTGCACACTCAACATTCTCTAGCTATGCATCTCAAATATATCAAACTTATATTTTAAATTCATGTTATGAAATTGACAGACAACAACGGCAGCAACAAAAAAATTTTCCTCTGTCTCCTCCGTTACCAAGAGGATTGTTAACAGTGTTTTCACTCAGCACTAGAGAACATTTCTGTTAATAGGCAGATTGCATTTGAAATAGGCCTGGCAGTTTTACTTACTCCATTGTTTTTGTTTTCTGTTAAATTAGTTTGCTTTCATTTGATTTTATTTTCTGTCTGCTTAACAYTTTAAGCCTGCCTGAATTCTGTTTCTCTCCACGTTGCTCATTCCATAGGAACCACGCTGTCTCATTTTCAGCTCTGCAACGCATGGGTGGCTTTGGACAATTATGCAGGCCCTGGGATGCTGGGCTGACCTCCATCCCCTCAGCTCTGTCTTCTTGTCACCGCTGCAGAGTGAGATCCTGATCCTTTTAATGTAGTCATTGATTTAGCAGATCTATCCCAAACAGCATACCTGATTACCGAGTGACAGAAAGGACATATGGTTGTAAACGGTAGYTATACTAAGATGTAAAGTGTTCAGAATCATAAATTTGGCCTAGATAATTTAGGTGAACTAGCAAGTGGATCCAGATACTGGACTTCAATAAAGCTGGAGAGTATATGGTTCTCTTGGTGTTTGATGTGAGAATGTATTTCTCCACTGCAAAATGGCTTTAATAAAAAAAAAATCTTGGTTAAGAAAGCTGCTTTTGAAAGATTTTACAAAAGGTGGTAATTTGTTTCAAAGTCCATGATAACATTTTTCCTAAGCCTTGAAAGTAATTCAGGGCCTGACATTGCACAGTTCATTTTYTTTTTTTTTTTTTTGGCCTGGTAATTCCAGGTCATCTGTGCTCTGCTTAAAGTAAAACCCTTTTCCCTTTGCTTTGTAAATACTGGTGTTAGATTCTAGATACCAAGTTTGAATAGTCATCAGAAACRTGACAAAGATCTTCTACAGGATGAGCAAGAATCTCATGAATATTTGTGTGATGCCATTAGACAGTCAAATGAACCCCAGCAACAGAGAAAAAGCTCCAGAAATTYTCAGGGCGGGGGTGTTTTCATCCTTCGTGTTCTCTGGTCACGTGCCAGTCAAAATGGGAAAATCCATGTAGAAAAAACTCAAAGCTCCCTCATTTTCCTTTGTAACCTGGAGGCCCAGCATGGCAATTGGCTTGAATGAGTCACCAGAAGTTCCCTCATTTCTGCTAGGATCTCTGGTGCTCGAAGAACTGCGTAGTGAAGTAAAGGTTCCCATGGGCAGATACTACATCTTAAAATGCGTTGGTCTATGTTATAGAAGGCTTATGGGAGCAAAGAACTACATAAAAAGATAAATGTTTAATAATGAGCCCAGAGAGATTGTTTAAGGGCATGAACAAAGCTACATGATCAAAGAAAAATGACTTGTCTCTGCCCCTTGCAGTATCTSCTGACATTATAAATGTTCTCCTGAAAATCTGTTTATGTAGCTCCATTTCTAGCTCTCATTCGCTGATTAAACATATCACGGTTCACCTGAGTTACAGCTTTTGTTTTCAGACTTTTGCCTGCATTTGCTCTAAGGCTTACAGTGAAGGGGYGAGTTGGAGGGAACGTGATGGGAATGCCTGGCTGGAAGCAGAATATTAAAGTTTGCACTGTTCTGATGTGGAGTTTTTTAGTGTTTTCACTGGTTTGCTGATGAGTTTTTCCTTCCGACCTCAGCCCCTGACTATTTAGCACAAGGTGCCGTTAGTAAAGCAGAATAATCCTGTCCGAGCGATTAATTCTTTTGTGTTGATGGTAGATTTCTACATTCAAGAGAATTAGCATTTATTGCAGTAATAGAGAGATACTGTTGTTTCTGTATGATTAGTTCCAGTCACCTGAAGCTGATCTCTGGCATTTACTTGCGAGAATTTTTCCTTTTTCTGCCAATGGATTTACAGCATTAATTTATCTAAAACATATATCCATTCTTTTTTCTGTATTTAATGTCTGAGCATTGGCTTATACTCTTAGTCTCCTCAATTGCTGTCCTTACTTTCCGAGTGTAACTCACCCAGTGCGTGCTGCAGGACRGGAGAGATGCTGTTCAGGTCGGGAATGCGGTGCGTTTCGGACAGGGTGTTTTTGTGGTACCTAACCCAGTGATGCTGTAGGCCTTTGCAATGCTAATATTAAACTGCACCAATAAGTGGGGATCGTCGTGACAGACAGATCTCTTCTCTCTTCAATGTAATGGACAGTAAATAAATGAAAGCGTCTGTGTTACAGTTTTGTGGAACTTCCTACACAGTTGTAGAGCTGTAAAGGTACTTCACTGTCCGTGCAGAGAAACTCATGCATTTTTGAACAAGTGTGCTGAGGGAAAAAAATCATTCTGTCATGAGAGCTGTGAGGTACTTTCCCACGATGCATACACATGATGGGCTAGGAGAAAGAGCTGTCATACATCAAATTAGACAGCAGTGTGGCAGAGTCAGTGTTTAATGCGGTGTCTACAGTGGTCTCCAAGCACCTTCTCTTTATTTCTGTGTGGAAAGCTGTTCCTTTGGGCCCTTTTAATCCCCGCTGAAGGCGTTGGGAGCTTTTTTTCCTTATTTTAGCTAAAACTATACCTAGCCCTTAGTTTAACCACCTCTAGCAAGTRACAACAGCTTTCTGAGCTTTCAGCACTGCTGAGTCTTCTGGTGGCTCTCAAAAATGTCACTTTGGCAGCTTTGTTATTTAAGCTGGCTTTTTAGCCCAACATGCTGATTTTCTAACCTCAGTAGCTTAGAAAATAAGTGTAACAGGCTGGGGGAAGTGCAGTTTTCCTCCTAAACCACATAGGTGGGCATGATGTTAAGGAAACCGCCTTAACAGGGTCCTTGCAGCAGGGGGTCATGTAGCTGCTGCAGCAGCTTCTGAACAGGGTGGTGGTGGAAAGCACTTTGCTGGAGCTCCTGGGGCCTCATGCATTAGCTCTGTCAGCTTGGAGGGGACTCAGCCTGCCCATGATATTAAGCACTTAATGCTTTTAAACAGCTCCTTTTGGATCCATGCAACCCCTTCCACGTCCAGTGCTTCCCTTTTAGTCACGGATGTCTTGTCCTTCTGCAAGGCCCCAGCCACACCGGGCTTGTTGTGGCACTTTCTGCCTTTCCCTCCTTCCAGGATACAGTGCAGGAGTGGCCACAGCTTTTTTTTTTTTTTTTTTTTTCCCGGTACTGAATAAAGGGAAATAGTATTTAATAGGAACTTTGAAAAAAGCACTGTAATATTTAGGCCTCTGTAATTATACTATATCACCATTTTCACTGCATTTTAAAGCACTCTGCCTTGAAGCTTTTATCTCAAGCTCTGTTCTTTTCTGTGCCTGTGATACTAAGCAAACTGTTAGTATAATCTTTAACTTGGTGTCAGTCCAATTCCCAGGGAAGAGAGAAAGTTAAACAGCTCTGTCATGTGTTTGATGAGAATCTACAATTAATTTCTGAAATGTTGATAGAGAGATGGTTAGCGTTGTCCGAGGGTCACTGGGTAGGTCRTTAGTGGTGGAGCAAGTGTAATGAAAAACTATACTGCTTGCTGTAAGCAAATAAGAATATAAATGAATTTTGAACTGTTATCTTCCTTATCCTGATCTTATTTTCCCCCCTTTTTTCGGTAATAATCAAAGAGGAATGCCATCAAGGCTCTGTGGCATGTTGCCAATCCTTATTGTCTCRTTCAAAATACATTTGTTCCAATAAATTCAGTTTTATGGCAATTCCGCCTCAATTTTCTCCTATTTGTATTTTCATTGTAGCTGTTGCCAGACACAGGGAAACAGTGGGCAGATTAAAATGTCTGAATTCTCTGAAGTTCCAGCCAGCACAAGACTTTGACTGTCTCATTGCCAAGGGCAACTGAATTTCTGTGTCTGAAGCAGTTCTCATAATGTGGTGGGTGATTGCAGGAGCCGAGGGAACCCTGGCTGCGGCGTTGGCCCCGCACCTCTGCACTCTGCGCACGTACCCGTGTGGCTTCCCGTGCCGCTGGCTGCTACAGTCGCTATTGACTTCATCAAAYTGGAAAATAAAATTTACAAAGGGAATCAGTTTTCTATCTACTTTCTTTCCAGCTAATCTTTTTTTTCCATTTGCCAAAAATATAATAACTCCTCGCAGCATTAGCACAAACATAAACACTGAACATTTGGAAATTCCTAATTGTAATACTTGCTGCCATCACTTCAGGCTTAAGCTTTAAATGCTCAGAATAATTAGGACTAATGATTTATAGGTCTGTTTTTTGATAAACTTTTCCCCTTCCCTAATTAACTTAAAAGCATAATAAACATCATAAAAACGATGATAAATTGGTAATATTTCTGGGGACAATGTCTCAAGAAAAAAAGAAGGGTCAAATAACTTCCTTCACTCTGAAGTGGTAGTGGTAAGTTTTTTTTTTTTTTTTTTTTTTTCCTTTTTTTTTCTTTTTTTCAAAAATTCAGGCCCCAGAGCCTAATTTATCTGAAGAAGCACATTTTTAAACAGCATCAATGTGCTGTTAAAGAACAAAATGCACCATTCCATAGCAATCCTAATTACTGTGTAACTGTATTTCATTTTGCACTAGCAATGAACTGATCATTAAAACTCACAATAACCGGTTTGTTATTATGCAAACATCTAGAAAAGAGTCCATTAAATTTCCCATGCAATTATTGCCGCAAGGCTAGCRGCACGCAAGCACGATGGGAGTCCTCTCTGCTCTCCAGCTTTGTGTGTTGGTTTTTGAAGACCTGTTCTGGTGGACACTGGACTCCTGCTTTTATCCCGATGGTTGGAATTACAGCTGGCTGCAGCCAGAAGGGGCTGTAGTGGGGCAATGGGACAGCTGCCAGACCTGGACCATGTTAAACATGCCAGGCGGGGGTAAGAGCAGCTGCAAACCCCTCTATAACCTSCCCTTCCTCCTTGCTGTCTCTCTCTACTCCCTTAGCCTTCCCCTCACCTCCAGRAAGTCCTGCTTTTTGAAATAGTGGAGGTTTTTACCTTTCCCTCTTAAGAAYCTTTATTCCCCCTCAAAGCTCATAAATGAAACTCTCAGCTCTGCTAATACAATCAACTGCATTAACAAAATATTTATTTTTCATCTTTTCCCTTAGTTATTTTGCTTTTTAATTATCTTTCTTTGTGATTACAGATAGTCACATTCTAAATTCAATCACTCTGAAGAACAATATGAAATAAAGAAGCTTAATCTTTATTATAAAACTCTTCAGTGGGATCCGGTGGTGCTGTAATTTTGCCATTAAGAAATTGCCCTTTTCAATTGTCTGCTACTAGCCCTTTTTTTTTCCCTCTGAACAATAAACTGAAGAAGAGTCGCAGCTACAGGATACAAAACATGTACTTTCTGTACCAGAGCACCACAGCTCTTCCTTCTGCTTTTAAAATTGTCTATTATTTGTCCCATCAGTGAAGAATGAGCTGTCTTTTTTTAAAAAAAAGATAATATGAGATACAGCATTTAAAGTTGCTCCCTGCAAAATACCATCCAGACATTTTACAGTTCACAAGAGAAGGAGAACTATGCAGAGCGGTTCATTCTGGTCTACACGCAGTGAAGAAAAACAGTATAAGATTAGTGCTGAATAATCRATTTGTTTGAGCTACCCTAATACTTTCATTGTCTATAGCAAATTATCAGAGATTTTTTTCTTCAGCGTAACATCAACGTGCCTCTACATTTCTTTTCGCAGTCCTGATGTACACCAYCTTGGAAGCTTCCACAGGTGTGATTCCCTTCCCTCCTCCTGCCAGTGTTGTTAATAGTTAAATATTGAAAAGAACAAATGTGATACTGTGTTGTAAATAATCTTTGGTCTGTGAACTTTCTGATAGCGTAACTTTCATAAACCAAAGGCTTGCTTGCTTTTGCATATGGCACATGTAAAAAGACCATGGAAAAGTGGATTTGTGTTTTTATTGCCTTACAATATAAAGCTCTTGATTTGTAATGTCATTAGCTGAACTGTTATTAACAAAGCTATCAATTTTTGTCCCTATTTAGTAAAAAGATTACATATTTGCCAACATACAACTCTTCCCCAGACACATGCTTATGTGTGAAATTACGGGCTTTCTCTATAGAGACTTCAAATAGACCTCTGTGAGTGTTACTGAATCCCRTCTGTAGACCCTCTGTGCAGCAGCCCAGAGGTTTTAATACGGTGCAAAGTCCTTCAGACTTGTTTCTTGTTTCACTGACGATGACGGTGTTGAGCACATGCTCAAATCACGGTCAGGAAATGGAGCTGCAAATCCCAGCCCCACAGAGATGGATTGGCAGTATTGCCCACCGGCAGACACTGGGTTTTAGCTAGATGGGCTGCCGTCTAGCAAAGATTGTATCTAGAAATGACATGAAGCAGAGAAGTGAAACACGGTCTGTCAGTAAGTGCAAATCTTAAGGGTCTGGTTTGCAGTTTTCTGTTTGCAGCACCATAAACCACATTGGACTGCAAAGTCCCTGTCTTACTCTGCTAGTACATTCAGCAGGTCATGCACTGAAATCTCACCTTTTCAGACAACATTACTGAAACTTTTGCTTTTATTTCTCTTTCAGTTTGTTGCTCATCCCAATTGCCAGCAGCAATTGCTCACCATGTGGTACGAAAACCTCTCAGGCTTACGGCAGCAATCTATAGCTGTGAAATTCTTGGCTGTCTTTGGGGTCTCCATCGGCCTGCCGTTCCTTGCCATAGCATACTGGATCGCGCCCTGCAGCAAGGTACAAACTGATTAAGGTGCATCTTGTTTATGGTCATTTCTATCCAAGGCCTGGAATGAAGGCCCAAATGCTTCTGTAATTCTGCTGCAGAATGATTAATTCTATCATCTAAGATTGCCTCAAAAGAAGGCAAGCTTCAGATGTTTCTTGATACATCTGAAGATGTGGCACAAATGGTGCCCATAAGCATGTTCCAAAGTTCATCCTTAAATGTAAAAAAGACAGGGTAGGGGAAGGAAACACTGAAACAGTAGGTGAGAAGAAAAGAATAGGAACAACAAGAAATGGAAAGGAGATGACAGTAGGAGAGTGAGATGAAGGAATAGAAGAAAAATGAAGAAYAACAGAGGAAAAAGATCTTTGTTTCCCTTTTAGTTCACCCTGATCTCATTCCCTTTTCTGCACCCTGTGTTATAGATTCCCCTCTTCTTCTGAACTTCTTATTTCCCTTTCCTTCTGCTTCTTGCTGATCTTGTATTTTTAGTTAATGGGGTGTTGCTGTGGCACATGCATCTGAAGCTCTGTGAAGCCATGGGGGACTGCTGAGTGCCACAGAGAAGATCAGACTTAATCATGCAACCTCTGCAGTGCTGAGGGAAAAATGACAAAACTTGAAAAGTTGCCATGTATCTAATTATAGTTGCATTGTGTCTCATAGCATCAGATGGAGCAGGAAAGTTTTGCTAAGGCCTAGAGGCCAAAAGACCAGAGCCAGCTTGYGCTAAAGCTCAAGCTGTCCCTGGTATGGATTCTGTCATGAGATTTCCATCCTGAGACTGCTCAGACAAGGGGAGATGAATAGATGTGTGGCTGAGTGATGAATAGCTTTTTCTCTACTCTTGCCACTTAAAAGGTGTGTGGGGGGGGGAATTGTTTCGCATGGAACAATAGTGGCCACCTTGTCTGCTACAAGTTAGTATCTTTGGCAGAGGCTTATCAAAGCTGCTTAAATCTGATAGAAGTGACCTCTGGCATGGGCAGTTTATTCAATCCTGAAAGCATTTTCTCTGATTTCCTTTAAAAGCCAGTGAGGAACTCTGTCTAAATTTGTCAAGTCCACAAAGCTATAGACCMACTGATGGGCATTAAAGGCAGACTATAGTTTCAAAAGAGTTATCCATTAGTACAGCGAGACAAACCTCTGAAAACAATTAGCCTTCAAGAACACCTGATGTAATAAAACGTGTTTGAAGCTTGGTGTTCTCCAAAGCATTTCCAAGACAAACACTCTCTCGCAGTACTTGAGAATGTAACTTTATTTTCTCAACACTTAGATCAACACAAAAGTCAACAGTTTTTACGAATACGGAACAGGACTATAAAATATCACACGGAACAGAGAAGTATGAAATCAGAGCTGTTTGGTGGGTGGTTTTGGCTAGATCTTAGCAGAAATTTGTGTGTGGAATTATCGTGTTGACTCCTGTAGTTTGGAACTTAGTCCAGGAGGGATTTAGGAAGCTATTTTACTGCTTTCACCTCTCTTCAGTGTGCTGGGAGTTGACACACCTGCCAACTGCAACGTTTGTGGTGTATTGTCAGAATTAAAAGGGTTGAATATAGCAGTAGCTGGGGAACACAGCTAGACTAGAAATAAATGGAGACTTTAAACACAAAGCATAAAAAAACTAAACTGAGAAAGCATTTCAAAGAAAATCCATTAGTTTTACAGCAGAAATAAGAAATCATCATTTTTTAAAAAGTTTGGTACACAGTATTTAGCTGATTTTGCAGCTGAACTCTTAAGTCTTCTCTTTCTCCTAAGAAAGAACCTTTGAACTCCCATTCTGTCAGTGTTTCTGTCATCTTAAAAGTGACAATCAGGCACTTCCCTGCAAACCCAGTTTGATGAAACACGGTATTTTGATTTAATAAAATAATTGAGAAACAGATACATCAAAGTAGTTACACACTTTTAACTGTCTCATGTTGCTTCAAAAATATGCTATTGTTATAAGGCATTAAGCTGACTGAAGGAATTCAAGCTTCATTAATTTTTCACAGAATATTCTAGTCAACATTTTCACCTCTTGTAGCACTTGGCTAAAAATCAGATTTCTGAGAAGATATGAAAAACATCAGCTCAGGAAAAAAGTTATAGGCTTTTCTCAGTAATAAAGGTGATAAAACATTGATGTAATACTGAATAAATACAGATTTTTGTTAAATTAGTAGAGAACTAAGTAAAATTATCCATATAATTCACTTGGTTCTGTAGTACTCAGGATTATTTCTCTGATAGCCAAGGCTGTACAACTTTAACCTCAGGTCTCTATTTTTTAAGTTTCTACAGGCAAGAGAAAATGTGTCGTTATTTCAAGAGAATTCATGGCTCACAGGAGAGTATTTTTTCCTTCTTAGTGAATTCAGAGTAGAAACGACTCCTAGGTCATTTAGGAAGATGCATTTAGATACAAATGCATCTTCCTAAAACCTTCTCGGTAATTACACACACAAGTTGTTGTAGCTCTACTCGTTCTCCATGAGGTCTCTTGGCYGAGTCACATGAAGGAAGTATCTGAGGTCATTATCATGTGGGACTTTCCATGTGTCTTAACATTGTTCAAATATCTCATCACTCCATCAACCCTGTACTGGAAATACAAGAAGTTCTGCTATAAACTATAAATCTAGCCAACAACAGCCATAAAAACTGCTGAGCGCTGCACCAGGGCATACAGTACCACTATTAGTAGAAGAGCGAGCTAGTGTCACAAACAATGAGAATGTTTTTAACAATCTTTATTTAAASAGAAGAAAACCCTACATCTGCCCTGGTATTCCTAGACAAGACTAAGGAAACTCAGAACTCAATTCGGTGAATACCTCCTTGCTTAAACATTTCCTCATTGACTTCACTGAGACGTATACATGTTATTAAGGACTCAAGAATAGATCAGATTTTCCATTTTCATTTCTGGAAAGTCATTCTGGGATTTAGAAACATGCAAATTTTCCAATAGGTTTTTCTGTTCTGTCAACCTCATGAAAGATTTATTTGACATTTTAAAAATTCAGAGGAGAAAAAGATAAGAAACAGAATCATAAAGCTCCCATTAAATTTCTGTTAGACCTAAAGAGCCCTGAYATAACTGTGCCCTGGTTTTAAAATATTTACTGTTCTGCAATGACCAAAGACCTGGGCTCCTTAGAAATGGGCTTTGAACAAAGCTGCTGTTGGAGATAATCAAGAGAAGAAGGAATTCAAWTTTTCATTCCTTTTAAATATTTCCCATGAAATTTTATGATCAAGTCAGTAGATATTAAGACTTATCAATGAGGGAGATTAATCAATGAGTATAAAAATGCAAAAAAAAATAAAATAAAATAAAAAATCCCATGCATATTGAGACAGATTTTGAGAAAAAGGTCCATATAGAACAGCATTCTCTTTGCTGTGTTGTGTCTGAAGCCGCGCACACTGGTCCTTGCACTCATAAAGAAAGCTTCTAGCTCTGATGTGTTTCTGGAGTAATATTTTCTTAGATCATGGAAAATATAAAATGAGATACTATTGAAATTAATTAGCAAGCAATACTTTTCAAGAAGGAACAAATTAAATACAATGAAGAGATCTTGGCTTAGATCTCTGTTACTGCACTTGACTTACTGTATTGAAATAAATCCCTGTGTTCTGATCRGTGGATCTCCTGCTTATGCAATAATTATAGTAGAATACTGTCACACCAGGGCATATTAAAAGCTTTACTGAAGAATATTTAAACAGAATGGTATGTCTTATGCAGTTTAATGAACAAATAACATTAACAAGAGATTCTGGTGTTGAACAGTTTGTGATGCTCTGAGGAGGAGAGAAGTAGGATTTATATTGACACATATGAATTAATTCATATCGTATACAAATACATGTATACGTGTGTGTAAATAGGTAAATATTAGTCTTGTATATAAATGTCCTGTCTCTTCATTTTCCACCTGTCATATGGACAGGACAATCATGTATCACGTGTGGGCATAGCAGTGCAATATAAGACACTAACACGCACAGGGCATGATTTGTAATGCAGTGTAATGTATATTAGTAGCAAAGAACAACTCGAACAAATCCAATTTAGTTCATGATCTGTAATTAATTTCTGAAGTTTTTACTGAAATTCTAGTAATTTCCACCAGGAAGTGGATGAGAAAAAAAAATCTTGTCTTGTGTATGTTTCATTTCAGTTGGGACGGACCCTCCGAAGTCCTTTCATGAAGTTTGTGGCACATGCAGTTTCTTTTACAATCTTCCTTGGATTGTTAGTAGTGAATGCTTCAGACCGATTTGAAGGAGTAAAAAATCTTCCCAATGAGACCATCACGGATCATCCTAAACAAATATTTAGAGTAAAAACAACCCAGTTCTCATGGACAGAATTGCTGATCATGAAGTGGGTACTGGGTAAGTAAACCCAAGGTGTCCTTTATCCTCCAGGGATATTCAGAATGACTGGGAATAACTGTAGCATTAAAGGTGGTGATATGTCAAAGAAAAAAAAATAAATTGGGTTGATGAAAGTGTTTTGATTTAAATAAGATCAAAGACGACTTGGTCAATGCTTTTGAAAGTACTAACCAATGTTTAGGAAATTCCCATTCTCTAGATTTCTCACTTTGCATGACAAATGCTATAGATGCTATCTGTTTGCCTCAGTTGGTTTAATCATTGCATCTTAAAGAAGGTAGCATATTTATATATAAAGAAAATTATAGCTTCTCTACAGGATATACCCATTTTCAAGTCCATCTAAAATGAGCAGAAAAAACATGTCCACTGAGACATGGGTGACTAGCTTGTTGGGCTATAACAGGATCCATTGCCATGGGATCCTACTGCAACTCACCAAACTTCTGTTTCCTTATCTGCAAAACAGGTGTACTGCTGTTTACACTTTTGTAAAGCAGCCTGAGATCTAGTGCTGAAAAGCATTAGGTAAATAAGAGTTGGATTTTATGAAATTCGTAGTAGGAAATTATTACTTGTGGAATGACAGCACAGTGCTCAAATCTCTTAAAAGAAATGAAAATCTCTGGAAAATTAAAAAGTATCATTTGGATGACTTCTGCTAAGTGTAAAAGTATGTCAGAGGTGCAAGTTAAACTGCCAGGGAGTTTTAGGCAAATTGAGATGTATGTCTCTTCCTGTAGGTACAATTTATTCCTGGCAGGTCTGCTACCTTGAACTACTAATCTAAACAAACTAAGAAGGATTTATTGGGAAATTGAGCTTATCAGCTCAGCAGAATCTTTATCTACCTTTTCTGTATCTATTTTTACTCATCACCATGACTTTGATGCTTTTCTTGCAGCATGACAAATAATTCTACGGTTCCACAAGTACTGATGGAATTAAACCCCTCTGAAAAATAGGGTAGAGCTGCTCTATCTGATGACCTGCTGCCCACTGTTTCTTTGTTCCCTGTCCATGCAATAAGCAGAATCCCATGCAGGATATTAGGCAAGAAAAAAATGAATAGATGCCAGACTGGATTGAGTAAGTCTGTAAGATATATTTTTAAAATGATATTAAAGTRGTTGAGACAAGATGATTAGATTTTAGACTAGGTATTATGTTCTCATTGGCAGTAGGTATCTGCCTGCCTGGGTGAGTTCCTGAGAGATGAGGGAGAAAACATTTCATTTAAAACGAAGGTTTTCAGTTTTCTTGGAGAAGAAAGGTGATTCATTGTACAGGCTTCTGAATATAATGAGATTTTCTAATGACTGCCTACATCAGCACTGACAGTGTTCTCTGGYCGTGTTGCCTATCTCCCTACCTACTGCTTCAAATATTGTATCAGCAACAGTAAGGTGAAAGTTTGGTGCCTGTGGAGAGCTGGCTCAGGGCTTGGGCACTTGCTGGGCCTTGTGTGTAACCCAGAATTTTAAGTGCTATAAAAGGAGAATGGATGACGAATTGTCCAGCCTTCGGTGCAAAAATATAGATATCACTGATACGTATATTTAAGTGCAAATATAAACAAATAAGAGCAAACACTGTAGATAAGTATCACAGGTAGAGTTACAAAGATATGCTTTCCCAAAGATAGAAGGATGAGTGTATACTAAGTATATGCTGAAAAATAGTAATTCTAACATTGTGTGCTAAAACTACACATCTGTATTTAAGCCTGTCTGGCAGCATCTGCAGTTGCTATTTTCAGGCTGGACAGTTTAGGTATATTACCTACATTTCTGCTCATAGTACAATCGAAAAGTGTAATTTTACTTCTTCTCAGCTTGTAAATCCCTTTCTCCGGTTTCTGTATCTTCTCTTTTCTCCTTTGTACTGTGGCAGCAATGATGAATGCTGATGACATGTTACTTGTTTCAACCATAGCCAACCATTTCTGAGTAATTAATTTACAGGTCCCTGATCTCAGTTCTTTTTGGAAGAGAAGATTGGTTGTCTGAGTTATCTGGCTGTCAACTGTAAAATTATGAGCCACGTCCAGGATAGTATTATTCCAGAATAAGGTGATACTTGAACATAGTGTGCTGTGGCCAGGAGTGAGCACAGCCTGTGATAGTATTGCCTGCAATTAATCTTGCTGGAGATGTAAAAACTGAGCCACATGCACATCCCACAGAAAGGCTAGGATTTTCTGCATGARTGCAACAGCCAAAAATGCACACTGAAAACCGAGAAGTTTCATTCGGAGAGACAAAAATCCCTGCTGCAAAAGCAGCTGAGGCAGCAGCTAAGCTCAGAGAAGACACAGTCGGAGCACAACCATCTCAGTTATTTCGACAGCCTTTGGTGGCTTGGGGAAGGCTCAAAGTCATCTCGTTAACGTCAGCTGCTTGTGTTTTATATATTAGGCCAGAGGATATAAAAATCTGACAAACTGGTCCCTTCTGTGTGCAGGTAGTGAACAGTTCTTGCATGCTTCCAACTTCCTTCCAGACCACCCGTGCCTCTAAGTCAACTTTTTTCCCTGCTAAACGCAGAAGTGCCCATCAAGGTGGCAATTCTGACATTCTTTTATGTTCATATCCCCACCTCTCTGGGCATCAGACTGAGGGAAATAGCTTCCCCCAAAGTCTGAAGGTCACACAGCCATCGGAGAAAAACGGGGGCCAACAAAATACAAACAAATCCCAGCAAACCTGCCCTTTCCTAATCTCATATTGGCTGTTATTATTTCTGTTCTGATATCTCATCTCATATCCCGTCTTCTGAATTTCAGCTGCTTTCTTCTCAGTTTTTTTAGGTAAGGAGACGCTTTGAGTAACTCTCTCACAATGCATGTGCAATTACTGAGCTGTACTGACCACATAATTGCTATAACTCTTCTACACATCTTGAATAGACACTTTTCCATATGGATGAATAAAAAATGATTGTCACATAGTTGGCAAAAAGAATGATGTAAATTATAGGCCAATAATGTGATACTTCCACTGAGTGATTCTAATGTTAGTCAGTCTACTCGGTTTTAGACATTTCCTACTTCATTAATCTATGACTTTGGTGTAATAAGTGACCTAGATTAGAAATAAAATTGGGTGGGGAAGTTAATATTTAAACCAGGAAAGACATTTATGGGCATAAGTGAACAAGTGATCTGCTTGGCAATGCCTTGCATATGGTATTTCCTCAAGCAATTTAGTACTTTTTATATGATATGCACGCATAATACATTGGGCTAATATCCGTACCTATTTCTTTGGCATATCTTTTTTTAAAC
Organism: Rhea americana; assembly: GCF_003343005.1. Taxonomy (NCBI): domain Eukaryota; kingdom Metazoa; phylum Chordata; class Aves; order Rheiformes; family Rheidae; genus Rhea; species Rhea americana. Next base: position 4,493,758 of record NW_028186501.1, on the reverse strand, counting down.
TAGAAATACGTTTCTTTAATATTTTGTCCTCGGGCTGGGACACTGCCTGAGAAACCAGTTCTTCCACCTCTCCCTTTAGCTATTTATTATTAAATCTTACTCGTGGTGAATGACAGCTAAGGGATAAAGTTCCCGCTTTTACACAGCCAAACGCCGACAGATTTTAGCAGAGGAGCTGCCTGAGCGCAACGTCGTGCAGCAGTAAGAGGGGGTCCCCTCCCGCGCGCGCCCTTTGGCTCTGCATGATGCATGAGACAGAGCTATACAAGGCGCAACCTATATCCCAGAGTGGCTCGTGGGATCTGCCTGGGAGGGATGCCGGGAGAAAAAGCCCTGGTGAGTCACCAGGATGGGGAAACACGCCGGCAGGCACTTGCACCAGCTGCATCTTATCCTCTTTGGCGTGTTAAATTCTGGCCGTGGCCTTTCCCCAGAAGGCAAGTCTCCAGCTCCCGACATCACCAACTATAGCAGTGCCTTAACTCCAGATGTCACAGAGTTTAGCTTTCCTTTTTCTTTCAAACCCTTTCAGTGTAGGGTGATTGACAACCTGGCAGTTCTTTATTCCTCCAGCCTCCGGCTAGATTCACCATGACTTGTTTGCTTTCTTACAACCCAGCCTCCAACTATACCTCTCGGGACACCGTGTACCTCCAGGAGTCTCTAAAGTAGCCAGGAAAATACATTTTCATGCCACACACAAAAGCATCCAGAAAAGAGGATGAAGAAGAGTTCACAAAAAGGACAAAATCTCAGGAGGCCACTTGGAAAATGGCAGGCCCTGCTCCTGCTTGATTAAATGTGAATTCTGCTGCTGCTATGGAAACAAGATTGCTCACTTGGAAATGTGGTTGYAATCTGGATAGAGTTCAGAAAATTTTAATACTTATCAATGARTTAAATATTCCCATATTTTAGCTATTCAGAACCAAGATTTTGGTTCTGGAACTCAACTGTGACCGGAAGTTGGCAAGTCGGTAAATCTGACCTGAGCTCCACTTTGCCCAGTGACTTCGCCTCTTCTTCCTAGCAGAACACAGATATCAACAGTTTTGAATTGTCTTGGTTTGATATTTCAGTAAGTAAGTTTATTGTTAGTAGGATCATAAATTCTAAATTCAGGCTAAAGTCAGGATTTTCAAAGTGATCAGATTTAAATGTGTGGAAATTTGTTATATCTAATAAACAAAACTTTATAGAAAAGTTCTACAAGGATAGAAATTTTAGCTTTCCTTTTCCCTGGCTATATTGGTCCCCTGTATTTTTTTTTTTAACTTTTCTAAAAAGATAGGACACAAGTTTTTCTAATGTGCTCAGTGTTTCTAAACTCTGTGTTTTCTGAAATCACCAGAAGTCTACTTTACTGTTGAGTCATACAGTAAAACTTTGAAAATTCTAGCTCACATGTACAAGAGGATATACCAGATTAAATTTTTGAATCATTTTTAAAGAAAAGATGACAGAAACTGTTCTCTGAGAGTTCACTGGAATTGAAAGGTGGATGTGTTACGTAGGATTATCTGGTTCAGTCTAACAAGCCACCCTTAGCCAGAAGACGGGTCTGCCTCTGCCTCCAGAAAGCCCCTTTTGTGCTTGCCAGTTAACGTGCTCTGGTCTTCCTGCAGGCATGATATGGTCGGAGTGTAAGGAGATCTGGGAAGAGGGTCCACGTGAGTATGTCCTGCACCTTTGGAACCTGCTGGACTTCGGGATGCTGTCCATCTTTGTGGCATCGTTCACGGCCAGGTTCATGGCCTTTCTCAAAGCGACTGAAGCACAACAGTACGTAGATCAGTACGTTCAAGATGATGACCTCAATAATGTCACCCTCCCCCCTGAAGTTGCTTACTTTACTTATGGTAAGACGCTTTTTGCTATTTAATGCTTCCTGTTCTTTCAGACTAATGCGTGGTAGTGCCAAAAGCAGCAGCTTGCTTTCTTTTTTTTTGTTATCTCTRCAGTTTTTCAGACTAAAGCAAATTTTTCTTCTCAGATCTCACCATTCCAGCCATCTTCCTAAACAGCTAGAGAGGAACCAAGATCTGAGCCTAACTCAGTCTCTGATCTTGTACTGAGGCTATGTTCAGTTCAATCACATACTGGCAAAMTAGCTTGAGAAACAAATAATCATGAATGAATAGTGAGCAGAATATAATTTAAATTACAGATGAATTAACCTGCTTGATTTTCCAGATGTGAGAGGGGGAGATGTGTGAGCAAACATGGGAGCTAGAACTGTGTTCCTACCTGATGGTTTGTTTTGCATCTATATCACATCCAGTGCTGGTATAATGACAAATACAGACATAGACTCCACCCAGGAGAAGCTCCTTCCCTAAGAGAGAACCTTTATTTTGGAGAGCCTGTGTCTTCTGTAAGTGATAGAAAGCATTTGGAAGCGCAAGCAGTAGCAGAGCTTGACAACATCATTCTTGATGGCTGAAATGGTTTTTCCTGTGCTATACACGAATGAATGGAGCTTTGCACTGAGGCGTAGGGACTGGGTTCGCTGCACGCCTGCCTCTGAAGTTGTTATATTGTGCTTTTCCTCTCTCTGGCTTGCTGCTGCCCCACTTAAAGCAAGCTCACTGTACAGCGCTCCCTCCTGCGGAGTAAGGCTGTCACGTGCAGGCTGTTGTGTTCAGTGTGAGGGGTCCGGAACACAATGTCACMACTGTATCCTGTGAATTGCTCCATCTGCTGTTCTCATTTTGCTCAGATTTTTGCCAGTAATACTTCAGTTTACTGCTGTGCCCTTAGAGACGCTGTGTTTTAGCTCTGAGTTGCAATCCTTCCATCAAGAATATAGGCTGGTGCACTAACATTTATAACCTATATTAACAAAAATGTTAACATTTTCAGTAGATTAAATAGATGTATATCTAGTATCAACAAAAAGCTTCTTAAAGAAAAAATGTATAAGTGACCACATTACAAGAACTGGTTTTAATTTAAAGGTAACGTGAAGCTGTTATATCTGGATGATTATATTTCCTTTATCCAAACAAATCCAAGTTTCCTTGTCTAGTGGTAGSACAGAGATCTCAACCTTGCTAATGCTTCCTTTCCATATATTGAGAGTGCCACGTAACCAAAGCTATAGGCAAACTTCACTTCATTGTGATTTCAGTGCTCTATCTCAAGGACTTCAGATGGAAAAGGAACAGTGCAGCTGATGTACRAACGGGAACAGAGAGTATCAACTTGATTTAAAGCTATACTGTTTGTTGTGACATCTTAGTAAATCCCAGTGACCTGCCTATTTATCTCATCTTCTATATGTGAAAAATTGACTGATCCTTCTCACCTATCTTTGTAAAACATGCAGAAGACTGCAGTGACCAGTTATTTTAAGCATTTTTTCCTTAGCTCCTGGACAAAACTGAGATACAGTCTTGAAAATGGGTCATTTATCATGATAATTTCCAACTAACACTTTTCATTACTAATACCTAATGTACGTGTATTGTTTTAGCCAGGAACAAGTGGCTTCCCTCGGATCCTCAGATCATTTCAGAAGGACTGTATGCAATAGCTGTGGTACTCAGCTTCTCCCGCATTGCTTACATTCTTCCAGCCAACGAAAGCTTCGGCCCCCTCCAGATCTCTTTGGGGAGGACTGTGAAGGATATCTTCAAGTTCATGGTCATCTTCATCATGGTGTTCCTGGCCTTCATGATTGGAATGTTCAACCTTTACTCTTACTACCTTGGTGCAAAATATAACCCCGCTTTTACAACGTGAGTACCCAAGCAAAAGCGGCTACTCTGGCAGGGCTCAATCCAATCTTGTCTGGCACCAAACTCATGGGAACCCAGGCACACATCATACCCAGGCATACAGGTCCCTCTTTTCTCCCATCCTCAGTGAGGTGATTTGCTCTGCAAACACAGAGCCCCACTGTTGCCAGGCAGTTCTGGCATCATATTCTAGCTAGTTCTGCTAGTGCCTGCTCTATGTATCTGCTCTGTCCAACATAGTTAGTACATTGATAGTACTGTATTGTTGCTGCAAGGTCCATTCAAATATTCAGGGTGATGCAAAATGCTCTTCCACTCTTGCTCCTGTAAAGAGATGCTTGGCTAAAAGTGGAGAGATACGTAAATCTATGCAGCTGATACCTTTACCTGCGAAGTACAGGTCTTTTTCTGGAGCATGCTGGAGTTATCYGTGTTTTCCTCTTTCTTGTGTGACACCAACCATTTTAATCCTCCCTCCATCAGCAGCTGTTCCCTTCCTACTGCTGCCTGGGCTTCCCACTTGCCTTTTCAATCCTGATCCTTTCATTTCATTAGCTTTCATCTCAGCCAGACACAAACCTGAGGCACATCTGGAGGGATATGCAGGGTCAGTGTTTGCTGGGCTGGCTGCTTCCGACCTTGCATGCAGGGATAGAGCTGTGAAATGTGGATGCCCATACGAAAGACAGAAAAAAGGTAGCTCTTCTGTGAGTAATTATAARGAAGGCTGAAAGTGATTTAACTAATATATTTTATCCTTCTCATTCTTATTTGCATATGTGCTTGATCTTATTGCAAATAATTAATGGCAATAATATTGCCATTATTAAGAGACCCTTAAACTTAATAGGAATTCTGCCATTTGGAAATTGTTCAGGCACAAGGCACAGTGAGTCTACTGTGGTAAAATTCTAACCCTGAATGCRTTTTTTTTTCCTTCGCGTAAGTTCAGGCAGGACCTTGGAAGAGGATATAAATGTCTGCTCTTTTCATCTTGGAGAACTGTACCTAAAGTTTCTACTCCAATAGGGAGTAAGGAGTGGGGAAGGCACATCAAACTCTGGCTGGGAAGCTTGTACCGACCACTAGCCCTGGCAATCCGCTCAAAGCCTGAAGGAAGGGAGAGATCTAGGTCAGAAGTGGTTATTTCTGGAAATCAAAGTAACTGGTCAGGAAGATGTTTTGAGGTAGGGGCTAGAGGTGTAAGGGAATTTCAGGTTAATGAATCAARAGGAGCAGCACAGTAGAGGTTAAACATACGATTATTGTTTTTAAAACTGCAAGTTATAATATATGTAAAATATGGAAGGATTTTGCTTGCATGTGAACTGTTTTTATGATACTGCCTGAGAGTGGTCATAATTATAAGGTGAAACTGCAGAGCCAACTGCTAGTCACGTTGCTCAAAAAAACCAAACAAAACGGGSCGTCTAGTGCAGGGAGAGGTGTGTTTTCTAAACCACAGCTGAGTCCTTTTCAGCAGAGGCCGTGCTAAGGCTGTCCAGAGAGTGCCACGAGCTAGCTGGCCCTGCGGGGAGGCTGGCCTGCCTTGGTCGTGCTCTCCCTCCAGTGCCAGCCGTGGAGCCGCCACGCAGCCTCTACGGCAGCCGCGGTACTGCCAAGCGGCGCGCGCGCTTGTGCGGTTGGCACGTCGGAGCAGCAGGCCCTTGCTCGAATAATGCACTTGCTGATGGAGAGCARCGCTGGGGGGTGAACAGTAGTCAGCTGGCTCTCCAAAACCCTGCCACTATACATGAGGAAATTAGAAAGCGTTGGCATTTGTCCTCTTTCAGGACAAGCGAATGTGTTGATCTATACACACATGGCCACGCTCAATACCAGTGAATGAATCACACCGTTAACGTCATCAGGGCTATTAGGAAGGGAGAGCGAGGCTGGCAAATGCTTCAGGAGTGAGATTCAAGCTGATGCTGCTTTTGAGGTGGGCAAGAGCACAAGCTTTTGGAGGCAGCACGAAATGCAGCCCTGCCCCAAAGAGGCAGGTGGCAGCTGAGCTCTTCAAGTACGTTTCTGCAGCAGCATAGACCCTGGGAGGGTTGTGCTGCAGCATGTTAATAGCAGGTTGGGTATGAGCCATTCCAACGTGTAGCCCAAGCCAGAAAACCAACAGGTCCCTGCAGGAGCATTGCTCTTCCCTGACATGACCCCAAAACGAGATGGGAACTCGTGGCTCTCAGATCCTGCACATAGGGTATGAGACTTGTAGTGCCTGTCTCACACCTCTATGTAGTAAGGGCGGCATCTCAAATAATAATAGTGCTGGGCAGCAGCCGATCTTCTGCTCCCTGACCCCACATACTGAGCAGCCTGATGCGTAACACAACCAGGACATGAGGTTTCAAGGCAGAAGCTCTCCTGATGCTCAGCTGCAGCTGAGGGATGTGTAAAGCCTCTTCCCTCACATGCCGCCTTGGCACGAGGTGGTACAGTGCAGCATCCTCTCACCGAGGTGTCTCACTGTTAGAAATTCTSTGTGAGTGAGTTCTGTATCTCTCACAAAATCTCCTTGACTTGCCTCAGGGAAATGGTGGGGACTTTCCTTCTTGCTTTCCCATCTGTGAAGGAAGAGGAAAGTGTGGCATAATGTTTTCCCTTTACTCTGATCTAACTTTAAGGCAGCCTTGCTACAGACTTGTAATGACTGAGCCTACGGCATTTACCAAATCCAGAGCAGATCACAGATGGCATTTGATGTGTCACTTCTCTAATGTGTCACACAGTGAGCTGGGGGCTTTGCTTGTAGCTCCTCTATGAGACAACGACCTTCCCAGCATCGTTTCTGTCCCTGAGTGCCTGTTTCCTTCCAAATGCACAGGAACCAGTTTTATCATACCACCATCTAGTGAGACCTGTGCTTTATAACATAATGTTTAGATTTTCTAATGAAGGCAAATATGCCTTCTAAACTTCTCCTGTAACCTTAGGATACATTTTAATGGAAAAATTTATGAGGCTAGATGCAATTATATTTATCTGTTTTCAGTRGAAAGGTAGAAGAAAACTGAATGTGTGGGGTGTAACTTGCTCCTTATTTGTGAAGATGCTCTTGAAGCACAAGAGTTAATCAGAAGTTGAGTAGATCCTGTCCCTGACTGCGTGGTGGAGCAGGAACCGTCAGTTATGGTACTGTACCATGCACCACCAGAGCGTATCACTAACAGACACAAGTTTCTGATTCAATAGTATTGCTGCTCTCTGATTAACACATGTAGTACAAGTGGATCTTCCAGTAGTCACTATCTATTGATGGAAACGATGAGCAAATGTTGACTGAAATGGTGTCCACTCACTAAAGATAGCTCATGTGCCAAAGAGGTGTGTGGCTTGTGGGGAAGGTCTTACCAAGAGGCAGTGCTCTTCCTCCTCAGCCTCAAGGATGTGATCAGTTATCCTGGAGGGACACAATGTTGTTATGAAAGAAATTTTTTTTCACAGGTACAGTTTTCCTTTTTGAAAATTTGGGAGAGATTTAAAATAGACTTACTTTCTCCTAAGCATGTCAAACGATCAGTAAAGATGAACCTTTTCAACATGCGACACAAATATACAGAGATAAACATTCATCCGAAGAATTCTTCTCCGGCATATTCTGGYTCAGGAAGCCAGCAGCCTATGGTTCCACACCATGTTAATGACCCAACGCCACGGATATGTTGGCAGACGGGCAGCTGCCCATCCTAGCAACATTTCCTTCTCTATTTTTCCTGAGCTGCCTGTGGGGCCTGCTCTGTGTGGTGGGTTCCTACTGCCGTTAACTTATTTGTGAAAAGAAGGAAAGTTTCAGTATTAGAGTTGAATAAGTAACTAGAGCAATTGTTCTGAAAATTCACTGAGGCAAAGAAAAATAACACTTGCTTGGCTACATTCGTAACCATTTGGTGACTTCAGTGACTTCCCTGAACGCATTTCCTGGCAGGCACGTTTGCAAATTCTAATTAAGATAGGTCATATTTTACAGAAAGTGAGCATTCAAAAATGTGACTATTTTACTATGAGGGTTTGTTTTCCGATATCAGTTTGGCTAACCGTGCCGCAGAAAGAGCAGTTCAATTTGTGCGCCAACCAGACTGTGGGTAGTTTCAGCAGACGTTGAACGGACAACCTGCTCCGAACATCACATCGCATAGCGTCAGTGAGCAACTTAGCAGACAAGGAGCGACTCGGTGAAATAACTTTGAATGACGACTACCTCTGAGAACACCGTAGCTTCCCTGGGCAGTACTTAGGCAGAGAAAAGGCTACGTTTGTCCAAATGTTGTTGAGAAGAAACTGCTTGCTTAATTCTGATGATAGTAATCCGTGAATATCCCTTGTGTCTTGGTTTACACCTTCCTGTGTAAGCGCGCTTTTGAAAGCGGATGTTCATTTTTGCTTGTGTTGCCTGTTAAAGAGCAGGCACTTAGCACCCCAGCGGCATATGAAGGGAGGAATCACGCGGCCTTTCTATTGTTTCTTGAATTTATGTGCTCTCTCTGCAATGGAAATAAAAGGCAGTGTGCTTTATTTCACACTGGTAGATACAGACATTATTTAGCTAACCGTGGTGTACTTTCAAAATATCTTTTGAAGTTCTTAAATGCTGAAAAGTAGACAATTTCCATGRCTCTTGCAACCGACCTCAGTTATGTTTATCTGTTTATTGTATGCTGTGTATAGAACACAGCTCTTGAAACAGCCTGTAATTAAGAACATGCTATGCAAACAAAATCGAAACGGAGGCAAGACTGATTGCGTTCATCTTGCTTTCTGCATCACAAATCAGGCTGAAGGCCACAATATGAGCTTTTCTGTCTCCTTCTCCCGAAGCGTGAGTCATTGCTCAGTGCAAATGTTACTCACAAGTTCAAAGGCTTTTATTTTCTTCTCATTTTGCTTTGTCAAAACGAGATGTTTTTGTAGATTATATTGAGATTGTTGCTTGTTTGCCTGTGTGAAGCTCTGTCAATCAATTCAAGGGGAGAACTTGGTCTGAAAGGATGCCTTAAGCTTCATTAAAGAGGATGATGTGGGAGAGAGATTGACATGAAGCTGTGGCCTTGTCATGATCTTTTTTAGATGAAAAGCTCACTGCTGTTTATAGAAAAACAGAAAACCAGCAACTAGATGGTCATGTATGGTCATGTTTTMTTCTTTGATGCAAAAATCTTTGTTTAACTTTCACAGGACTATGCATACAGGGGAAAAAAAAAAAAGCTCTGTGCTCTCTGTAACGAGAGCTCTGCCACGGTAGCATGAGCGAGCACAGCATGCCCGTCTCAGCGAGGACCACGAGTCAATCTGCCACCACTCAGCTCCTCCTGCTGTCAGTGGTGGCTGCTCTGGCCGTGATACCCGGCTTCCCGTGGGCCTTCATTCCTCCGCCTTAGGGGAGGGTGAAATCCCCACTGACCTTGCAGAAGTGGGGGAGAATTGCATCGATGGCAGCAGCGACACAGGGCTCCTTCCTTGGCACTGGAGGTCGGGACCGGTGGCATTGGCAGAGGGGCCAGCTCAGCTGCGCCGGAGCCCCGTGCCCAGCCCGTGCCCTGCTCCTGGCGGCCAGGGCCACATGCAGCTCGTAATTAACTTTTCAGAGAGGGTCTGGCAACGCTCCAGAACAAGGGTTAATGCGTAAGCTGCGGAGAAGGGGCAGCGCTGACACGCTGTATTAAAATCTGCCAGCAGGGTGGACAACTAAGGGAACCTTTCCAAATTAAAAAAGGAAGGTTAATAGCAGGGTGCTGCCGGGATCAAGGCTGGCGGTGAKAGTTTTTATTAGTTTGATAAGTGACTTAGACGACAGATTTCAAAAGCAGAGATTGTTGGTGTTATGTATGTTCTTTAACTGAAAAGCACAACATTTAACGGAATAAGCGTTGGCCGGATTGCTCCTATGAAAGCAAAGCGTTATAGTAGTGACAGCTGCCGCCTTCTGCACGCACAGGCAGAGGGCGAGAGCGGTGGTGTTACGGGAGAAGAAAAGCCCACGAGGTGGGGAAGCGGTGTGGCTTGTCGGCAGCAGCACGCCGGCCGCTGCGAAGTCACCCCGCAAAACGTCCCGCTGAGGGGCACCGCTCCCTGGASGGGTCGGCCCCGAGTCGGCCACGCTCGGGCAACAGAGATCGAGCAGCAACGCGCGTTTTGGAAACGTTCAAATGTTTAAAGCGATTTGAAACGGCCGCTGAGGGTTGCTTCCCCCGAGTCAAGGCAGCCAGACTGGCTGAATGTGCCATCTCTGTATTTGCTACTGTCTTACTACTAGGTGCAAACGGAAGAGGGAACGTGACGAGCTGCGACGGGAGCTAGCACSGGCTGGCGGTGGCAGCAGGGCACTGCCCAGCGCGCTGTGCTTWCCAGGGGCTGACATTAATTTCTTTGGCTACTGTGCACGGTGTAATCGACACTGGAGCTGATGCAAAGCTTATTATTCTCTTAGGGCTTTTAGTAGTTTTGTGTCTATAATCTGTTTTTATAAACGTATTTAGCAGGATTAAGATGCCATGATAGTAAAAAAAAAAAAAAAAATTGCATCAAAGTGACTGGCAAAGCTATTTTTTTTTCTTAGAAGGTGTTTGCATCCTTGGAGGCAGTGGGGAGAGGGCAGGTGGTTAGCTGCTACTATGCTAAGGATCATTCCACAAAGGGAAATCTGTTTATAAATTAAACACTACACAAATTGCTTCCAAAACGTACCATGATCCCTCCTTGTCCTTCCTTTTCAGCTGTGGCTTTTCTAAATCCGACTCTCCTTTTTACCTGTCATTTCAGCCTCATCCTTACTTGCTTTCCTGCCCACTTCTCTTTGTCATTAGCTTATTCCTCAATTTTCAATTTTCAATTTTTCTTTCTTTCTTTCTTTTTTTTTTTTTCCTCTCTGGTTCCTTCCTACCTTAAAACACATGCATGTCCTTAATTTCAAATTGTTTAGGGCAATCTCTGCCTATCTCCTCTGCAGGGCGAATGAATAAGTGAGTAGAAATATGTAGCTCTACAAAAATCTTTCAAATACAGGTAGCCCATAGATAATAAATCCCTAATCTCTATAAAGATACAACATAGAAATTGCCAATAATAAATCTGAGAAGAACAGATGGAGTAGACAAGGGGACACTGTCACTTTCTATTATTCCTCAGAAACTTTATTTCTCTATCAGGTCAGGAAATATGACTTGGCAGGTCTCTGGGTGATGGATAATGGCTTGCAATGACAGTGCCAAGATGTCATATTTATATTGGCAGAATGCCACTTTTCATATTAGCATTTGGCCTGGCTAACCTGGCATCAACTCTATAAAGTGATTATTTGTTCTGTTTTTTAGGGTGGAAGAAAGTTTTAAGACCTTATTCTGGTCAATATTTGGCTTATCTGAAGTGATATCTGTGGTGCTGAAGTACGACCATAAATTCATTGAGAACATTGGGTATGTACTCTATGGAGTATATAACGTGACTATGGTGGTGGTGCTGCTTAATATGCTAATAGCCATGATCAACAACTCCTATCAGGAAATTGAGGTAAGATAAGAAACTGGATTACAAACTCAATGTACACTAATATCACTGATAGTGAAAATGTTAAAAGAACAAGGAAGTTGCAGCTTATTCCSTGGGCAATACTTGAATGACGTTGAAACACAAGTATTGAATTGTGTGAGCATCAAGGCTGYCTCTCTCCCCAGATTGGGGCTGAATTAATAATTAACAACAAATCATAACTATAACAACTTAACTTCCTTGTTTTTAATGACTGCTTGYGAGCAAACACCAATTTCTTTTACATGTATTTAATGAAAAACGTTTGTCATATTTTTTAGTCTTTGGGGTGGTTTTGACTGGTTATCCATGTGTATTACCTTAGCAGTGTTATTTATGATAGATCAAATAGTATTTCATTTGCCTTTTTTCCCCATTCCCTACTGGTTAAATGCATAGGCCCATCTAGGTCTGAAACTCATGTAGGCATAGTTAAAATCCTATATTTTTCACATATCAGGCATACAACCTTGTTATAGATTTTTTGAGGAGTGCCTTGGTCAGCGAAATGCAACTRCATGAACATTCACAAAAAGTAACATTTAAAGGAGAAGAGCACAACACTCAGGGAATACGAATAGGTTTCTGCAGAGAGGCATATGTAGAGTTTACCCAGCTTCATTCAGTGTTGTTGGTACTCGCAGACTGGACTTGCTAAATGCTTTGAGCATAAACAACTTTGTGCTAATATACATAAAGCCAGAAAAAAGGATTAATATTTGGGCAAAGTTAATGCTGATTCACCTCTTTCTTCTCCTGATTTCTTAAATGTCAAGTTTCTGTAGCAAGGTTTGTATTAATTATTTGCTCTAATCTTTCCTTAGAACCTGACACTGCAAAAGGCCAGAGCTGAAAATATTTTCTCATTGTAATGTCTGATTCCTCCATGCACTGAAGTGCAAATACAGCTCTGTCTTGTGTGTGCTGCAATTAAGTCTAAATGTCAGCAAGACCTTACATTTGTTCTCTGCCCCAGAAGCCCTCGTGCATGCAGAATGCACAATCGTTTCCCCAAAGGCTTCTAATCTCTTAAGATCGAGCTTCTTCCTCAGTCCTCTTCTACTGAAACAAGATTTACTTTTAAAGAGGTCTCAGCCTCTTATTGCATTTTCTAGTTTATTATTATAGGCAGAGGTGCTCTCTGAAGTCTACAAAAGAAAAAAACCTTCTCTAAAAGTGTCTGAGTAGGTAGCCTATATTAGTCTTTTAGTTTAAACTTCATGATGGCCGGGCAGTTTGCAGGAAAAGTGCTTTATCATCCTTTTTAGTTATCTGGAAATTTTCAAAAATTTGTTAGCAAATAATCATAACTACCGGCAAGGAAAACAATTGTGAGTTATTTGGCTCAGACTCTCCTTACTTCAGGACTGGGAGAAATCTTGTATGAATTCCTTTAAATGCTCAGTAACAAGAAGATTAAAGACACACAGTCTTCCTCCTCACAGTAGAGAAAGTCGTTTTTGACAGTGTGCTTATCTGACGACAACAGTATCGGTGACAATAGGGAATGGTAATTACACAGGAATAATTCCATTATGGCCACTGGGGCCATGCTTTCTTGTTAGCTGAAGATACAGGGCTTGCGTTTCCGTTGGACACCTCTCTTCAAAAACTTCTGTTTAGTGCTCCCAGCGTACTTTTCATTTATGGAGAGAAAAAAATCCTTTTGTCAGCCAGAAACCAGACTACTTCCATCAGTATGTTCTTAGATRTGTAGCAGAAAAGCATTAAAAATGCTAACAAGTTGTGAATACCGTCATTAGGCTTAAGATTTTTATCAAGTTCAAGTGCAAGCAATGAAAAGGCCAAATGGCAGACGTGAATGCTCCATTGGCAAAGGCATATTGCTGTAACTGTGACAGAATTAAGTTCAAACCCTCTATTTTGTGCTATGACACTTTTGACTGTGTTTCAGGCATAAGGCGTTATCAGAGCTGTACACTGAGGAGAGTTAGAGGCATGCACTATTAATTTCAGCAGATGCTGATGTGCATTAGCACGAGGTAGGGGCGATCCACGCTTCTGCTGATGCTGCTGGCTACCAAATAAACTCCAATGAAAACAGCTGTAGAGCAGCCATGTTTCAGCTTTTCCTTGGCCTAATAAGTGATTTTGATATATAGGTCTGACAGTTCTCCTATATAAATGCCAAGGAGATCCGTAAAGTATGTGCTAACCTTGTGCTCGGAAATGATCTTGGCTCTCCTTGCCACTTCCTAAGGGGACCTCACAGGCATTGAGAGATGGACCTGTCCTCTACCTGYTTGTGTGGCAGGTGAGGAATGCTGAAAGAAAAGAGATGTACTGATCTAGGGACACGTGATGGTAAGTGCAAACAGGATCAGTGAGGAAATCAGCTGATGATAATCAGGCACCTAAGCTGACTCCCCTAATCCTATGGGGAATTCCCAGTCAATTCAGTGATAACAGTTCCCTGGCAATTAAACAACATTGCAGTTAACTGAAGGTAGGCTTTGTTGTTGTTGGAGATATGTACATATATATATATATGTATATATATGTATATATATGTATGTGTATGTGTATATATGTATGTATGTATATATATGTATATCTATGTATATATCTCCAAGCAGCTTTTTCTGCTTTCCGTGGTTCTATATATGTTCTGATACTTCCATTTGTCAGCATAGTGCAAGCACTAGATTATTGTTTTTTCTAGATATGAAAGACAACCCCTTTGATACTCAACGAAGTGTTTGACTCAGCAGAAAAGAATCACAGTAATGTGCAAAATATCTTCAGCAAATCTACTTAGTAGCTACCGCTACCAACCTGCCTGAAGCCTGCCTGCGTGTCAGCATGAGATAGAGAAACGGGGGGATAAATACCAGACTTTGAATATCACACTTCTTTCATTCATTCGTCATTCTTGTTGCAGCTGGGCTCTGCTCGAGGCTTTGTGGCTCCCCACCCTCCTTCCTCCAATATATTTTTTKGGGGGGAGCTCTCTGCTGTGTTTTTGTAGCCCTTTCTGGGGAGAAATGTGAGCTCGTTCATCTCAGAGTTCGCACTGACCTTTCAGACTTAAGACATTTGTCTGACTCTAGAAGACAAAAGCAGTTTGTCCATTCCCAATTGGTTATTAATAAGCAGCTTGTAGAAAAATTCTACCGAAGTAGAAATGACATGACATTCAGTTTAGTATGTGGAGGATTTGTATTCTGTATATCCATTACTTTGACCAAACTTTCCTTATTTTGAGATMACCACAGAGAAACCCAGAAAGATGTGTGCTCAAGGACTTTGGTTTGGCAAACAGAAGCCTGATTCCTATCTGTATGTTTGTCCCTGTGCTAATGAAGCCTGTTAGCCAAATCCCTTCCTATGTACTAATTATGCGTTCGGGATTTTTTTCCGCCTCTCCCCTTCCTAAGGAGGATGCAGATGTGGAGTGGAAGTTTGCACGGGCCAAGCTCTGGCTATCCTACTTTGACGAAGGAAGGACTTTGCCTGCTCCTTTTAACCTAGTGCCGAGCCCTAAATCATTTTATTATCTCATACTGAGAATAAAAATGTGCCTCATAAAACTCTGCAAATCTAAGGCCAAAAACTGTGAAAATGATCTCGAGATGGGGATGCTGAATTCCAAACAACGGGTATGTTGCAACTTCACTTTTTACCTTCTTTCTAGAAAGGGTTCAAGAACTTTCTGGGAGGGTGGTTTCATAGCTTGCAGGTAGACAAGGGACCACCAAAGCCTCTTACTCAGCCTTGTCATTACACACTACTTGTACTCAGCCTTCACCCAGAGGATGACTCATGGCTTATTGTATTAGATACTGCCCAGATATTAGGAAAAGAGCAATTTTTAAAAATGCAGGCCCTTTTATAAGGGAGTTTCCCAAGGCTGAATAGGGAATGTCAAAGCCCAAGGTCCAAAGCAGATGCGTAACTAAGGTATCACCTTGTCTGTCTCCTAATCTACCCACTGGGCCCTGCTGCCTCTTCAAAGCATCCTTTTTCCTTTAAGGATTTCCAAACTAATTTTGCAGTCATTACATAAATGTCAATGTTTCCTGCCATTCCAGATTTGTGAACAAGTTTCCAAGCAGGGATTAATGACGCTTCCTAAATACCGGATGCTGTAATTAACAATCTCTCTACTTGCATCTGCCTAATGACAAGCATGGCCACCACCATGCAGGTCCTGCTGCAGCCACCACCTGTTTGGTCGTTTGAGATGTGCTTGGGAAACCTGAGCATCTGCTCCCTCACTGCAGCACAAGTGAGCAGGAGAGAGATAAGCAGGAATATGCTTAAAAGTTATGCGTTTTCCAACAAAATTAACTTTAGTCCTTCCAAGAAAATGCCAAAGGATCATAGAGAAGGATGTTGCCAAAGGAAATTATCTGCAATACTGTTCAGAGGGTCATTGGGACCAAAGCGTTCTTAGAAAGTAAATTTATAATACGCATAAAGACACTCAGAGGGCAAATCTACCTGCAGTGTTTCTGCTTTACGTTAGTGAAGAAAGTGCCCAAAATGTTCATACCAACTCAGAGAATTCAGCTGCAGTGGCTTGGCTGTAGTCATCTAATTCAATGGATTAAAAGACATGAGGAGATAGCTTTGCTTAAAAGTGTCCTGGCCTCTMTTTAATTTTCCCAGCTCAAGCTGGATTCCAGACAAGAAAACCACACTGGGAACCAATTCCCAGAATAAAGAAAAAGCCCRCAGGAATATGTTCAGCCTGTTTTCTCTTACAGTCGCTGCCCAAGGGATGGGCTGAATCGCTGTTCCTCAGCGTTCTCGCCAGCCGTTTCTCAGGGCTGCTGACATCCCCGCAGCCTCCTCTGGGACCCATCGATCCGTGCTTTATAAATTTCAGCTGTGTGTCTGCTGCTTGTCACAGGGAGAGGGAAAGCCCCGCACAGCGCTGRGGCAGGACCACGAGTTCCCCTGCCCTGGTGGGACAACGGCGGAGATTGCACGTGTTGATACCGAGCGCAGGGAGGAGCGTGTCCCTCATACTGGACTAAGTCCTAGCTGGGGTCAACCCCACTCGACGTGCTTGAGCACACGGACCTATTCCTTGTTTTCAWCTAATTTAATTACCTAACTTCTTTTTTATAAGAGTGTTGCCAAGATAGACAAACATTTGGGGCACTTTATGCTACTATTTCATTTAACACTAATGTTGATCACTGAATGACCCATTAAAACAATAAGGTCTTGAAATTAAAAGGAATACCTGTCTTTTAACTATTACAAATAAWAATTTTAAAAGATTATATTTTCATAATATATTTGAATCACACCACACAGAGCTCACCTGGTTTGGAATTTAATTTCTGCTTCAAAGCATAAACCAACCTAATGAAAGGGTTCACAAAGCCCCAGTTTCCCCAAGCTGTATGAGTGAAACTGTCTGGCTTGCCTTTCTTCATTAAACTTGGCAAAATTCATAGTTTCCATGGCTTTGACCTRAACAATGAACAAACTTGGTCATTTCTTGCTTTCCTATTGATTTTGTTCACAGACCATGTTCAAACCAGTGTCGGTAACACCATGGCACACCTAATGAGTGACAAAGCAAAAAAACTACAGGGTCACTTCAGCTCTTTGTCCAGTCATTATKACCATCTTGATGCAATAAATTTCACCTGTTTCTCAGGATCTCTGGTCCTGTTAGGAGGGCAAAGTGTTAATGAAGGCCTGACCTGTGCATATTCTTGCATACAGGAACAGAGGTCTATGATATGACTTAACATCTCTTAAAAGTGATTTTTCTTTTCTTTGGCATTTGGACCAAAAAGTTCATAGGCAAACAACAGAGTCAAAGAAATTGCTTACAAATATTGAGTATAGTCATTCTGAAGGCTTCTTGGAAGCTTCCAGAGTACAAAATTAGTCACATAATGTGATGCCAAAAAATATGCTGCTCTGACTTAAAAAAAAAAAAAAAAAAAAAAGCGTATTTTTGAGGAAAAAAGAATAGCAAGCTGCACTGCTGTTTTAATAAGAGCTACTGAAGAAAATTGTTTCAAAATTTGTTTTCATTGCCCACTGACTAGTGCTCTTTCAACCTGAGCATTGTTTTTCTTTCTGTTTTTAATTCTATGTTCAGCCTTAAATCTTCTGTTGTAATCACCCACCTGTTAATCTTAACATCTTTTGTTCCTCTTAGCACCTTCTTATCTAAAAATTGTAGGGATTTACCATTTTTTGGCTATATAATTTGGAATTCTTTTCCTTTCAGTAATTTGTGCCTTTCAACCCTTTTCTGCCTCCCCAAAGTTAATATTTTTTAGCCTGAAGGTGCTGGCTTTATTCTCCCCAGACACTGAGTGATTGCCCGCTGTTTTTATAAGGCTCTTTTAATTTTGGGTGGTCTGGTGGGAGTGAGACGCTATCATTGATTTGATATTTCATGACGTTTTATAATTTCAGAAACTCCGTTTTCAGTCTAGCGCCCGAAATACGGAAAACTTTTCTGGGAAGAACGCTTATAACAAGCCCACGAGATACCAGGTAATAACRGCATGAAAGCCAGAACAAGGCTAATTAATTCCAGTCTAGTGTATTTAATTTAACACAAGAAATACCATTCAAGCTTTAATTCCCGAGTCTTGCACTGACAGCGTTTCATTTTGTCATGACACGGCATCATCTCTCTAGCTTTTACATTAACATTCGCATGTGCTTTCTCTGGCAGTGACTTGTCCTATCTAGCTAAACCTGCAATGTGGTATGGTTCAAAAATACCTGTGACTGCCGCAGTGGCATGGGTTACCTTAGCCGTCGTGTGAACTAACACAACTGTCTGCCTGAGCTTGAGTGTTCGTTGCTAGCAGAAGTATTATTTCTTGTGCAAACAGTGGGTTTCGTGTGTGGTAGCTCAAGACAATAAGCAAAATGTTCCCCACAGTATTTTTTTTCTTTTTTTATGTAAAGTGAAAAGAATGATAAATGAAATGTCTGAAGACGTCAACATTAGAGTTTAGGAAAATAATAATTTAGTGGAATATAAAGTCCAATGGCAATTCTAGGACTGGTCCATCTTCTCTGTTGGTGCAGCATCCAGCACAGTGGGCACCTAAGCTGTACAGCAACACCAGTAACGAATTTACACTGATTTTTAAAGGTGTCTGGACTCTTATGCCAGGATAAAAGGTTAAAAGGTGTATACAGAAATCTCAGGTAGAAATGACATTCATTTGCTTTAGCCATCTGGAGTTAGTTGACTTGGCATCTTCAAAGGCAAAGGAGAAGACATGATTACGTCCCACTCAGAAAGACACTTAAGTATTTTTGTTGTTTTTCTGTAAATTCAAACCTACAGGTAACAGAAAGATGTGTCAACCTCTGCTGGATTCATTCTCTTCCTGTAGCTATTATTCCTAAATGAGGCTGCCTGATGTTTGTGGTAAATTAGACCCTTATCTCCAAGGGCAGTAAGTAGAAAAAGGCAAAGGCAGCTGTGAAAAATAGATGTATTTTCAAAGAAAGTGATAGCTACATGTTCTTTTGCTTTAATAATGTTCCTACTAGACTCATCTTCAAATGATATTAGAAAGTTTTAGTTGCTGCAGGAAGAAATTGTCAAAATAATACAAGAAAAGTGTTATGGTCTTGATTATCTAAATATGAAGAAGAACAGTTTAATAATCTGGCCAGCCTGGAACAGCAAAAACCTTTTGTAGTAGTGGTTTCTTTCTGAACTGTTTTCTTTAGTGAGATTTATAAAATTATGTATCTGCAGTCTGTGTACCTCGAGTATATGTACGTAATAAATACAATCTGCTTGAGAAACAACAAAAATATACAGAACTTAAATGTACAGTAGTTTAAAAAATAGAATGAACAAGTCAACATGCAGCTGCTGTGATCTGGACATAAACTAGCCCAGGCAAAATCATAATGCCTTTACCAAACACTCTTGAGCAATTTTTGGATGGAGTGTTGCTAAAATGTTGTGCTGGGCCAACAAGTTTTTCCTACTTTCAGAGCTGGCAGGCTGTCATCCTATCAACAWCATCTTGGTCTACAAAACTCAGGGAAGGATTTGTCAGGAAAAAAAAAAACAGAAGGAATAGTTTGTACTTTCGAAGGCCTAGAGGTATCCTTCTATCCAGTTTGGAGAGGGGAAACGACAGAGATGAAAAATAAGCAAATTACTTTGCTCACTTCACTCCTGGGCTTTCTACTACCTAATTGATCATGTGTGAGTCTGAGATCACCAGGTGACATCTGATCCCCCAAGCAGTGGTAGTCCTCTTGGTCATTACTGACTGTGTCCAATTTTGACCAAGGACATGAACGTGAAAAGCGTTTCCTCCCACTAGTAATGCCCTGGGATTGTGTGTGTGCCCCCCACACACAACAAGCARCATCTGCAGTGTCCACAAACAGAGCATCGTCTCTCCTTATTTCGAAAGAAACCTGTGAATTAAATAGCAGTATTAAGATCTGTAACAATGTGATCTTCAAAGGCACATATAAAGGAAGGCAAGATAAAATATCATAAAGAGTGAAGTGGAAAGGCATCATGACCCCCACCTTAAAGACAAGGAACTGAGGTCAGCAGGACTTATTGGACCCAAAAAGCCAGAGGTTGAACTAGAAACTGAGCTTAGATCTCCCAAGTCCAATTCCAGTGCCTCAACCACAAATCAGTACTTCTGTTCTCATTTCCCACTGTGCTAGAATCTATAAAAGGGCAAATGCAGAGCTTGAAGGCTGTGCCAGTAAATGCATAGAAAGATAGAACTCAGCGCAGAGAACTATAATTTACAAATGACTGGCCTGTTCCTAGAACCCTTTCTCTGACGACTCTTTTGCCACTGATTAACAGCAGGTGAGGTGTTTGTGTGAGGAAAGCCTCAGCTGTTGTGTTTTACATAGTATAAAAGATTTCTAAAATCTGAAGACCTTCAATTAATTTTCAGCAAATGGAGGAACAATATTTTTTAGAATTCAGGTCTATTTGAGTTGTTTCAGCTTTAGCATTTATTTCCAAGAGGCTGTCTGGAAGTTTCTTCAGAATTTTCCTACTGTAACCATGCATTGGGAGAAGAGGAGGAGCAAGGCTTAAAAGGCACAGTGTAACATTGAGGCAAAAATGAATCATTTTCTTAGAGCTATTGGTGGAAATATCTACTAAATGACTAAGTTAAAAAGTGGTCACGTTGTAGGTATTTGGACAAATCTGACTACAACATGTAGCTGATAAACTAGGCACTCTTAAGCTTTTGACTTTCATCACATGTAGTGATGAATACAGGACAACATTTGAGTAGTGTCCATCAAACATATAAGCTGTATGGGAACTGGAGTAGCTAGATGTCATGTTATCATATTTTTCCAGGTAAAACCAGCATTCATTGTACGTCGACTCCTTGTTTTATTCTAAATGTCCTGTGTCTGTCATCTGTTCTGAAAAATCTTTTCTTTTTTTTTGGATCCAGGTTTTCCCTACTTTCCCCCAAACATTACTTCATTTATGTTTTCTCAGGTGGCAACCCTACCTCCCTCTGGATTCTACTACCTTGGCCATCTTCAACACACCGTACGTGCACTGTGCCTCATCTCTGTTTCCTTAACTGACTCGCCCGGTTAGCCAGATACCTCTTTGATTCAAGGAGAGAGTCTTAAACATCCCATATTCCATGGCTACATGACCTATGTGCAAATGACTGGATCCTTTTTTTTGTCATTCATGTGCCTTTTACACTGCTCTAATTCATACCTAGCTACTAAGAAAAAGGGCAGGTGTATTAATTCCTTAATTCATGTTTCGAACTCTTTGCAGTATTTTTCAGTGATGTTCAAAGCAGAGGTGTGATTGCTCAGTGAATAGATAAGCTTGCACTGGAGAGAGGCTTTTGCTTCAGCCTTTTGGTCCAGGGCAGGACATTTGTGCATCTGTTCTTGAATATTCACTTAGCTCTGTTTGCAGAGGGTGCAGAAAGCCTTGAGGGCACGGAAATATTGGTTGAGCTTATTACTCCGTTCTCTCGAAGAGAACAGAAGGAAACRTGCCATTTAATACTGCCTCTTTCTGGAAGTGCTAGAGTCAAATAGGAAACACGGTAAAAGGTTCTCTCCTAATTTACTCTGTTTCAAGAAACTGCCCTCAAGCAAGATAGCATGTACTTCTATATCAACTTCAGGCCTTCCAAGACAGCACTTGAGTGCCCAGAGAAGTAATGTCTGAAAAACAGATTTAGGTATATTACTTAGGACACTAAATCATCTCTGAGAGAGCAATCCCTTTTGCCTTTATCACAGTTAAGATTTTTTTGCCATTTATAGTATTCTTGTCAGCAGCAAGAACTGGAAATGTCACAGGCCTTCAGCTGTAATCCAGTGTGTAGCCCAAAACTAAGCTACTTTTCTCTTGTCTCTAGATAAATGTAACTTACTCATTTTTGGAACAATATCACATTGCAAGTTCACATCCATAATTGTCTTCTACCATTTCCATATCTGCTGTTMTATACTAAAGATCATGTCCCATTTTGTAAGTCTGCATAGTATTATTTTTCCCTATGTATGTCCCTTAAACTCTGCCATTCCCTAAGACACTTCTCACTCGCTTAAGCTCCTTACTTCTTTCCAAACACTCTTGTCTCTCTGTCCCTCACTGCATTTCGTTTTTTTTCCTAAAACACCAATTCCCAAGMAGAGTCTTTCTGTTAGCTTGTGTCAGATTTCTAGTTGATCATCATGACTGACTTTGCTAAGATAATTAATGAACCTCTTATTTCTTCCAGTAGACTGTTTGTTATTGATACATTAAACAGCAACATGCTAAATGAAGACTCTGGATCCCATTTCTTAGTTTACTATTGGACCATTTGTGTTTGGGTTTTTTTGTCTGTGGGATTCRTGTGCATCTCACAAAATACCTCAAAGTTCCTTACATGTAGGATCTTTATGGAATGGCTGCCAATCAACTGTTGCAATACAAAGTGCATACTATAAAGTATAAAATCGGGAAATCAATGATAAAATTCCATTTCTTCCTCTGAAGCCAAGTTTCATCCATAGGGATATCTGTTGCTTGAATTGTTCATAGTAWGTCTAGAATTAAGTCAGTGTCGATAACCCCATGTTCAGGTAACTGTTTCTGTTCACTTTTCAGAAAATAATGAAACGTCTAATTAAGCGGTATGTACTGAAGGCTCAGGTTGACCGAGAAAATGATGAAGTCAATGAAGGCAAGTGGATTTTTGTAGCTGTCACAGAATAGTGCATGTAATGTTATCGCGTAGTTCCAGAATAACACATCCAGTAAGATGGTTGAGCTTGGGTAACATCCTCTGGAGAGAGCTTGTTTGGGCTTACATGACGGTGAGCAGTGGTGACTCCAGACCACCTTTATRCTCTTGAAATTCTGGTACAGTCACCTTCCTTCGCAGAACACATGTACTGTAGGACCTGTCTTTACAAAGTCCTGTCATGCCTCATAGCTCTACCTACCCTTGCTTTACAACACCCCAAGTGTTGCCAATATCTGGCCTTGTCTTGGAGGTCTGTGTAAAGCAGTTTCTAACTTATTGCCCATTCCTCTCCCAGGGACTTCTTTTGAACTGAGTAAGGATAGGCATGGCCATGCTGTCATGTAGGAATTGTAAGCAGACAGAAAAGACCCTCCTTTTAATGCCTCCTTGCTACCCTCCTGGAARTGCTCTATGTGTGTTGAGATCTATGTGTGGAGAGAGAAGAGACCTGAGAAAAAAAGAATTTTCCACACATTATTGCTGTTGGTACCGTTATCATAAGCACAGGTTTTTCCTGTAAGCTGWGTATTAACTTCATAAATGCACTGATACCTTTTGCAGCTTCACATGTGTTCATGACCAAGCACACCCAAAGGGATGAATTACTTGATTCAGTATTACTAACCAGAACATTTTCTTCTTTCTAGGAGAACTTAAAGAGATTAAGCAAGATATTTCTAGTCTCCGCTATGAACTCCTAGAGGAAAAGTCACAAGCTACGGGCGAGCTGGCAAGACTAATTCAGCAGCTGAGCGACAAATTTGGGAAGAATTTGAACAAGGACATTTGATGGTGAACAAAGAGAAAGACAACTGGTTTTATAAACATTGTTCAATCTCAACCAGCATCTTAGGAAGGCAAAACAGTGCAAAAGATGGGTACTGCACACTCAACTTTTGCTAACTAGCAAGTCTTGGTAGGAGCACTTTGCATTACTCCTGTGTTTGGTGAATTACCAGTTAAATCCTTTATGATATGGAATTGACCTACTGGTAAAAATACATACCCTTTGACATCAGAAATAGCTGCACCACTTCCAAAAGCTAATCATGGCTACCTTAGATAGGGAAGGCACCTCTAATTAAAGGCAAAAAAGCCAATCTTCACCCATCTGGCTGTGCTGAAGGCAACACAACAGTGCTGATTTGTATCTACTCAGACTGAACTGATTAGAATTGGGTGACATCTGAAGAAGAGATGTGCCATGTATATTCCTTAAAAAAATTAAAAAAAAATCCCATTCTTGGGTATGTGCTCGCCTTTTATGTTTACATGGGCACCCGTGAAGCTAACTTCGAATGACACTGTGGCTAATGAAAAGCAAATGAGAAATCATCTGCTGAAATTAGGAAGACGGTGTGTCAGGTAGAGGTCATATATTCAATTAGACTGGATGATGCAGCTGGAAAAAATGAGCCCAGCTTGCTGGGCAAAAAGAGTCCTGCTTGAATTTACTTAAGGGATTCCCAGCCAAAATCTCCTGTCTGCCTTTTCCAGCTGTATTAGGTAGTTCACAATTAGATATGATCTCTTCATACAGACTTTGCCTCTCTTTTATCCTTAGATGATCCCAGCTTCAACAGTGGTATACTGAAATGCTGACAGTGATACGAAATTCACTTCCCAGGAATACCCCTATCAGAAACATTATACATTGCGCTAACTTGTTCAGTCCGAGGAGGAAAAGTAATCCAACGACAGCTACTCAACCGAGCTCAGCTTTTGGATTCCGGAGATCAAAGAGCAAGCCATAGGGTGAGACACGTCCCGGAGAACACAGTCCGATAGTTTCACACCTTGAAATCAGTAAGGAAAGTCTTCATTGCCACTGAGGACATTCTGACGGAGAAAGGGAAAAAGGAAAAATCGTCAAAGAAATTATCGTCTTCTGTGTTCAGCTCTTACAGAGAAACAGAAGGGAATTTAGACTGTTTTAAAGGCTGCAGTACTCAGACTGCCCTTTTACGAAAGGGAAGTGATCAGTCTGTGCAATGCAACTGTAAACTGGATTGCCTGGGGTTTTTTTTAAGTTTAGCTACATGATTTTGACTGTTTAAAGCACACTTCACTACTTGGGAACCACTAAACTGTACTGTTTGTTTACAAGCTACACTATGACTATTGCATTTAGATATCAGCTAAGAAAAAGAAGCAGAACCAGAATGTGACCTGTGATCTGTTCTTAAGTGCCAGATGAGAACACAGCCTAATAGAATAATAGTTATATTTGTAAAAAAAAAACAAAAACAAAACACTAAATAAAAAAAGTGTACTGTACGTAGATCTGTTTAGAGAAAAAGCAAAATACTGTATTTTTACCTTTAATAAGATTATCTTGTATACTGTAATATTTTTACCTAAAAATGGGAAAAAATAAAATTACCTCRTAATATTTTGTTGTACACTGAGTGAAATATTTGCCTGATCTTTTGAATATTCAGTATATGGACATTTTACCAACTTTCTGTAATGTGCAAGCAATGAAATTGTTCTATGAAGTAATTTTACTATAGGAATTCTAAAGCCTGAAAGAAACAAAAAGCAAAAATTAAAGTAAAATAAATATAAAGGCAGTAAAACTAAAATATTATAGGTTCTATGACCAACYTTAGTCTGCAAAAATGAGTTCTTGTTTGCTATCTTCCTCTACTTAAGCCAGAAAATGTTGCTGATTGCAAAGATCCTTCCCTTGCCAGGTACAGACTTGACATTTTTTCCTACTCTTCTTGTAGGATCTTTGCAATGAGAGGACGTAACCACTGCTGGAGTAACCCTGCCCTTGCTGCAGGATCTGCCTGGGGAAGGGTTTAGGGCGCTGGGCAAGTGACTCGCGGTCTGCAGGCAGTGCCGCGGCTGGGAGGCTGGCTGAGAGGGAGGGATCAATCACCTTGTCTGTCAGAGTGCCGCCATTCTGATCCTTTTTTTTCCTTTTTTCTTTTCTTTTCTTTTTTTTTTAAGAATGCTAAGGAATAGCTTTCATGGTCATATTGGGTTTTTTCTTTTTTTTTCTTTCCAGCCACTGTGTAAAGCTATTTTCATTTTTGGAATACCAGCTCTGTTGCCACGCTACTGACTTAAGGATGTGTTTCATTACAGCTCTAAACCTGGCTCTTGATCAAAGTCATTGCTTCACCCTTCCCATTTAGTATTTTAACATTCTCTAGAAATCCAAGCAGGATAATTCTAAGTAGAACAAGCAATAATACCCATAATTTCTATTTCTCGTGATATTGTATGCCAAGTTGCACGTGAAAGGTAAGAACTACTACGATGCACTTAATTTTCATATATTTAGATGCAACCAGCAAAAGGCCTGTTCTAAAGTCCAGCAGTGCCTGTAGGAGTGTTCTCTTAATGCTGAATATCGCAGTAAATGCGTGTTCTGGTCAGTGCAATTAGCACCCTACCGTGAACAGCTTYGCTGAACGACGTGGCCCTGCGCGGGGGCTGTGTACCTGCGCCCAGCCCGCTGCCCCCTGCGCRTCGGCTGTGTAAATGCAGCAGTGCATCCTGCCACAGGCAGGTAGTTAGCGTGCTGTTCTGCTTACAGGAATTTGCTGTGAGTGACCACGTTACTTTCCTAGGACTGCAGAATGAGACCAAGAGAAGCAGAGGGGGAAATACTGTTAAAAAAATGTAATCACCCCCCCCACACACATTTACATTCCATGAGCTATCGAGACATTGAGGCTCCTTATATAAATATTCATGGAAAGCAAAACCCCACTTCATCAGAGCATTTTTTTTTCAATCTAGTCCCAGGCTGGAACACACACACAGAAGCTGCATACAACTTATTAATATTCTATCAGCAGAAATGATGTTAAATTCCTTGCATGGTTTATTCTCCAAGCTCTGTTTAGACCAAATTAAAATTTAAAAGCCTTGCTAAAAGATCCCTGAGAGAAGCAAGAGAGTTTGAAGAGGAAAAAATCAGAGCAGATGGGTCCCAGACCTGGAGTGTGTAGGTAACTCAAACCCTATCTCTCATCCCTGGGGAGACTCCATGGCAGGTCAATGTTGCAGAGAGCCACCTGCCACTTCAGGTATAATCCAGTCTAAAAAAATGTTTACCTTAGRCCTTGAAGTGTGAAAGTTAATATTCCTTGGACAAATTCATACCACTAAGGGTATGAAGGCTTTTGCCAAACCATCTGTAGATGCAGAGTTGTGGCATTTTATGGGAAATACACGAGAGAGGGGTCAGAGGAAGAATAAACTATCTCAAAACCATCCACACCAGGGTGAATATTCTTCCAGGAGATCTTCCTAATTCTGCAGATCCTTCAAGCCAACARACCAGAAGTGGAGGCACTAACTAGCCCAGTAGTGGTTCACTGACGCCCCATATGTTCAGTTAATTGTTGTTGTCTTGCAAAGACCAAACCAGTCAGCTGCCACTAACAGAAGTGGGGCTAACAGCAGAAAGAATTAACACGCCTTTTAAATAGCTGGACAGCAAAGTTTTAAATTATAAAACGCTACTGGGCAAAGATTCAAATCTTGAACCATAAGAGCTGCCCAAGAGCACCAAGCTGTCATGCCATCRCTTTCAGCCACACAGGATGGGCCTTGCAGCCCACAGGGTGGCAGTGACGTTTCATACACAGCTATGACTTTAAGTCTGGATTAATCTTGCCCATAACTTCACAGAGAACTGCCACTGCCCCCAGTTTCCTACAAGACACCGTTTAAAAGTAAATAAAAAGCAAGAATGGCATCATGAATAATTGCTTAGAGGATTGCTTGCATCCTGATTAGAGCTTACAGCACATTAAATTGTCACTGAGGCTTTATTTTCAATTAATCTACCAGAGAAATGTACCTGCAGTGAGCCAAAGCAACTAACCTAATTTAAAGTCATCAGCGACTAAGGAAGGCTCTTCAAGGGCAACTCAGAAGGCAGTCTATTACCACAAACATTGGGAGRCAGCTTCGGTGTAGATAGGGCTTCAAATACATCCATTGGCCAGTGRCGAGTCCTTCCCTTCCCTGACACATAGGCTGGACCCAGGCCTACACTGGAGACGTGGTCCTCAGCTGAAGGACGGACAGAGGGAGCATCTGTGCCAGCATCGCAGGACAGGTTATGCCTCCAGAGCATCTGTGCTAGTTTTCCAGAGGAGAAACCTGGCAAGATCTTCATCAAGGAAGAGACAGGTTGCAAAACTGCTGATGCAGTCAGAGGCCCCATTACTCTTTTAGCAAGTTGCTCTTCATYAGAAGCAATCCTGTGGCATTCACAGGCTGGTAGATCTTTTCACTCTTTTTCTTAATTTGGCTTAATTGGCAAGTGCCCAGGCCCTTGCTTTGGCCATAGATCTCTCACCACCATGGAAGGAGAGATGCTATGGTCAGCAGCTCCCAGTATTCCCCCCCCTTTCACCCTGTTGTTACATTCCCCCGTCTTACCTTGCCAATAACAGCAGACCTTGCAGGTGGACACCCATATGCTGTACACTAGCCTGAACAAGGTTGTAGAAAAAGAAAGATCCTTAAACATCTTACATTTTTAGTAAAAAGGATAATGAGCGAGCAGGAGAAATATCTATAGTGTACAATGAGGGAATGGAGGCTCAGAGAAATTCAGGGACTTGCCCTTAACAAGCTGGAAGTCAGGGACCAATAATGGATCCCAGACGCTGAGTCCTATTTGGTGCTATTGCTATTACCTTCCCCATCTCCTGTTCCTTGTCTTTAGTCTTTGTAGGTCACATTCTCTGCCGTCGGGATAAGATCTTATAATGCCCAGTGCAAGTAGCAAAAGAACGACAGAAGGAAAGAAGAATCATTACCTCAATTATCATTCATCATTTTGGGAAGCGATTCCCTAAATTGCTGGGAGGTTTTAATGGKTCCATATCAATACTGAGATAAATCTTGACTATAGTTTAATTAAAATAAAGCCAAATGGAAAGGGAGATAATGCCCAAAGGGGCAAAATAACTAAATTGGTTGTGGAATTTCTAATGCCTTCAGTAGAAAGCAAAAGTGCACTTGCCTAAGGTCATTTGAGGGAGATATTTAACACAAACCTGCAATGTGATAAAGAGGATTTGGAAGGGCTTAAAAGGTTGATGAATATCTAACAACCTTGTTAATATTTAACTAATATTTAGTATAACTGACTAATATTTAATTCTCTTACTAATTATTAATTATTCTGCTGCAAAGTCTTATTTAGGGTTTGCACAGCATGTTGGGCCAGGAGTTTCTAGCACTGAATTGAATTTCCCTGCTGCTGTAGCTGACCTTGMTCTGCGGTAGCAGATTTAGGCCTATGCATGATAGCGTAGCAGTGTGAACACCTAGTGAAGAAGCAGGAGACGTCCGTTTCAGATCTTCCTTGAGATGAAGCAGTTCAAGCCTTTAATCCCTACGTAAAGAAACTCTAGCTGCCCTGGGGTAGGTGAGCAGGATTATCCTGCATGTCGAAGAGGGCGGCACGCAGACTTTATTGCAAGTTACACTAAAAAACAAACCAACAAAACCCCAAAGGAAACCTCTACCTGTACCCAGGGTCTGGCAACGCCCTGCATTGCAGCCGCGCTCTTCCCCGTAGAGAGGTCTCCCAGCCACCTCCCATTTTTCTGTACTCAGCACCACTTCTAATTGCAAGGGCTCTGGGGAAGGGTTTATAATAACTCAGAAAAAGGCTTTCATTTGGGGCTTCCACTGAATCAAAAAGCTAATTTTATGGAAAAGTGTCTTTTATACCAAAATGTGCTTTGGGCTAAACCCCAAACTCAGATAACAAAACTTCATTCATCTTACGAAGAACCTTGCTGTGCCCTTGTCTATTGACACAACACTGCTTGTTTTTGTCAATCATACCCGAACCAGCTGATAAAAGACAGACAGCCTTTCTAAAAGCTACTCCTCTCCCCTAGTAGATATCTCACGGCAATTCCCAACTCTGCATTTTCTGCCGGCTAAGTGAGCTCACATTTTAATGACTTTCATTTTGCTCTTTTCCTTAAGTCAAGTCCAGGAGAGTCACCACAAAACACCTAGACATGCCTTTAGCTCAAGAGAGGCCACCAGTTTTGTTCGAAAGGCAGCCACCAAGCAAGCCTAAGAGCAATACTTCAGCACATGGCTTCCTGGCAGTTTTTGACTTCCAAAAACTGRTGTTATTGAGAGTAAAGGGTGGGTGGTGAGCGGGGTTCATCAAGATCTGTGGGGTTCATGCACTTTCCAGTCTCGCAGAGACTTAAGAGAATTCCAGGCTGATAAAGAAGCCGATCAAATAAAGCGGGCTAGCGGAGCATAGCTGCCTACAAGGACATCTCTGTTCAAGTCCAAGTGACCGAGGTAGCTTTAAAGCACTCCCAAAGGCAGAACACGATTTAATGGGGACAGTACAGGTTTCTCTGAGGAGAAACCGTGGCTGCACATGCACAAGCTCTTTTCTGTCCTTCGCAGGCAGAACCAGCAGGCTGTGCTCGAGAACAAGGAATCCACAGCTTCCTGTGATGCTCTGTACTAAAACCAAAGCTACAGAGGGGGGAAAAGAAACTCTTTTTGCAGGTTTTTCTTCAGCAACCTTCCTACATGCTTTAACAACACACAAAGGCACGAGAATCTGGCTCTTATTTAACTGTGCCATTAAAGCAAAGAAGAATTACAATACTTTTGTGCTAGAAGTAAAAATAGCATTTCTTCATTTTTTGATTTGTCCTCAAATAGATTTTATTCTTTGTACTATCCTACTCTTTTTATTTTAAAAAATATATTTATTTATTTATTTATTTATTTTTGTTAAACCTCTGTCTTACTGTATGGACCATACTTACCAGTGGACTTAAGCCAAAAACAAATTGCTTTAAACGTGGAAACAAAAGCACTTTTCTGTCTACTGTCATCTCACATAAGCCGAATTTTCTTGACCTGTCCTTCAGGTTTTAATAGTATTACTACCAAAATGTATAAAGTACCTAGAATGAGGTACATTCTAAGCATGTACTACACAAATATTGTGTAGTCAGTACCACAGGAAGCTTTTTAAAATATCTGATGGTAGGTGACCAGCAACTGTTCCCGTGCAATGGTCTCTTTTGGACTCCTTTCAAATTCCAGCAGGGTATCCCTCTACCACACAGCTCCATGGAGCTGGAATTTAGCCTTCATAGCTGGAAACTGCAGAGTTTATAGGCACAAAATCTTTCCAGTTCAGTAATAATTTAGATTTCTGAAAGTAAAACAGTTTATTTCTTACTTCTTTTCACTTCTTGCATAGACGAGTCAGAAATATTAGCATTGTGATAGCTTAAACCAATGAACTTCATGCTGCCAGATGCAATTTAAGAGTCAGTCTATAGCTAAAGAGTCAAGGGCACCTCTCCTGCGCAGAATCCAGATTAGCCTCATTAATGACATTTAGCTCGTCAGTGGTACAGAGATGCATTGTCGGTAATGAGAGAATCCTCTGAGAGCAGGATGAAAGATGGTAGTGATATGGGGTTTTTAGGATGACAAATCCATCACATTTTCTCCAGTTTTAATTGGGATTTCACAGTAGAAATGATGCGTTGTCCCAAATTAGGAAGTTCAACAGTTTCTTGAAAAAGAATTAAGTAAAGGCACAAAAAGAGCTTGTCACAACTCTATTAGTGAATATTAGAAAAATCAAAACTAGTCTATGAACAGCCTCTATTTGTCAGTCCCACACGTTCTCCACAGGCACTCTGATCTCCAGTGTAAGACCTGCCAGGACACCAGAGTCACCSCTGCGCCAGGGGTGCACTGGTGTGTTGGTGACGTACACGGAATAAACAACAGCCTGCATCTTATTCAGGCACAGGACTGCGATTTAGAAACATATTGTTAACATCTAAGTCAGCCTTCTAAACCAACCAATTCTACCAAGGCACTTTAAAAATACCACCCCCATTCTATAAAAATTCAGATGTGAGATGCAGCCCACGGAGATTAATGAGGGTTTGAATTTATTCCTCAAGAGATTTCAATGGTTTTATTTTTCCACTATGCCACCATAATGTTCCTGTACATGAAGGTTGCTCGTATACTTCCAGCTAAGGAAAGGGCTTGATTTCACAGCTATTAAAAACTGTATTCATGAAAAAAAGCGGTTGTCATTACTCAGKCTGCACTTTAGCACAAAGTTTACTTATGTAAATCGACACGTAGTGGACAACTGAATTCCAGGTGATATTTTTCTCAGTGGAAACTTCTGAGATTTCCAGGAGGGTACTATGGGACACGCCATGGCCACGCTAATATAAAGCCTCCTAATGCTGGGGGGAGCTAGTTTTCTGCAGTTTCCATAATATTATGGGCTATGGAGGTGGTCCCAGCTGAAAGCCTCTTAGTCTYAATTTGAGGAGTGAAGTCAGGAAACATAAAGCACCAAGGGCAGCCAGCAAGACCCTTCCAGCATTCCTCAGCTATACACCCCTCACGGCTATTACCCCTGAATTCGCACAGCAAATGCAGTTGAAAGCCACCCTACTGAGAGCATCCACTGAAAGCAATCACGCGCACCTCTCCACGCTTTCCAGGCCTTTCAGGGCGAGCACTAAACAAGCGTGTCAGTCTGGGCAGAGCTGGCTGCAAAGCGTCTCTGTGAATTTATATTATATAGCCCTGGCAAAGTGCTTGGGTTTTACCTTCGTCTGTTAGTATCGTTTTTCAAAGTTCTTTCTTTTTTTTTCAAGTTTGAATTGGACATCTTAAGGGCTTGGGGGGATACCAGAACTAACTGAAAAGGTAAATTATCTTATTCTGAACGACTCTTAACAAAATGTGCCCTTTCCAGCTTCTCTCTCTCAAAAAAAAAAAAAAAAAAAAACAGAGAGCTCAAGAGAGAGAACGTTTATCTTCACTTAGCCACTTAGCACTGAACACCTCCTGTTAATTTTTGAGAAACTTCAGTGCCTATAAAGCTGTAGGAGAGAAAAGACATTCTTCCTCTCTGTACATAAGCTGCATTTTACATCCTTACATAAATCTCAGAACTGACCGAAAGACTTATAAGAGACTGACGGTATGAGCTGCTGGTGTCTAACACTTGTGATATTCCTGCCTCTGCGTGTGTATCTGTTTGAGTTACATTATGCATAATTTAGCACAATTATGCATGTTTCTTGGTTAATGCACTCAAAATATGCTTTACTCAGCTTGACGACTAGGTCTTCACTTACAGCCATCTGGATGATTCGTTTTATAAAGTGACTTGGAAGAACGTGCTTTATTCATAATTATTAAGTGGTACAGTTTCACTGCTGGGTTGTAACTTGGGCATTACCCAGCTCCTCCTCCCATTCMCAGACAAGAACTTCTCAGCAAAGGGTACTGGATTACTCCTGATGGTAACAGATCCACACCGCTGGAGGAAAGCAACCTTGTGCTCAGCCCCTGAAATACGGAAGAGTGGCAGCGATGGATCTCCCTGACATATTTTTCTTGGCCCACTCCCTGCCCTGTACTAAGGTTTACCTTAGCAGTTCCCACATTCTTTGAATGAGGAACATAAAATTTATCATTAACCACAACACACTCTTATCATCAAACTTTGAACTGAAAGCACCATAAAGGCCATCTGGTTCCAGGATTTGACTTATCTCAGACAGTGCCTGGCTTAAACAGAGCAGGCACGTGCTGACCTGGACTGGCCTGCTGCCAGGTAGCACAATTATGCTTAACATTAATGCCAAAGAAAGTTCAATCAACAGTTCYGCAGACATTCAGCTTTTCTGAAAGTACCACCTTTCAGCATGATAATKTCCCAAACTGAAGCCACACTTGAAGATGTCAGGAGCTTGAGAGGAGGAGAAAGGGACAAGGTTGTTCTTCAGTGCTTGAGGGAAACCTTTGTGACCTTTCTCCAAGCTCAGGACCTGATGTGGCTTGAAGATGTCACCTGACATTGCAAATGCTGCCACTKATGTATGCACCTCAGACCACTTCAGTGAAGACTGGCCCTAATTCAGTTCAAAGCACGTGGAGTGCTGGAAAGGCTGTGCCACTCTTGTGTGGCTCAGGACACCACCAACACAGGCTTGGGAGGCTGCAGGCTTTCTGCAATGCGAAAGAGAGAAGCACTGTAAATTTTAGAGGGATCTTGCACATCCCAGCCAAGCCCGATGATACTTAAATGATTCACTGTGCATTTTCTACTCTGTTAGCTAAACACACAAGGAACATGCTAGGATCAGGTCTAGTGGTTTTGCCATGGATTTGATATAACCTTCTAGATCCAATGGTCTCTTTCACTTTTCTTCCAAAGGAGAAAGTACCGTACTATCTTTAAGACAAGTAGGTTTACTGTTGGGTGAAGGGGCCCCATCGGTCTTTGGAAAGGCAAAACTATGCCCAGTAGCCACGATAGGAGCTGAAAGGATCCCAAAGGGCCATTGAAGGAACCTTTGTTACGAGCGTGGTCCCGGGCAGCGCAAGTAACCGGGCAGTTCTGGTAAGACAAGAGCACACGCTTCCCTCAGACCCTGTCACTCTGTACCCAGCCTTTTTCCTTAGAAGAGGCTGTCGTGATTGTCAAGCATTTCCCGTCTCTGAAGAGCTTCAGAGAACGGCTCTGCCTTCGCCAGCCTGCTCCTGCCACGCGGAGCAAAGCCTCCACGCTGCTCATTTCCCCTCGGCGTCAGAGCCAAAGCTTCCTGTTTAGAAAACGTCTCTGTCTACGATTCCGACACAATGGGATGAACGGAGGAGGGTGCTTTCGTCAAGTATTCATTGTATCTCCCCTGCTTTGAGGACAACTGTGCTGAGTGGCAGCATCTGTTTTAATCCCCAGGTGGTGCCAATAAWTACAGGAACTGGTAGTTTGAGACAAAGCTGTCTGCAGCCTATTACTCCTTTAATAGTTAATAATAGAACAAAACTACAAAATACAGCAATGATCCCGCTGAGGCAAACTACCCATTAAACCAACACAGGACATGAGTAAAGAACGACTGCCAACACCCTCAAAGGCACTGAACCATCTAATGCCCTCCTACCGGCACAGAGGATTTCAAATTTCATTTATTCCTCCAATACCTATCAGAGCAGAAACTGAAGTGCATTTTAACAGGGTATCAAAAATCATTGCTGCCAGGACCACGAAGGAACCTCTTAAATTGACAGATTTCATAGCAGAACCTGCATGACACTTCTGCAGGTCATTTATCATCTTGCTGTGTCAGAAAGTTAYAGGGCTGCTTCTAATTTGAGCTGTAAAGAAATGGCTAGTTGAGAAAAATAAGCAAAGCCATCACYCATTATATTTCATGAAAAACATAACTGAAAATATATTGCAAGATAGATAGTAGATTTGACTTGCTGAAACTTTCTTCAACATAGATTACAGGTGCCAGGAAGATGCACCGGTTTCTTTCCCACTGTGGATTTTTAATGAAAGAAACAGAAGTAAATGAATAAGGCTGATACAGTGAGTCTGCAAACATGTCTGTAATGTCAGTCTAGGAAATTTTGGCTTGCTGTGTGTTTGCTGTGTGGTCTCCAGGGATATATTCTTAGTTAGCATTAATTGGCATAGAAAATCACTGCATCCATATGTACAAGATAAGGTTGTTGCCTTCCCCTTTGCTCACCTAGAGGWGTTACACACTGACAAATTGCTTCTTGGGCTGATATGTGCTACCACCACAGTCCCTTCAGTAAACTCATTTTTCTTTAATCCCTTCTAGCACGGAGGCTCATGAAGGCAGTCGTGATTCCTGGATCTCTGCCTTTGGCTACRCCTTTGATTAATACTGTTCCTGGGTCTTAAGACTTGGGATTTTAAGAATATGGTGGAATACAAATTGAATTTGCCAGGCCTCGAGAGTCTTTAAAGTGTTTTTCCAGTGTCACATATGTTTCCTCTGCAGCTTTAGATTATCCTAATTGCTACAGTATTATTTTATTCAGATTTTCCATTTCAAGTGGCAGTCCTGTAGGTGTCCCTTGCACTCATTTTTTGYTGTGCACAGAGAAACATCCTCAAGCTTTTCTGCTGCTCTTTCTCTGTATACTCTATCCATTTTAGGCTGTTCCTTCCTGCTAATCCTTCTTACTTAAACCTGGGTGATTTCCATTTCTTTTCYATTTTTTTCTCAATTTTTATCCTGTTTCTTATTGGTCTTTGCATTTTTCTGGTGCTGTTGTGAGCATCCCAGAGAGGGCAGCACTAAAGTCATCCAATCCCAGCAGAGTGGTCCCCTTGCAASGGACATGTGGGTTTGAATCATATCAGCCTGAGCTGAGAAACTTACTCTGGTTCCTGGCTAGTCCTCCAACCACTGGGCAAAACGAAAAAGAAGAGTTGAATACCATTCTTGTTCTTTTTTTTTTCTTTTTCTTTTTTCTTTTTCTTCTTTTTTGATATCTATAAAAGGCTGGAAAAACAAATGTAGTGCTCAGTCTGGCTCATGTGATTTAAAGATGCATAAAGAACTGAGGTGGGTAGGATGCCTTGCCAGAGCCAAGAGAAAGGCCAGGTGGCCTGGTGGGTCCTGAAACAGCTCATCCTAGAGACAGACATCCATCAGCTCAGTCTTGTCCAAGCTGTGTGCTCTCTTGCAGGAGGTATTGCACATTTCTCTGGAAAATGCATGAGTACAATGAGCACCAGGTTAGAGTATTCCTTACAGAAATCATTTTGCTGTCTCTACTTGCAGGACTTTATTTGCTGAGAACTATTTTCACTGAGGAATATAAGGGAAGGAAGATAACTTCCAACAACCTTTCTCTTGTAGGATATTTAGTACAGACACTGGATAAGTTTATTAGAAGACTCTTTACGTGGATCTCAACAAATCTGCAGCAGAAATCAGAATTATGACAATCCTGTAAAATGTAGCTAAGTGTGCCTTCGTATTCCCTTCTCAGTGGCTTCTTCACTAATTCACTGGTAGAGGGATTTGCTTTCTARTAGATGAAACAGACAGGAACCTGCAGTTCAGAACACTGTAAAGAGGGAAACAATTAAATAATTACATGGGTTATACTTACATGGGAATGAGATCGGTAATGGTGRCATAGCCCTGATAGCATAATACTATAAGTAAGAGTTACAGCAAGAGTTAAGCCCTAGCTTCAGCAAGTGGTAAACTTGAATTCCTGCTGTGTGAAGAGGTGTCCTCTTTGGATGCTGCCATAGCCATGGTATAGTCAGAAGAAGAGTGCATCCAGCCTTGGCTCTGCAGTACTGTAAAATAAAGGAGAAAATGAACATGACTAACTGATGCCATCCAAAAAAAAAAAAAAAAAAAAAAAAGTGCTTGTACTGCTCCAGATCTAAAATATCATACATAGCTTCTGGTAGGAACTGTTGGCATGGAGATTGATGTAAAATGTAGTACAACATAACTAAAATATTAATGATATAGGAGAAACAGCTAGTGATTCGAAGAGATGCTGAGCTGCCAACCAGGCTACAAGTTGGAGATTATTGTACAAATAACAAAGAAAAGTAGCCTGATTAAAGCTGTAAAGGGCAATAGGAACCACTCCCACTCTGCTAAAGTTTCCTGGCCTTCAAAAAGATTCAGAAAAGTCTTGTTTGGCAGAGGGATGAAGTCAAGAACTTTCTAAAAATATGTCTCCTTTTTTCACACAGAAATGAGAGGAAGCCTCCTGTACAACAAACAGCAGGGGCAAGCAAGCAGGCWGTGGGACATTACTTAGAAGTGCATGAGATACATCACAGCACTTGCCAGAGATCAGGAAAAGGCAGTCACAACTTGCACTCACAGTTTTGGGTTGCTTTTCCAAGAAAATCAAAATACCGGGGGGAAGAGGAGAGAGGACGGTGCTGAGGTAAGGTGCCCAGAGCCAGGAACTGGGAAGCATTTCTGATTTTAATAACATGGTTATAAACTGAGAGATTCAGGTTCAARTTTGTCCTCCAATAAGAATGGTTCCAGCAAGTTCATCTGAGAGAGAAGCAAAGCCTGGAGTAGCAAAAGCAGATATTTGCTTGCCAGATATGGAAGGAAAAGGCAGCACAAAGAACATCAATCCATGCTGCTTTCCCACACCCCAAGCACTCTGCTGTCTGTGGCCTTCAACTTCCCCAGTAGAAATGTTGTTTATATTTGTGCATTCCCAGTTTGATAATTCTTCTGCAAAGCTATTGTGTTGAAAAAAACCCCATGAGCCCTAATTCTGAATTCTTACACTGAATTATTTTTGAAATCATACACTTCCAAGGCATGCAAATATGTTGGGCATTTAGCATAAGCTAAAGTATGATGGAAAATAGTAAGTGAAATGTAATTCTTATATATTGAAATATGAGCTTTTCACATTCTCAAATAATTACAAAGCTGTTGATAAGCCCTTGAGTCAGCAAAGGAGCAGAAATAATCAGAACAGTTCCTGAGCTGGTACCACCAAAGCACATTTCGAAGCCAACCCTACATTATTGTAATAGCTAACCTCAAAGGATTTGCCYCATTGACCATGAGGGCAGAATTTCATCCCAAAGCAGCACATTTTSTACTTACTAATGCTTAAAAGAATGGGGCTTAAGTCCTCTTACTCCTATCTCTTTGTTCTTTGTGAAGCTTTGTGATCCACATCTCTTGCTCCAGATCCTGCTATGGGATCCTCAATGTGCATAAACAATATTAAAAAAATAAATAAAATTTCTGAAACCTGATAATTTGCCGTTTACATAAATCATAAAAATTATTCCTAAGGAGTGTGGACTGGAAGAGAAGGGCTGGGTGGTTTGGATATAACCTAAGCCTACCTAGCTGAACTAAAATTTGAGGGAAAGCCAGACGTGAAAGACTCCCAGATACAATGCATAATATCAGTTCCAATTCAAAAGCTCTGTTGTCTCCAGCACATAAGATTGTCCCAAGCAACTATTATTTCTGACACAGAACTTACACCACTTCTTACTGAGTGCTCTGTGCATCACAGAACAACAAGACAARGGCTACTGGACAAGGATATTATGATAGATGACAATGGCAACTAAACCATAATCACTGGAGATTTGTATGCTATCATTATCGCACTATTCACAACCAACTGGAGACAATTGTAACATACGCATCCTCCAGATCCACAGGGCAACAAATTCAAAGGCCTTTCTGTGTGTGCAGGTGCAGATAAAYAGGGTGTGCATTTGTGCATGTGCACGCAGATGCATACTTGCGCAAAATTTGTCACAATACTTTTTGCATAAACTTGGATAACTGTATCCAAAAAATTTTAAGCACAGGTRGATGGCATAAGTGTACGATAGCTTACACAGGCAAAAGCATCTCTAGTAAAATTATATAGACAGAATACAATAGAACAAACTAAGCTCAGGTGTCTATTAGATACTCAGTAAATGAGAGTTAATATTTGGGCTAACTGTATCAGTTTAAGACATACTATCTAGAAAGCTGCATGAGGTGCTTATTGACTCATAAGGATGTGGGGAAATACTGGAGAATGGTGTGGAAGTGCTCATTAAAGTGTTTAGCACATGCACCTATTGTGCTTGTTTTCCTTCTATTGTCTGATGGACAAGCTGGGAGGCTGGGGTGTTCTCAGAAAGAGGATGTCGTAAGTCAACATTAAATATATGTTCCTGGGAAGTGGATGCTGAATTTATAAACAGAGGCATTCTCAGACAGGATCCAAATGTCCCCTTGGCCTGATTAACGTTACCTCTGCGCCTTCCACCCCTCCCACCGTACTCCCTGCATTTGGATTTGGGAAAGGGCTTTGCTTCGCCATAGTGATGCTGAAAGTGACTCTTGCTATACAGCTGCTTCGTGTAACTCCACTCTAAGGACACTATATTCTAGGTGGAAACTCTTTATTCAGAAATAAGTACTCTGCTTTGAATGAGGACCAGGTCCTGGGTCTATCACCCACTTCAGTGTCTTCTCAGTGAAGTTGAGGCTTCGCTCTCCTCAAAGTCTCTTGAACAACACTCAGCCAATTTACGGTCTCCTCTCCTCCCTGGTCCTTTGTGCAGCTCTGTAGAGCTCTCAGGCTAGTTTCAAAGTAATGCTAGAGCCATGCGTACCCCCTAAGACAGCAGCACCAATTTGAGCCAGATCAGAACCTTGTAATTATATTTCTGCCACATTAGTCAGTGTTTACATTGGCTTTATAGCAGCTGGAGGACAACAGATGGCGCCCCATGAAATAAAGTTAATCAATCCAAAACTTCTTAAGCAGCAGAGTGAGTTCTATTAGAGCAGTCCTTCACATCCAGCAGAGCCCTACACCTAGATTTATTGCATCATCAAACCACGAACTCAGTCTGATTCATAGACTCACAGAATGGTTGAGGTTGGAAGGGACCTCTGGAGATCATCTAGTCTGATCCCCATTGGCCCCAAGCCATCTTTTTAAAATGGGTTAGTCTTCCCCAGGTAAGGAGGCTGGAGCCACTGAGGTTGCTTGTCCTGTTTTTGTCTCTTAATGAGTCTTAAGTGAGACCTATCAGAAACTGTCTCATCCCTCAGTGTTGCTATCCAGACAGAAGTGATACTCGTTATTGTCTCATATCACTCAGTCTTACTAAAATTAAAGTAACTCAGTTTGCCAGTCAAAACAAACAGCCATGACTTCTCTAAAATAGACAAGGCACRAAGAATTTCTTTACAATTTTTGTACCAAGTATCAAATAATGCATACGTTGCTTGGAGTGGCCATAACAATTTTAAGAATTAAGCTGTTCTTCAAGAAGATAAATTAACAGTCTAGCAAGAATGTGTCTCAGGCAAGTCAGTAGTAACTGACCTTGGCTTGTATTTTGACTCTGACCACAGCACAGAACAAAATAAACTTAAGAATAATATGAAGGGTCAAACCCTGCTGGCTAGAAACTGCTCCAAGTCCTGGGCCACCTGCCATTGCACAGGCCCAAAAGCCCATGCTGAATGACTGTTCAGTCTCTGGATCCCCCTTTTCCATAAATAAAATCTCCTGTTCTGAAGTTCCCAGTACGCACATGCCTCCTGCCTCCCAGCTARTAGATGTCCACAGGTGACCTCCACAAAGTTCTCACTCAGCAGCACCAATGGCTTCTCCAGCATAGCAGTAGGTGACAGTACAAAGTCACAATATTCACTGCTGCCCTCAAGGCACTGCTAGCTATTATTCATCCTACAAAACACTCTTCTAGGTAAAATGGTCAATATATTTGTAGGCAGTTCTGCATGTCGTGTGGATAGCAGCAATCTGAGAAGCAAACAGCCAAAGAATAACTGTTCTGCAGCCGGAGAAGCAGTGATCCTTCACTCAGCAGTGAACATGGCTTATTGCTCTGAAGATGGGAATGATGGCCTTACCCCCTGGCAGTACTTCCAAGACAGTCACAGTACGGACACAAGACCTCTCTGCAAAGGAGACCTGCAATTCTTGCTTAATCTTAGAAGAAAAATACAGAGAAAATTAGATTGTCTTGCTCAGTGTGACACACACACACACACACACACACACACACACACACACACATAAAAAGAAGGAATAACTGTCCAGTGAAAACAAATACCAACTTGCGGTTTCTTTCTGACTGTGCTTACACACAATCCCTAGTCTGACAATGCTTCTAGAAGGGCCCTTATTACCTGCTGCCCTGCAGTTTACCTCTTT
This sequence comes from Rhea americana, assembly GCF_003343005.1. Taxonomy (NCBI): domain Eukaryota; kingdom Metazoa; phylum Chordata; class Aves; order Rheiformes; family Rheidae; genus Rhea; species Rhea americana. The sequence continues at coordinate 4,452,660 of NW_028186501.1, read as the reverse complement.
TCTATAATGTCCTCATGATCTACCCTTCTGCCTGTGCTCTCTGCCTGCTGCCTGTTCACAGTGAATACTGCTCAGAGTAGTTCCCTGTGCTGTAAGCTCCTGCATATCCTAACTATCCTTGCCTGTGGTTGCGATCTTGAGACACTAATCCCATTCAAATCAGTCTTGGTGCTATTACTCTTATAATGTTGCATTATATTTCTATTACTATAGCTTCAGATGTTACTTGATTCCCATTAAGTTCCAGGGAAATCATTTGCTGCAGCATTTGCAATTAAGCAAATAACTATAAACACATTCATAACAATTCGTCTAGAATGCAGAACATTGGATTGTTCAGGAAAAGCTCATTTCCAGAGAGGCGGATCTTAACAGCGCTAGCACATTCTCACGGCAGACGATGAAGGTGATTATAGACGGATACTGTGGCAGAGCATCTTTCTACTGAGCAGAAAAATGTCTCCTGTACTCCCAGCCTGAGCCCAGTGAGGTGCTGAGCATTGTCCACTCCTTCCAAACTCAACGAAAGCCAAAAAGGGCCAGAAGCTCAGACRGCAGCCTTCCGTCAGTGACGTGGAGGACTTGTATAGCCTTACAACGTATTTTTCTGTGGAAGGATCCACAGGAGTGTATCTTCCTAGCTACCATCTGCCATATTGGGCAGAACACGAATAGAATCCAGTAGAGGAGTTATTTTTAAACATTATCTACATGGCAGCACTAAGGAATAATATGAGCACTGGAAAAGAAAGACAGAATATATTCTGTTCTGAAAGCTACCAAAGAGCAACAGTAAGGCAAGAATGTAGGAKAAGTAAAATGAGAGGTCTTGCCAGCATTTCCTGATTTTCTCAACTGCTTTCTTACAACATATACAAATAAGATCTTTTAGCAGCTACATCAAATACTCCTCCRTAAGTTTTCTCCTGAACAAAACTGAGACACTCACTGGCACAGGAAAACAGGAAGTCTGCAGGAGTTAGCTGCCATCTACTTTCCAAACTGCATTGAGTACTACTCACAGCAAACATCGCCGTTGTATGACATTTTTCAACAACGGCTAAAACACCTTAAAATACCCACATGCTTCATCAGACTTCTTCCCAGGAGATTTGCCTGGAAGAAGTTAAGAAGCTATTTGTGTTGCTCCCATCCACCTCCAGCCCTATCTCTGTTTGCTATTGCCTCTGGTGGAGGAGATTGCCTCCATCGTGAGTCTGCAGTGACTGACCCTGTGAACAGTCACCACTGTCCCTCCTAGTTCTGCTCATGGGGCTACCATCACTAATATCACTAATAACGTCAATGAATGCTGTTGATTTTGTGCAGAAATAGTTGATGCAGTTTTTGTCTTCACCTCTGACACCAGTTAGCAGCAGCAGTAGATTTGTAACAAGCACCCAGTAGAAGTAGTCTCTGCAGCTGCTTCAGCAAGATCACAGGAGACCTTCTGGCTACACCCTTTCAACATTTCTCAGATTGAGCATCCAAAACCTGAAAGGCTCACATACTTTCTTTGCCTGTATGGCCAACCTAATAACACAGAAAGGGAACTGACTTACTTTTTGAATTTCAGATTTTGGAACCATGGCAATACATCTATATATTTTATTTTCCCTTCWCAAGAGAAAAAAAAGAAATTAAAAAARRAWWAAAAAATACATAAACAAAGGAAAAGCTTGCATGCTTAKTGACTCTTACARTGAGCAAGCAATATCAGCTAGGTCRGACTACCCAGATGCATCCAAAAGTACTTAACATAAATTCTTCACAAGGCATTGACAGCTTCGAAGATTCATAAATGTTAATCTACTTAACTGAGTTCCTATAAGCTTGGTTTGGCTTTTAAGACTTACTATGGGCTACCAAACAACCCTATCTGATAAGTTTTAGTCATTCCAGCACAAAATTTTTGAATCAGAAGAATCYAGTTTTTAATATTGCAGAAAACGATAGTTCCACTTTGTAGGAGTAATATTTATATATATTGAAAAGTGAGAACCCTGAAATAAACCTCAAGGTATTTTCACCTTATRCATCCTGTGACCTACTTGAGTTTGYTCTCTTTAACAAAAATACACTGATATTTCATAGATACAAACAACTTTTCCCACCAGAACAAAATGTTCACCTCTTTAATTAAACATGATCATATAGTCTGTGCCTCACTTCGGATGTTCATCACTCTGGTGATTATTCTCCTAGTCTTTCCACACACCATTTCTCTGGGTGACTGCAAGCCATTTTCCGAAGGTAATTTTAAAAGTCTCCTTGAAATGTGCAACAAAATTCCTCCTGGCAAAACAGAGTAACATATTCAAAACTGCTCTGCAACTGCTCTCCAGTGAGAGATTTGCCTTTCATCTCTGCTAGTCTGTTTGTATTGTGGACAAGGGCATATATTTGCTTTTTATTGAGATTTTGCTCATTTTGCAAAATTTCACCCTCACTCATCCAATTCTCTTTCAGTGAACCCATGTTGTGCTCTTTTGGATGTCCAGCAGGAGATGCACTGACATCCAGGAACGGAGACCTCACCCTGGGCTTGCTCCACCAGCCTGCGGATGCGGATGAGAGCCTTGATTTCAATAGGTCAGAGCCAATCCCGCTTTAATTTGCTGGTAGACTTKGAGCACAGCACTTTTGACAGCAAAAGGTAATGCCAACAGCCCTTCYGTCTCTGTGCACCTACACGGATCCGCTGCAAGGCACATACTGGCAGCATCCAGTTGCTTCTGAAAGAGAACTGCCCCAGAAGAGCTTTCCCGTGTCACCTCACTCCTTTGCTCGCCCATGTTGCAGTTCTTTCCTTCCTGGCCAAGACATGTTTTCTGAATATGCAAACACTGGTTGAAAAGGGCCTGCTCTTTCCTGGGCCCAGTGGTGCTCAGTGCTTAGCCAGACATTTATTTCTGCTCCTCRCAAACTGGCAAGCACGTCTCTAGCTTTCAGAGCCGCAGCGGTTCAGTAGGGCGTGTGTACACGGGCTGCAGGGACAGAGTCCCAGCTGCTGCATAGCATGAATATGGGAAAGGCATTTGCCTCTCACCCCCTTCGTTTGCCCCATTACAACAGCAGTTTCCTCGCTAGCAGCAACTCCTTTCCCACTCGATGCCGCACAGCCACGCTAGCTCAGCAAAGCCCACCATCAAATGCGGTCTAATAATGAGGAGCTCACGTGCACACACACACACTTGCATGCAGGAGCAGGCTGCTGTTGCTAATAGAAACAGATGCTCGATTTCTATAGAGGAAGCTAGTTTCCTAGGTAACTTATGCTAACATAGGGCCCCATCCTGCACTGTGCAGGCTGCCCTTTCCAGTGAGAGCGCAGAACCATGTAGGAGGTGCTGAGCATTTTTCCATACCTGGCTCCATTAGAAATGGGCATTGTCCGAGTGGATTTTGATTTCCTTGTTGTGAACTAGTTAAAGGAGGGAGGAAAACACGAACAGTACATGCAAGTAAATGCTCTAATACAAGAATAGTCACTAGTCTGCAGTACACAAGCCATGTYTTGCCTTTAATCTGACGTTTGAATATATCATTGGTAACGCAGTAACACTTTTCTACTCTTGGCCATTAGCTTCAAAATCAAAGAGCAGAAACTTCAGTGGAGCAAAGTGATAGTAGGAAATTCGCCTAAGCATTTAACAAACTGCACATAGACCACAGGGCTCAGGGCTCCTTTTATGTCCATACTCACCTGGGAATTCTAAGGGATTCTTGCAGCTGCTTCCACAGCAGTGAAAACCCGTGGAAAATCATTCTGTTGTGATAGGGATGGATTCATAACACCATCTTCCGTGTCCACGAAGATCCCAGGGGTTATTACAGGAACAAGAAGAAGGATGGAGAAGGTGTGAGTGTATGTCAAAGTTCATTTTTCATTAGGTCTGAGAAATAAGAAGTAAAAGGCACTGAGTGTTGTGCCGGGGTAAAGCCTGGTAAAGAGACTGAGAAAAAACCCGGGCACTGAGAATAGGCGATCCTGGAGGGCTCTTTACATCTGTGTATGGCTCTCAGGCGGCCAGAGCCCGCAGCAGGGCCTCTGAGGCTCCAGCAGCACTTGGTCTGTGAGTATGTTTGGCGTGACGGATGAGGCTGGTTTGCTCTGGGTAGGGTTTGYGTGGGTTTTACTCATTTGGCTCTTCTGCCGTAAGGTCTGAAGGTAGAAAAAATTTGACTTAAAAGGGGAAAAAAATGRTTGCACTAAAAGTTGCAAATGAGCAGGTGAAAGTTGGAAGGTGTGAAATRTTCTGCCACTTCAGGGCTGCAGGTCCCAAACACAAATCCAAATCAGATTAGAGAATTTCCCAACCATTCCCAAGCCCTACATCTCCCAGTTCAGCTCCCACCTTATCCCAGGGATGAAGCCACTGCCCACACTGCCTYGAGTCGGCAGCCGCTGACTGCTCCCAGTGAGTCATGCGAAGCACCACACTGAGCCCATCTAATTACCTGGAATACCCTGCCCTGGGTTAGCTGGGCTGCTCGGAGGCAGCTGGCATTCAGGGAAAATCAAAGTGTATATCCCACTTCTTATCTGACCCTTCCAGCAAGAAGGTTGCAGGAGTGTGATCCATACCGGTAAAAATACCCAAGAGACGGGAACGCACCTCCTGTCATCTTGGTTTAGAGTGCTCCAGTCACGGAGATCAGAGGAGATAGGGTAAATGAAACAGGGCTTTCAGTAACAGGTTTTCCAGATACCCTTAGCTCTCAGCAGCTCAGCACAAAATCATTGTGGAGCAATCCCTTCACCTCTAGTCTTGCCTTAAAGGAAGAGAGAGACAGCTCTCCCACCACCCGTAAGTACAAAAACTGCTGCTCTTCTTTCTAAAATGGGCTAAGGGATACATATCCAATTAAGCTCCTAACAACCATTCTCAACTTCTATTTAGCTTTGAAATCTGCTGTTCCTACTCACAAGCACTTGGATAGTGAGAAGCTTTCTTAATGTTCCACTAATGTCAGCTCATCTAATAAAAGATTCTTCTCTGCCTACAAACCATGTGCTGCTGAATATGGTCCAGTCTTGTGGACACTTGACAGAGTATTAGACAATATCTCATACAAAGTGCCTACATCAGCACTTAATCTGGTTTTGTAGAAGTCACTTGTAGATTTTCCTMTGACTTCTGCTAGGTGTAGCATCAAGTAGTAAGAAAATCTGAGATTTTACTCCATTGGTTTATTTTCTTTCTTCAGAAACAATGTGAAGAGCTGTTGCATTTTTCTCCCCCTGCCCTCAGATCTCCTGCCTGACACCTCCTATCCAGGATGAGCAGGTCTTTATTCTGCTGGGAGCTAAATCAAAGCAGAAACTAYGGTTAAGTGAGGACTTGTGTCTCCTGTCGTGACAGGAAAGGACATGAGGTCCACACAGAACAAATGGACCCAACAAAAGCTTATCTGCTCAGCRAGCAAAGCCGTGCCCAGTCGCAGCTGCTCTTTGAAAAGCTAATGCATTATTGTGATATTGACGGAAAAATTACAGCGATGAAAGCAGATAGAGCAGTGGCTTACTAGAGTGTGCCACTGAAAACACCACTGAGGAACAACCATAGGTCAGTCACTGTCACTGYCAACCACCCCACACCCTCTGCTTCTTTCTCGCCTCCCTGCAAGAAGAAAGAGAAATTAAAACACAGCAAAAYAAACCATTTGAGATCAGCATTCTGTGCAGAAGCAGCCTAGGGACTTGCAGAGACACTACGTGGCTGGAGAAATCAGAAACTGGGACCAAGAGCTCCTCTCCCTCTRTTCCCCAACAATATTTAGGTGGCTGGAGAAATACTCGTGGGGCTTTGCAACATCCCATTTTTGAGGAGGGAATATACTGCTAGAGGAGAAATTTCAGAGACAGAGAAGAAGTTTGCTGTTTCGGGTTTCAAAGCACTTACCTGGAGTTTCTGGCTCGCATGCACGCTGATGACGTTTTATTGACAGCTGTTGTGCTGTTAACTGTACTTATCATGGAAGTACCAGGGGGTTCCTCCCGAGTTCCCAGGGGAAAGATGTTTTTACCGGATATCTGCCCATTGAACAAACACAGCTGGACACCAGCAGCACTGGCTGCAGCTGGCCCTGAGCTCTGGCCAGTATATATGTGACCYTGGCCAGTTCGCAGGCCAAGTAGAACTGGTTTCTCAGTGTTTACTTCAACTGGCTGCCTCCTGTGTTGACTGGCAAGAAACTTGTGAGGAGGTCTTATCCACGAAGTGTCCACCCTGCTGTCCATGGCTAAACACAGCTGTAGTTCCTGAGCAACTCAAAAGGCATGGGAAGTAGCCAGCCMGCGGGGACCTTAGGAGACCTGGCTACAAACCAAGCAAGGAGAGACCTCTAGGCCTCATCCCATCGTCTCCACCCCAAATTCCAGTCACCCCAAACTCCAGCATTCCAATGTCACTCCTGACAAATGTTCTGCAGCCTTCCTTTAGAGAAAGGCATATACCGGCAGCACCAGTGACACCAGGGATGGTGTTTCCAGATCCACTCCTCCCAGATTTGTATCATCTACTTCATTATCTACCAGCTACTCACTGACACCCTTCCTCCCAATCAGTCAGGTTTTGTCTTTTGGGGGTTTGTTTGCTCCTTTTTCTTTGCTCTCCTTGTCATTTCTGTTTTTAATTCATGACATCATTGATCTGCTTCTCTTCCAGTGCTGAGACTAATCTGAGGTTTTCGGCACTTTCTGCTCCTCATACTTCTCTTCCTCTCCTCCTCGTTCTTTCCTTTGTTGGCCTAAAGCACAGCACCAGGCTGCTGAAGGCAATCTGCTCTGAAAACCTTTTGGAACTGTATTTTCCTTCTTGGAAAGAATCCCCAAAAGAAATAATAAATGTGTTTTTTAATTAGTGAGAGACCACTGGCCTAGCATAAAATTACCTTCTACTGACAGGATGCACCTAACTGACTGCTGATTTGCTCAGTCAACGAGGCTTCTGGGTTCTTTCATTAATTCAAGCAGAGAAAAAAGTCACAAAACAGACTTGGCTCTGCAAATAAACAACATCCGTAATTATGCTGACACATCTGTAGTTAAGGTTAAGCAAGTGGTTCTTCTGCAACCTGTTATTTTCCAGGCTTTCTAACTTGGGACCTGCTGAACTGAAATTTCTGCACTTTACTCTTCTACAAACCTGTCTCACCTGTAGTAGCACTCCAGAAAGGAATATATTTTTAAGCCAAATGACTCAGCAATCAAGATAACTTCCCACAGCCAACAGCTACGGCCTTACAATGTTAGTCTTCGCAGCAGGTAGTTGTAGTGAAACACAAAACTCAGCCCTCCAAATTGAGTGCAGGCACACTGCTAAAACTGCTAAACATGGAAGTTCTTCCCTGAAAACAGGGCATGGTGCCTGTGGCATGATATCAAATTTTCTTTATGGGTAATTACCAAATATGACCCAGTCTAAAGCTTTTCTGATTCTCTAGGATAGGAGAAATCACTTGTTCCAGCTTTTTAAGCATCTTGGTTCACTTCTCTTAGTATCAATAATTCCTTCGTTTCCTTTTGAAGGTTTTTTTTGGATGGTTTGAGGGGGGACTTTTTTGGATGAAGATGGACGCCAGTTCTTACACTGGCCACCCAATGCAGCGGGGGCGAGCATGGTCGCTGGGGCTGATCCCCCCTCTACCCTGGGCAGTACAGGGCCATCCACCACGTGCTCTCAAATGCACCAAGCCAACAAGTTTGCCCACTGCGTTGTCCGTCAATAAACCTGCACTACAGTGCTCTGAGTATTCATACCAGCCAAAGCAGCTCCAAATGATACCCTTCAAAATAATGTTTTTACAGACAGTGTTTGTGATACACCTGCTTGTAAAACAGGTGATGCTGCTTTTGTTAGAATTGCTACACGTTTGCATTGTGCTCCAGCGAATCTGCTCAATGATGGAAAATTTTCTGATCTTTCTGCTGAATTCTTGAAAGTAGACTTTAACAGATAGAGTTTTTAAAGTTTATTTTAAGTGACATATCCCCTATCTACTGGATTCAAGGTTAATATTTTCGCTTGTTTAAGAGATCAAGCCTGAATTCGATACATCCATCAGCTCTTTGCTGGCTGACATATCCCTGCGGGCTAAGATATGCTAGCTTGTTAAATTCCTATTGCCACACAATATCAGATATTATTTGTTTATTGTTCAGAAGTTGCATTTGACTAACATGGCTATAAAAGGGTAGGAAGAGCCTTTTGGTGGAATAACTATTGTAAAATTCATGCAGGCTTGTCACAACGTGTTATTCTGAAAATTAATATGACGGCTTCAAATGCCAAATCCCTATTAAAAATTAATCTTTTAAAACAAATCCCATTAGCATCCCATCCCTTTGCTGGGGGAACCTAGCAGCTCAGCCAGTGTATTAATAACTGTGCATTCAAAAGAACCAGCCACTGTTTGTCAGTCTCAAGCATCATGAGAGAAAAATTTGTAAGCACCCTGGTACATGCCTTCAGAATAAGAAGTAGGATTTCTGAGGGATGTGTTTGCAGCTTGCCTTTCTCTCAGGAATGCAGTCACTATGTAGCCTTTCCGGAGCCAGGAATCGTCAAGCTGAAACCTTTTGCTTCTGACAATCTGCTCAGTAAAGGTCAGCTACTTAGTAATGAAGCCATATACATTACCGGCACAGAGAGAATACAAATGACAGCTCGTTCCGGGAAGTCGCAGGGACAGCGCTGCACAWGCCATAGTATCTGTCAGCAACAGTCCCTATATTTAATTTGCCCCGGTGCCCTCTGTTAAGAGATTTAGAACAAATGATGGAGTCAGAAACAAGAAGTCATCTGTTCGCTGATTTGTTCTGCTTAATATTTGACCAMACGTATATTTGAGGCTTTTTGGGTAAAGGTTCGGATAGGAATTCACTCACTTCATGTGCAATAYCAAATCCCATGCACACCCACTCGCACGCTGGTGTGTCGTATAGACCCTTTGGAGAGATGCTGGCTTGTCCTCCAGGGAAACAAGGGCTTTCTCCTCTCCTTCTCCATACTGGCATTTTTGGAGAATGATTTTGATCATTTTTTGTCTGTCACTCATCTGGAAAAGAACTTCTCTTCCCTTCTTATGAGCTGAAGGAAGTATTCCCAGAAGGAAATGCCATGATGGCACATTCCCCAAAATACTACAAGCTGTCCCGTAGGGGAGTGCTTTTGTCACCTTGCAGTGTGTATGTATGTCTGTGATGGCTCTCCTCAGCTCTGACAGACCTTCAAAGATGTTAGCCRTGCTAGAATCAGGCATCAATCAATGAACTATCTTTCTCCTGATAAAAATACAGAGAGAAATACAGAAATACTATTCARAATAAATGAAGATGTGTTACTGATTCTCTGGTACAATAAAAGAAGAAAGTAATTTTTCTTTCTTATAGAATAAAGATATTTAATGAAATTATAATCTAAACATTAYTTATAGGGTAAACACAACTCTGAAACCTCTTGCAGTGGAAATAAATTAGGGCTCATCCACCACGAGCAAATGCTGCTGTTCCAGCCTGCTTTGGCCATGTTTCATATCACTACACAATTTCCCAGGATTTCACTGAGCACCTGGAGCTGATCCGATCTCAGTTACTTAAGGCCATATCCTGGTGCTTGCTTAATGTGCCTTGCCTGCGGGAACAGTCTGGGTGAAGTCAGCAGAAGTGTTAGTGCAGTCTGGAGCTGCCTGATTCAGATAACCAAAGTCTGATCCTTAGGGCATGTCTACACTGAGAAATTAGCGCAAATCATCCAGGATGTGAAGTCTAAGTGCCATAAACATTAAGTCCTCCTGTTCTCCACTGAAATTATTTTTTCCTGGTTCAGCCTAATCTAGCTCCCCAAGTGGATGGACCTCAGCAACATAGAGGGAATYGCAGTGAGGAATGAAAGGGTTGCTGTGGAAAGTAGTGCAAAAAGCTGCAACTCAGCAACATCTACTCTGTCGCTGTTTCAGATATTCCAGATTGGTCTTTAGACATATTTCCATTGGAAGGTAGGAGAGTCATTTTCCCTTGCTTCCTACCACTATCTTATTTTAAGTAACAAAATTACGTGTATTACTTTTTCTTCTTGTTCCCTTCTAAGTCTCAAATTGTATAACAGGTTTTTCTAGCCCTTTTAAATTCCAGATTTCTGCAATACCAGCAGCTAGTAATGTCTTTCCTGCCATCAAAGGTGTTCTACTGATGTTAAATGTCATTTATCATTTTTTTTGATTTCTTAAACTTCCCCATGGTGATAGATCTTTGTTTATTCTTAATCAGCAAATTCATTTCTGATATTCAGAAATAAGGCAAATATTCCACTCTCAAACTTCAGGATTAACTGGAATTCACACCCAGATGTCAGTGGATATCCTGAGGAATGACTGAGCTGAGAAGACCATTAGCTGTGTGTTTTGTTTTGTTTTTGTCAGAGAAACTTAATTTTGTATATTGAATAGAACATAAGACCTTGGAAATTATTCCTGTGTGAAAAATGACAGGAAAAAGCAAAGCAATAAACAGAATTGCCCCAGAGCCGATTGCATGTCATCAGTGCAGCATGCAAGATGTCCTTTAGCTGACAAGAGCTTCATTAACAACAGAGCACGGCACATTTGCTCCCATATTTCACATTTGAAATATTCCAGATCGACAGCTCTTCAGTTGCTTTCTTTATTAGGTCCATTAAAGATGGTAGCAAGGAAGCAATTAGAAGTCAGAAWATTTAAGTGCTACCTCGCACTGCCCAGCTCACTGCCATGGCTCAGCGAGGGTTTCTTCACCAAGGGGCTGCCAGCATTACGAGGCGTAGTCAGAAACAGCAATACCAAGGACAAATTGGCCCTCCAGGTGCCTTCACGACTCCTCTGGGACACAGCAGCCAAGCTCACAGGGCAAGATATTAGTCTGAAAAGCATCAGCCTTTTTTTTTTTTTTTTTAAGTTCTTCCCTGCAGTGAAAAGCCCTGAGGGAGGAGTGAGCGGGTCCTGAGTCAGTCCTGTCAGTCAAGTGCAGCAAATTAACTTCAAATATAAAAGTCAAAAAAATATTGAAGGTTCGTGAAGAGGAAAAAGGAAGTAGGAAGACTGGGAAGATAATTGCCTTCTTGGTCAGACTGAAAGCAGCAAATTGCTTTGCAACCTTATTCAGAATGCATGCAACCATCCAAGTGACTTTCCTCTCCTGACTGGTTAAATAATCAATACCTACCTACTATCAAAGTTTAGTGAAAATAATGAACTGGTGAATATTTATAGCAAAAACTATGGCGCATAAGGTATTCCAAAGGATTTATGTAAGCACCACTTTCTTTAATACAGTTTTAGAGGAAATATTTTATGCTTATCACCATAAAACATATTTTGAAATTCATGAAAATTAATAATTGGCATAGCAAAGTTAATTCCATCCAAGTGGAATGAACATTTTTCACAAACTATAATGGTTAATCTGCCAGTTGAGAGAAGAGGATTCACTTCTGGTGTTAAATTTAATGAAACAAAGAAGCAAACCTCTGCAGCTAAACACAATATGTCCACAATAGTGTTCCACACCATGGAAACACAATAAAGGGGCACATTCTGCAGAATAAGGCCCATTCTCCAAAATAAAACCAATTAATCCAGACTAAGTTGAGGGAACTCAGAGCAATTGCCTTGTGACTGAGCTAAGCAGTGGGTTTCAGTCTGGCCTGAGCTTGTATCTCCGGAGTGGTTCGTTCCCTTGGACCAGGCCCTCCGTATGAATGTCTCATCACAGCCCTTTACAGCTCTGTACTAATTTGCACCATCTGTTTTCGTACCCACTCAGTGTTTGACTAYAACATATATTTTATTATATATGTGGCAGAGTTCCAGGCTTGGATTTTCAAAGACAGGCTAAGAATCGGCCTCTCCAAGAGGAGAGTCTTAGCAGGGACCGCTGACGGCAGCTGAGCAATTGCAGGGCTTGAAAGGCAACAGTGGCTAGGGCAGGAGCATCCTATGTTGCTACTTACATGGCAAATTTGCTCACTTAAATTCGTGAATTAAATGCTGAGAGAAGTCTTAAAAGACTCTGCACAGTTCAATTTATACCCTGAATTTTTTTGAGCTTTGTACCTTACACTTTCTTCCTTGCAAAGAGCGGTCAAGGCCTGCTTATCACAGCAGATGAATTTAGCAGAAACTTCCTTGCTATTGGGTCTCAGGGCTCTTCTGTGCTTTACAGAGTAATTTTGGATATTTAAGGGCATCTCAGGCATGGAACGCATCCTTCTGTAGCTACAAGCCAGCTTCTGAGAGCAATTGTCCCCTCATGTCAAGAGAAAGATGAGAATTCAATTTCCTGGCATCAGAGGTGTCAGTATTAACATCTAGCAGCAGCTGTTCCCTGCCAGCTGAACCAAGTTTTTCTTAACATCGACTGCATGTCTTCAAGCTGTCTCCTAACGAGGGCTGAAAACAAACCTCTCCCATTTATCCCAAATTCAGTTTATCCTGCCTGTGGCTAGTTTCTCTCACGTTCTGGAGTCTTTGATGAAATATAACACCAGGCTCACTGGCTGGGTAACCCGGTGGTCGAGTGCATTTAATGGGCCTTTCTCTGCTTTCCTGTTCAGGGGAATCTCCAAGTGCCACCTGCCGGTAAATCTAAGATCCGTCAGTCTTACCACACTTTCCTCCTCACCAGTTTCCTTCTAATTCCTGCCTCTTTTTTAATCTCAGRCTGCCATTTTGTTACAGACACTTCTCAGGGTTGTTTAAAGAGAGATCATTTTGGATCAGAAGACTTTTTGTGAATCCTTCTCTTCCCTGGGGTTTATCACCTGCTGAATTTTGAGTTCTGCGCTGGAAGATGTCATCATTCCAAAACAAAAGCAGCTGTCAAGTTTGTCAGGTTTCAGATGAAAGCCACATACACCACCAAGCCTCGTCGTATTTCTCCAGTTAGGTTAGAAGGGGTTAAGATTTGTAGTCTAGTAAAATCTAAGATCAAATGAAATCTCTTCTAAGCTTTCTACACCACTAAAAAGAATCACTCCTCCCCTCCTTCCCTATAAATTGGAACCACTGCATCTCTCAAAGCTCTCTCTGTAATTTAGTCAACTGAGAGCCATTTCTATTTCATATATAAAATTTTTTTTGTTACTAAACTGTGAACTCTCTGAAACACACTGTCCAGCTGTCACCCTCTTCCTCGGCCTCCAATACAGAACTGATAATGCAATTTTTCATAGTAATACTCCTTCCTTTCTATCATGAACTTCCTGGGGCAAGGAATGACTTTTTTTATTTTTCCTTTTTCTGTACTTTGCTCACACAGCAGGGTCCAGATTTACAATTAAGAAGCATGTAATAGGATCTACAGTATAATAAGTGATAACAAGTGGAGTGGTAATTGATGTCATTTGGTATATGCTGTCCCTGCGGTTCCCTGTCATAAGCTCTGTATTGAATAGACCTGTCCTCATSATGTCTTGCTGGCCTGAAAGGTTGTCACCATCATTATACCTGTCTTGCATAATGCCGCCTATTTAGTGGGTTTCTACAGCTCCTCTTGCTGCTGATGGTTCAGAGGTGTAGAGATGACTTAAAATGGATTTCATGAGACTGCCCCCTTTCTCAGCTCATGTCTGAGGCCTATATTTTTGATGATCCCTTTCTTTTATTTCCTTTGCTGCTTCATTTCTCAGATTAGTAGGCAAAATGGATAGTGCAGAGCTTCTGAAGGCCAGCATCTGACAGGGCAATGCAGAGAGACAGATTGGCCCCAAATCAAGACATGGTCTTCACAACAGCCATTCTGTTTCTGCTGCTGTTTAYGAAATTACAAGCAAACACTTTTCAGCCTAGCACATCACTGCCAACTCTTCCTCTACTCTCATTAGCATCCACTCAGGCTCCATTTGAAATTCTCCTTCCAGACCAAAATACATGAAAAGAGAAGCCAGCTTCATTCTAATCTGCATCCTCCAGCTCATGCCTCTCCCACAGACCTYGCTCCACCCAGAACGCACAGGAAAAGCACTGAGGAGTTTCACATCTCTTTTGTTGATCTCTCTTTCAGGTCTTAGCTCCTATCTCTAGCAGTCCCCTTTCCATCTGTGCCACTTCCTGATAGTCCCATTTTCAGTCCTCACATTTCAAAACAAACAGCAGGAGCTAATACAAGGATGCTTGCTTATATTTCTATTAATCATCTTCCCCTCGTTCCATCTGCCGCCTTTCTTTTTCAGTCTGGCCTGCCCCACTCCCAGATTTATATTGTCTACAGTGCAGAAGAGTTAATCAAATCCRATCTCTCACCAAAGTCTCTAGCATCTGTTGTTCCATATCTGGTCTCCAGTAAGGGCTGCTCAGTCCCAGTCTCATCTTCATTGTTTGTACAATGGTTTGCATTAGACAAAATGAAAAGTATAACTAATTAATTGGTACCTGAATTGGAGAGCTCCATATATGTTATTAAAAATAATCATAATAGCTCTGCTGTACATGAAAATGTCTTTTCATAATGTCTTTTCATTACATTTATTATTTGCACGATAATAGTAGGTAGAAATCCAACTAACTCTGGGATCTCACCGCTGCAGGCTCCTTCAGAACCAAGCAAGGGCTGCAGTCCACACTGGACAAGCAAGCGAAGGAAAGGTGGAGCAAGGCAAACAAAGACAGGCAAAGCTTCTCCAYGGTCCAGTCCATGTGTTCACTTCAGATTAATAATGCTTGCATTTTTCTACTGGAAGCTATTAATATAATTTCTCAAAAAAAAATCTACCAGATTTATCTACATTCTGAACAGAATTTTCCCACCAATCACTGGATATCAGAGATTCTTAAAACTGTAACCATAATCTTTGGCTCATCAGAGATCTCAAAGCCGCGGCAGGGACAGCCAGCTCTGAGTACAGTCAGCTGTAGTGGGTTAAGCGAAGTCCCAAAAGCCCAGCTGAGCAAGACAGTCCAGAGGACCAAGGAGTCTTGGGGGAACGGGTCAATGCATCATATGGTTTGGAAAACAGCTGCTCTCTGGTGATCACAACAGAGGAATATTTAAGCTGACACTATACCCACTTGTCTTTTGCCTTTAACTGCCCTCATAAGCTCTTCAGATTCTCAGACTCCGTTATATGTGTTGTTTCCTAACGCAACTCATCACAATCATCTACCTTTTCAGTGCTTCAACTGTCTTTTGGTCCTCAGCTGAGCATGTCACTAGRTCATTTTCGTTTAATCATCTTCAGACTCAGAAGAGAGGAGTCTCTCAGGGGACACTTTTAGGAGACTCCATCCACTACAGTCCTTTCATGCTTCTTCTTGTCATTCTCCATCTCAGCTGTCGTCTCAACTACAACACAAGAAAATACATTTATTTTTATGATAGATCCAATTATGCTGCCTGAGTTTCTTACCATGTCTCTGCCTTTGAGGAACACCTTGTCTTTCATGGAATCTGTATTTACCATTCCTGGATTTCAGCTGGCACACCTCTCAAATYGGATGTCTTGGCCCTTCTAATACTAACGTCATTGCTCTTCTGACATCAACCTAGTGAAACAGTGGGCCTGGGGACGTTAATGGAAAACCTATTATCCACCAGTTCAAACCTACTTCTACTTTCTTTTGAAGGATGGTACTGCAGGCATTCATTTGTTTGATGTTCATTAGTTTTTCCAGACCCCAACCRTTTTAACTCTACCCCTCAGTTCTTTTCTTTGCAGCACATATCTTTTATATGTATGCAGAGCTCTGAAACAAAGCAGCCGTTTATTCTTGCACAACTAAGCCTGGTGTGTTCTCCTGAAGATAATTAATGAGCCTTCCATTCACAGCAGCAGGGAAGTAAAAGGAGTGAGTTGGGATATGTTTAATAAAAATATATCTCAYAATATTTACTGACCGAAGAGGTGTTCGACAGATGCTCCATCTTTAGCTATGTTTAAATTATTCCCTAAGCAAACAATACAAACTGCACACTTAATCTTACCCGATATAAAAACAAACAGAACACACAAAATGTACGGTGCTGGTATAAGATCACATACAAAGCATGCTGATTTCTTCTTTGCTTAAATATTTTCTGCACGATGCTTTCTCAATAATTTATTTTTCCATTGGCTACAACAAATTAAATGACAAAATCTGTTTATCTTACGAATTTTCAAGACTAAGAGCAAGTCTCCAATTTCAGCTTAAATAATGATGTTTCTTGTAAGATACCTCTTGATGGATTGTGTAAATAAAGCCTCAAAGATAAAAGAAAACCAAGGGCTGCTTTTTTTCTTAATTCACCAAAGAGACATGTGAATAAAGTGATAAGCACTATATTCCTTAAAGCTTCTGAGGTGGTTGGGTCCTCTGTAGAGGAAAGAAAAATCACTACCTGCAATGGATTAATGAACAGTAGATTTTCTTCTTTCAGATCYTTCCCTTGAAAGTCTTTCTGTCATCTTGCCTACAGAGAGGAAGAGAGGGAGGTAATGAGCAAACTGAGGGACCTCAGTCAGAGAAACCTCACAGTTGCATGGGGACAGACAAGGCTGGACCCCAACGCACCCAACACCCGWTGCCTTCTGAAGGCTCCTGCACGCATCTGAGGAAGCTGCATGGTGCCCATACAGCACCAGGAAGCCTTGATGGAGCCAGTGAGACAGGGCACGAGGAGAAGACCTGGCCCCAGTGTGCTACTGAGGAGACCATGACATGCAATTGCACTTGGAGACCCCTGCCCAGGGAGCACCAGCCAGGGCCACCCCACGACTAACCCCTCAAGYGCTCATGCAAGCCAAAACTTGCAGTTTGGCCTTCAGCCCAGCCTTGCAGGTCCTTCCCGTACAGCAGTGCAGACATTGCCATAAAAACCGATAAAATCGTTTGTCACCTTGACCTTTGAAATCCGGAGTTATGTCAGACATACCAGACACCAAATGAGGGAGYGGGAGCCAGCGTATCTAAGGAACAATCTGACCCAAAGCCCATTAGTCAACGTCAGCCGGAGCTGGATCTCTCCACAGCGGCTGCAGGGTGGAATAAGACTCTAGCCGATAGTCTTTGAATGCGCTTAGTATGTTAATGCTTCTCACTAAATAATTTATTTGCTCTCAAGTCGTAAATGGACTCAGCCTAGCAAAGACCCTTTATATCTGCGTAGCCATCACAGGGTGATTCACAAACAAATTATAACAACATATTCTTCGAGAGGCTTAAAAGGAAGAAGCAGGAAGACTCGACTTGGAAACAGTCTGGCATCTCCACCAGGAGCTTCCTATCATTTTCCCTGCAAAACCACAAGTTTGGTTCTTGTCTTGATTTCTCAAAGCTCAAAAACAAAACAAGATTTTATGTAGCTCTCCAAAGCCTGAGAGTCACCGTACACCTGCTGCCAACAATTGCAGCTGACTATGTTGTGCTTGGAGTCTGTTGAGGATAGAAACATGAATTTTTGTATTGAAACCTTTGTAACAAGGCCAGAGACAAGTTCCTACATCTCTTTCATACTTGGCAGGCTTACAGTTGTCAGCAATAAGGAATGGAAGGGAGGAGAGGAGCCTGTTTACTATTGTGGATATATAACTCATGTGCTGTACCACAGCTTCAGCTGGGGAAGTTCAGATATTTGGCTTTTAGTTCTGTCTCACCGTGGCAGTTGTCACTATACACTTTTAAACAGAAGCTGGACAAAGGAATAAAACGTCAAGGAGCTAATGGGTCTGATTCGTGGTGGTGTTTCTCCAGATTTAGGTCATCAGATTTGCCTTCAGAAACGAATCTAAACTGAWTACTGCTGTGGTAACACGAAAGCCAGAGTGCAGCAATTTCTGTGAGGCAAGGGCATGAATAGTGATGCAGCCTTCTAGGAAAAGGAACGATGCGGGTAGAAGGGAAGAATAAAAAGATGGCCTCAGTTCAACACTAACGCAATGAACAGATTAGCAAAATGACAGGGGACTTGCCTAGCTAATCCTCCTGGCAGCCACTGTTGTGGTCGTGGTAATGCTCCCTTACAGAGAATGGCAGTGTTGGAAATTTCATGAGTCAAGGATGGCTTTGAGGGCTTGAAGGCAGTAACTCTACACTTCCCTTACAGCTCTTTGGGRTGTGCGATCTAAGCGGAGTAAGCAAGGTTGGTGTGATACACTGCATTCAGAGCTCTTCAATTCAAACCAACCATTTAAGTAGAATAAGCTTTTACATACTGTAGTGCTGAAGTTCAATAAAAACARATTATCCGAGGCATATTGAATAGAGGGTCTGAACTGCGGGGGAGAAAATGAAGATGCGTAACTCCTCACGAGATCTGACCTACTTTAGAAAAATCATCTGCATTACAGAATTTCTTAAACATCACCGTCATTGGAAGGATTTCTCTCTTGCAGTGCTCCTCTGACAGGTTTTGCAGCAATTGTCGCTCTTGCTCAGCAGGTCACTCTGCTTGCAGGCTGATGGAGCTGGCTGCCACCTCTGCTCTCTTGGAGCAGACATCCAATTATACTTGTGGCAGCTGACAAAACTCCACTGACAGGTATTTTCCCCATGGTGGGATGTAGATCACAAATGCATGGTAAGAAATGCCGTGCTTGGAAAAGGGAGGAGGTGAGACTGTCAGGAGCGACCTAGAAGGGCACAGTGACACAAGAGATATTCTGTACTCACCATCTGATGAATCTGGGCCTTCCTACACGCGTGGGAAATGGTAGGCAGACACATTAATCATTTGCAGGCCTTCAGAGCTAAGGGGTAAATAAACAACGCTTTGTTTCTTCCCAGCTCTGTCATTTCTGCTGGTGGGGCCAAATCGCAGGCACTGGCGGTCACTCAGGTCTGCTGAGGTTTCATCACAGTGGGCCACGGGCAGGAGACTCAGGAGGGCAAAAGGCTGARGAGGTGAAGGAGATGCCCTTAAGGAGATCAGGAGAGATCAAAAGTGTAGCTGGTCAGATGACTGGGATGTCTCGCTTTGGCTCCATCTGAGTAACTGCTTACACAGTCTCCTGGAGAGGGGGGACCAGTGATAGGAACTGCAAAATAGAGACCTTTTTATACGTCAAGCTTTCTGGCTGCAGACAAAAATGCATCTTTACTTATCAAAAGGGCAGGAGGGCTGTCGCTGATACGTTCCCTCAGAAGGGAAAGCACAGTACAAAATACTTAGTCGCCCACATCACAAGGAGAGAAAGGAAGAGAATTATCAGACCTGAGAATCTCACCATACCTGTGGGTGTTTCTAAAGTAGCTGAAGAAGTATGGCCTAATATCTCTCCATGGCCAAAGGATTACTTGCCCCGCCAACAGGCTGACTTTGCAGCAGGGACAGAAACAGCTGTGCAAGGAACTATTTTTCCATTTCTTCAAGTATTCTTGATAAATCGTATCTCTTTTGTACTTAGAGGGCTGCAATACTGAAACCTCCATGTACATTACTGCCCRAGTGGCTACGCATGAACCACAGGTTGGGAAGGTGTTGGAGAGGGTAACACAACTGGCAGAATCTAGTCTAGCATCTTGTGAGCCATGTGATAAATGTTCCTAATAACGAGTTGGAGAGTGGCTGTGTTCAACACTGCTGCACAGAATTTACCTGAATCAGGAGTCAGGGGAGGACACGAGTGGTGGGAGATAGATCAGATATCTACTACTACTCCTCYCCTGAAGGAGTCTGAGTTTGACGTGGCTCAAGGAGAGCTCTTGGATTCTTGTGCTAGCAGAAACATGAGGGAAATTCCTTCCAGCAGGGTTATGTTAATATTTTCAGGGGGGAAAATATCTTCAGCAGGCCTGTTTGTTCCACAAACGTAAGGAACCTGATGTGTTACCTGAACTGCCTCCTCAGAAATACCTTTGATAAAAACATTTCAGCAAAAAAGCCCTCATTTTCTCAAAAACATGTTGAACTAAAGGAATTTACCAAGAGAATATGGTAAATAGAAAACAGTAGTCTGCTTTAAATACATTAACCACAAACCAAATAACCACACTGAAATGAAGGTAGGTAGAACACAATAGCTCCCGTATGAGCGCTAGCYGCTGTATGCACCAAACAGTTCCTTCATTTAAATAAACAGCTTTGCAAAGTTTATTTCTTACTCAGTAGTAACACTAACAGGGAGGGAAGGTTTCTTAGAGCTTTTTCTAAGGAAATTCCAAACTCAAGACAAAATAACTGTAATTGAGAGAATCTACTTCAGTTTGCTTTTCATCTTTGATGCTAGTGAATTAACACAGTCCAGGATTTGTTACAGTCATCTGGAATTAGCTCCCTTAATGAGTTATGGAAATACTGCRTTTAGGCTAAGGATGAGGAAAAGATACAAACTCCTGAAGCGAAAATTGCCAGCACCTCCAAAAGGATTAATGAGCTCCTTTTCCTCTGTTCTGACACCAAGGAGCTTTCAGTTCTGCAGCCAGTGATGGTCTCAGACTGGCTGCCCCGATGAGACTACRGGTGTCAAAAGCTTTATGAGAAGTGAACGAGATGCAGGGTCTGCTCCTCATCCTCAGGGACCCAGTCAGCTTCTGCCTAGAGGACACCCAAAGCAAGCGCCTGGCCCGGGCTAACCACTCGGTGAAGGCACGTAGACCTGCTGGAAGGACTGGACAGACTCAAGACTGAGCCTCCTCCATCCCAGCTGCAGGTTCTGCCAGAGGCCACATCCACCCTGAGACCAAGTACAGTTAATGGTCTAAGAAAATAGTGTGCTCTTGCCAGTAATGGGTCTATTACATCTCTCAGCTGCTGCCAGGGGAAAGTCAAATACAAACACTGGCTGCCCAGCACACTTCCCTGTTCCTGTAAATTGGTCATGTCACAGCGAATTGCTGTGAGCTCTGCCTTCCACCGATCTGCAGCAGCTACGCAATTCAAACTGCCAAGTGTTGCTTGGGAGTTAAGAGACTTCACTGTCGAGGAAATGCAAGCATGTATAGGGCTGGTTCATTAGGACTCACAATCTGAAAATGCTTTCAAAATGTCCTAAATAGAAAGATAGATTAGGAGGAGAAGTATGTTTTAAAATGCCTCTTTGAACATTATTGTCAATGAATCCAGTAAACAAATACTTTTAGGATATGTTTGCTTGCAAAAGAGACCGTGAAAGTCTTTATTTTGGAAAATATTGGTATATTTTCTTCTGCAAGATAGTATTTCACAGCGGTATGAACACAAGCCCCGAGGCAGAAACAACTCAGCTTATCTTGAACATCAAGATGTGCAGTTGTGCAGTGCCTGCAAAAGAAATAAGCATAACTTGTTATTGCATAACTATAGCCTCATTACCATCGTGAGTCACTTATTATTTTTACAGCATAGCTTCTTCTCGTGTCAGATCCGCAGTTATCTCCAAATAAGAGGCTTATATATTCAAGTACTTGTAAATCAATCTTGCAAAAGTTTTGCAAAATATGTTTTGCTGACCTTTTGCTGTTGCCTTCRTGTTAGTCCATCCCAGCCAGATCCCTGCATGTCCTCTTGGACAAACAGTCAAGCTCCTTCTGCTGAAATTGCACACTGGTCCTGCATACTCCTTATTCTTAACTGTTCCATGAGAGAGTAGAAACAACAGCATAAGCCTTATCTGAGCAATGACCCCAAAACATGAGAAACTTGCAACCTCTGCACAAACATACAATGAACTGAGAAAGGGTTCAGTTACTTGGCTAGCAGAAATATTTACCCAGCTTCAGGGAAAATAGTCCGCTGAGGATCCACAGATTTTTATCTAAGAACTTCTCTGATGACAACTKAATATGGAGCTTGGACTCAAAAGGGTAGCTGAACTTCAACGAGCTCTCCCTGCAAACCCTGAAAATTATGCTTTCTTCTGGTTTACAGACACTTTTATTACTTATGGTATAACATTCTCTCAGCATATCGGAGACTGATTAYTCGCTTTACGCATTTATAGATGTAGGTCCCAACACAAACACAAGCATTATGTGTACTGCTGAGATAGTGTAGGGAAAAAACCTCTGAGGGTGTTGGCATCTTGGGAGAGGTTTTAGCCTGCTTGCAAATGTCACATGGCAGTTAAAGTGGAACTATACTCCTGTTTTTATTCAAATAGCTACTCCAAAATTACAAAAGATAAGTACCACCTTTCAGCATGAATAAACTTGAATACATACTAAAAATAATTCTGCATTAACTCCTGAAGTTACAGCCTTCTGGAAGGAGTAAATGGGTATGGTTTGATATTACATGCTTTACATAACCATATGTCAAAAAATTCAATAGAATGACAATTGCATATCCGAAGAGTGAATTTTCAGCCTTCTTAGAAGTTCTTATATGAAAATATTTTTTTGAACTCTCGGGTTTTTTAGCTAACCCCAAGCTCTTCAAGACGATTTACTTTTTCACTCTGGTTAGATGACTGCAGGTATTTTATAGGATGGACAAATAGCTCTCAAACACAATTTAGGGATGAGAGTACGATTCTCTCAGCCTTAGTTACAACACTTTGTACCTACCACAGTGAATAGCCCTGGTGAAATCAGTGAAATCAACTGCAGAATAAGAAAATATTTGAAATGAGGAAGGCAAATAGAATCTGACCCAGTACTATATCCTAGTGCCAAAACCCTTTTTAAACGTTTCTGTTCTCCCCTGCACACCTCCATTCCTGCATTATCCCAGCAGACTGTGTTAGATGAAGTATTTCCTCGAGCATCTGTGTTTGGGTCAAGTTGGCCCTGGCTCGTGCTAGGAAGAAACTATTAATCCACCTCACACCCTCCTGGGAAGCATAGAGAAGTCAGAGCACAAGAGGCTCTGGATATCATCATCCTTCCACCATGGTATATCAGTGCTACCTCCTGGCCAACGGTGCAATAGGAAGGCGAAGTTTTCAGTAGAAAAAGAAAAAAAAAATCCACTCTACATTTGACACTTAGACAACTGTCTGGGAGTTTCCTGAGGAAGAGGAGCACTGGTTTATATTTCTTTCTCTTAACTTTGAGGCAAATTTTCATTCTTGAATCAGGTATTATTTTCAAAAAGTGCAGCTGCTGAGATTTTCTAGAAAAATATTGGACTCTCCAGAGAGAAAAACATTTGTTAAATTGAGTACAGCAGATTAGAGTCTTTTATTCCTAAATGATATTGTGGAAACAGCTTCTTTATGTATGCAAGAATGAGTTCTGTAAACCCAAATAAAGTAATACTGTAAGCCAGCAAAGCATAATACAAAATGAAATCATAAGTAGCAAGTAAAGAGTTTGAGAATTACTGCAAAGGGTAACTTCGGATCATCTGAAGCACGGAAGGATATACCTTACTGCYAACAGAATACTCCAGGTTTAATCTTTTGGGTTGTGTTGTTAAACAAAGGGTTTAAAAAATACCTTAACTTTTGTACAYATATTTTTTAATTGCATAGGCACGCATTTTTTTAAATAATGTATGTTATCATAGAGTATTTCTATTTCCAATAAATAYAGATATTGGTATCCAAAATCGGAGCGGATAAATGTGCAATTAGAACAGTCAATGTAACTCTAAGTTCCAAATTCAGGGAGGATATTAACCACCAGAACAGCTCCCAGAGGAAGCTTGTAAATTAATTTGGAGTCCTTAAATCCCAATGGGTGTAAGCTAGTTTTCAAACACATTATTATGTTCAACAGCATCACTTAAAATTTGGGGAGGAAATTGCAGAAATTGCTAGAGKGGGTAGTTATTCCACCTGACTTTAGGCTTTTCACCTAGATGTGTAGGATAAAAGCTAAACTCCCCATACAGCCAGGGAAGCGGTTCCAACAGCTTTTCTGARTTGTCCTCTCGAGGAGCCCACTTTCCTCGCAGGTAATAGAGGAAGCATAGACAACTAATTCAGTCAGATCTTTAAAGCGAATAGAGTAAATGTCTCATTAGATTAAATTCAAAAATATCAAGTATGAGATGAGATTAGAWGGCTGGTTCATAAACTTTTCTGGAAACTAAGCTACGATCCAGTCTCCTGTGTGCCACAGGTGACTATATCGAGTCTTCAGTACAACTGTACAACAGTACAGACTTTCAGGAAAGGAAAATCTGACCATAATTGTGGCTGTGGAAACTGCTAGGTGCCGGGGACTTCTGCAAGTTTGTCCCTGTCRTAGCCCAATTCAACAGTCATTGTAAACAGAACTCCCTAATTTGTCTCCACTAAAAGTTATATTTCACATGCAACTTTTACAGCTCTCCCTGCTGTAAATCCGCTCTTCTCTGATGACTTCAGCCCTGAGGAAGTGTAACTGCCTATCACATTTGGACATGAAATACTGCACGCTGAAAGTACTAGGAATTTCACAAGTCCACAGCACTGTTTTTCTGCCACTATCTCCTGCTATTCATCAGAAATTTCCTTCTGACTTCAAAGGGGGCAGAGCTACAGCAGCACAGGCTTCCTTTTACAGTAAGTCCTTGTAGTCACAGATCTATAAATCACTCTTAGCTGTGGATATTTATGCTGCAAACCTCTTTATCAATAAATGCCTTTCAGTACCATAATCTCTCCAATATATTAAGCCTTGCTTCTAAGAGATGCTGCCTTTACTACGCAACAAACCTGAATTCAGCAAGCAGATTTTAGGCCTTTGCTGAAGAGCCAGAAAACATGAACATGCAATGAAGAACCTTTATTTCTGGGAGAAGAGTCATTTGCTATCACTTTCTTTTTCTCTACTGACATGTTTTAGCAGAGCAGCATAATTTTACATCTTACATAAGACAGCCCGGATAATTACCAAATGTCCCATATGTTGTAGGTCATTCCCACAGCTGTTGATGTTTAATCTCTTGTCTGCTGTTTCTCCATGAGTAAGCATCCTACAAAGATTTGATGCACASAATATATTGAGTAGAGGAAAAGGAYKGTTTTCAAATAATAATGAAAAAGAAAAGACTATAAAAAAGAAGGAGGAAGTGTTTTGAACTAGCACAGCAAAACATTTTAATTGAGCCAACCCAAAAATCAATCCAATCAAAAAATTATCAAAATCTCTCATGAGAGAGGAAAATTCACCCAGCCGTAAATTTGAGGGGAGTAATTACAGAAAGCAGCCTAGAAACAGAGACAAGAAATGATACAAAYAATAACTGTGTGAGAAGATCAGATATTACAGGACATGCAAAAAGCAGCGCAATGCCTGACAGAATGATTCACGTGGAAACCACCACAGGATCCCTCTTCACTGGTTGAGACCTTGCGGTTGCAGATCCCGAGGTGAGGGATCCTGGTGGCACCGGCAGCCTCGTGCACGGGGGAAGGCAACGAGAGAATTTTGTGAGCAAAGTAGGTCACGGCTCAGCAGGAGCAGCACAATGTCAAATTAAACTATGAAGATGCATAGCTTCCGAGACGGTGTCTTTTTTTCCCTGTGGTTATTGCAGTTAGCCGAGTAGAATCCGTATTTTGAGCAAAACAAGAAAGTCATAATTTATGGGTCAGCCCATTGCTCTTACAGCAGCTCTGCGAACGAGCAAAGCGGCTGCACTTGCCCGCTACAAAAGATGGTGATTCTGGTGAGGGAGCTCAATTGTTCGAACAATACTCTGCAAATGAGTACAAAAAAATTATATCAGAGCAAAGCGTGAGTCATGTAGAATTACTTAATAACAAGCAGTAAGTCAACTTCGATAGAATTTGGGTAACGTGGGTATCTCCTGAAGTTATGCGTGGCTGTAGCAAGAGTGGTGATGGAAACAAGTCGCRGACTCATTCAAATACCCAGCGGTTTCAAAAGTAGTGAAGGTGACGCAAGGTGACAAAAACCAAACCGAATCGAGACTCAGTCACATCTCATTTCTCATAGCTCGAATAAGCTTTGAAAAGTGAGCACAGAAATCATCAAAAGTGGTCCCAAGGATTGTGATATTTTGCCCCCTATCCTGTAAAAAACAAGAGACTAACGACAGGAATGATTGAGGCTAGATTTTGACACTTGAAAGTACATAGAGTAGGTGTAGAGAAGATTACAGTTATGCATACAGATGGAAAAAGTAGATCACTGGAGAACTCAAGTGTGACAGCATTAAGACAGATAAAGTGATTTATTTTAGAGGAAACGATTATACAGTTGAGAATCATGTTTCCCCCTCCCCTTCCACTGGAGTGAAGAAGAGAGACTATCAGATTTTCTTTCACATGATCTACAAGATGTGTCATGTGCTTCTGGTGGTGGCAGAGAAGGGAAATAGTTTAGGGAGTGGGCGAACATTTGGATTTCTACCTGACCGACAATGTGCAAGTCAGGGAATTAGCCCAGCATCAATGAGTAGCTAATTAATTACCACAGGAAACACTGCCAATATTGTAGGGAAATAGTCATGTTCATCATCCTATATTTTAAGATGCACTTAAATGAATAGTTTTACTAATTCCCCTTGCAGAATCCTGAACTTCTGGTCTTAGGAGTGTTTTGGAAATAGCGTTTCTCTGGGTCCATCTAGTCCAGTGACCAAACATTCAGAAGAAAAGAAAAAGTTACAAATTTGTAATTTTGGCAAAAAAGCCAGAGGCAGTCTGTCACTGGGGATGACCTCAAAGCTGGATGGGGACCCCAAAATATGTGGGAAGACTGCTTTGAAGCAATTCAGGAAATATGAAGGACTCGGCTTAAATGACCACCATAAATGTTCAGTGAAGAGTACGGAGCCACAAAAAAGGAAAAACTAAGGCAGAAATAAATTCTAAAAAAAAAACAAAACCAAAAAACATACCTAAGATTTATTTAAGCTTTTCTATGAGCTTGGATTTTGATTACTCCGAACTCCAGTAAAACTCCTTATTAAACCAAACAGGCTGCATCGGGCTTTTCCTAAGCTGCATTTGCGTCTTGTGAGCCTCCCCTTCAGGACCCGGGGCTGGCACAGGGCACTACGGGAAAAGAGCGTCTCCTGCGGGAGAGAGGAGAAAGAGGGGTTACTTCGGCTCTTAAAAAGAATACGTGCTTTTAAAGCTCCTCTTGCAAGATTATAGGCTTTTACTTAGAGATGTTTTTCTTTAGGTTCCCGACAGTACAGCAAATTAATTTACAGCAAAATACAAAGGGAGATTATCGTGTGGAACAATTAGGGAGTTTTAAAACTAAACAAAAAAGTCATGGGGGAAAATATCCTAGCTATAATTCAAATTTTTGTCTCAAAGGCAATCAACAAAATTTTATGACAGAGCTGAGCAATGACTTTCATAACTTCATTAGTCATTTTGCTCTGCTTTAAATACGCATTCCAGGAAAGATTTAAAAAAAATTTTAAAGGACAGTTCCTGCTATATTTGTCAAAACTGCCCTACTGTAAAACTAAAAAGTTCAGGTAAGAGATTTTACAGCAGATATAATCAGTTAAAGTTAATGAGTATTCATAATTAATGGCGGGCTTGCTGTAGCCTAGGGAAAAAAATAATTAGAGAGTGATCACCACCTTTCTCTTTACGCAACCTATTTAAAAATTTAGTAATGGGTTAACTGATAGCAAGGGTTTGATTATTCCACCATTAACTGGAGTTAATTGTCCCTTAGTTTGCAGTTCTCAGAGACTGTATTAACTGTACTAATTATTATACAGCACGGATTTTAATAACAGTACTGTACTGTGTTTCTCATAGGCATGAGTTCAAAACTAATTAAAATACAACTGAAATTTATTTGCCCATACATAGGAAAATGTTTCTTATTACTAAGGAACATTGCACACTGAATAATAACAGCTTGTTGTATACTCTCAGAAAGAAACAGCTCTGATGACACTGCTTTCGACTTCAAATTTAAATGTCAGGTGAATTTTTATTCTACAAAGGAGGGACATTAGTGGCAACTATTTCAAA
The DNA here is from genome assembly GCF_003343005.1 of Rhea americana. Classification (NCBI taxonomy): domain Eukaryota; kingdom Metazoa; phylum Chordata; class Aves; order Rheiformes; family Rheidae; genus Rhea; species Rhea americana. The sequence goes on along the minus strand of NW_028186501.1, from coordinate 4,424,887 downwards.
GGGCTGAGAGTTGTATTTCTCCTAGCTTTATATTTCATATAGCTTTCCTTTTATGACCACTATTATACACGTGAATAAGCTAATATTATTATCCTAGCTAATATTAGTTATTGAGCTTTTGAAACCCATTTCCATGAAGTTATGGCAATGAAATTGAAACCAATTTAATTTGCTCCACGGAAGAGCCGTCGCTCCAGAAGCGGTAAGACTTAGGACGGCTACAGCAAGCCCCGTCGCACGGACACGGGTCTGCTCTCCGCCGAAGCGTGGCTTTCACACCGGCTCCCCCGGGGGCATTTCACAATTTCTTCCAGGCGACGGCTCGCGACCCGCGCCGCGGCCCCCGCAGCGCTTCGCCCACGAGCCGCCCCCGCTCGCGGCAGCCCCCGCAAGCCCGAGCCGTCTCTGCCACCGTCTTCCAGGGCGGCTCGGTCTCGACACCCGGCTCACGCAACGTATACGGCAGGGATATGCCAAAAGAGCCCGCGCAGCAACTGCCGGCACCTCCCGCGACCAAAAGTGACCAAAAGTCCTTGGCTTTGGGGGTCGGAGAGTCGCAGAGACCCAGCCACGGAGCYGCTGAAGTTAATGCGGGCAGTGAAGAGTCGGGACTTGCAAAGGTCCAGGCACGCCAACGGGAAACCCGAGAGGGCAAGAGGTGTTTCCTCTCCAGCAGACTTTGCCAGCTGGGCTTGCCTGACTCACAGCTCTTCTCCCAGCTCGGCCTGGCCCCTGGGCTTTCCTCTTTCCTGCAGCTTATAAAAAAGAAAAAGAAAAAAAAAAAAAAGCAGAAAGAACCTCAACCAAAGCTTGCTTTAAGAGGTGGTAAAGGTCTGGCTAGTAAACTCCCGTAGAAACAAGCAGGCCGTTCTCCTCCGTTTAATGGGGAACCTTATAAACCTGGAACACTACAAAAATTCCGACTCAAGCGCTGGCCTGCTCCATTCCGGGATTTTGCCTGGTCACTTCTGCAATTACACAGACTCTAAATGGAGAGCTTTGGTAACATGTATCAGGTCCTTCCCCAGAATTCAGACTCTACCACACGGGAAAGAATAAGGCGACACAGACACCCGGCACCTAGGAGCCTTCCSCTCTGCCCCCACCTCCCCGCTCCCTTTTCGGGGAAATATGTYCTGGGAGCAGTGCAAATGAGCCCGTCTCTCTTTTTGGTTGACTCCCTGAGAYAACCCTTCCCAAGTATCCCAAAATACTCAAAATTTAGGAGACCGCAGTACACTCATTACCTCCTCACTGGAAGACATGACATCAGAGTCCATCCCCCCCAAAATGCTGAGGATCCCCCCTTTTGAAACGGGGGAATCACAGCGTGGTTCACGATCCCGTCACTGCTCCATCCCCGATCCCAGCTAATCTGCCCCTGTAAGAGATTACAGCAGCGTTAACAGTGACATATGCAAAGTCACAATCTGGCAATTTCCTCACAAGTCTCAGACCAAGTAGCTGTACAGCTGGAAAAAAGGAAAGAACTGTCTTTTTTTTTCAGATCAGCTCTGCAGTAGTAATTGAAACTACAGCTTTTTCCTCAAACCTTTCATCAGTACTTTTCTTATATTCTGCAGGTCTTTCTGGAAAGGGAAAAAGGAAAAGGCTGTTTTTCTTCATGAAGAATTTTGTTTAAAAAATTTGACATGAATCGATTTGTTTTGTTATCCTATGGGTGACTGAGTTTGGCTTGGGAGCTTGAGAGACGAGTTCAGCTGACCAAAACCTTGGACCCTCTAAGGAAGAGCCACRTCCTCCATCTTCGGCTGGCCGCCCTCTTTTAGACGTGCCCTTTGGGTTTTACATAAGGCTTTTATCCTTAGCACCAAAAAAGAGTTAAAAAGAATCAGCAAATTTGATTTGTTGACTCAGACTGTTACGAATAATAATTTAGAAATTATAAAAAGGATAAAAAGTTCTATCAAGAAGCACAGAAACAATTAAACATCAGAGCTCTTTCCTGGCCTGCTGAGAAACTCTGTGTTCCGTTTTTTTATTTTTTGTTTCAGTCACAGATGAAAATACRCCTTAAAGTGGTAGTCGACCACAGAGAGAACATGGTATTTTCTGAAATTATGTTTATCTAAGACCCTAATATTTATGCCCACTCTGGAAAAGGTTATGTGCTACTCTTTGATCTGCTCTGCTGTGCCTATTGCAYGGACACACAAGCATCCCTGCGTTGRTACTGTTTATGTGAACACTCTTCCTCTGAGCTAGCTCTGCAAGCAGGGTTAGCTCACATCGAGACCAATAATAAATAATTGCCTTTGAGTAATAGATTTGCTCTACTAACGTACACAAGCAGGGAAGCACGCACGCAGCAAACCCTCATACGGCCCAGTGGAAAGAATTTCCTAATGGGGAAGAGGTGTTGGGCTAGAGCAACGGCGACTTGGCAGGAGGCATGAAGATTTAACTGTCCAGAGAGTGTTGAAATTTATTAAGGTTTTAGATTCGTTGTTYGGTACAGCGTAGCATCTCTTCCACACCATTTTAGATACTTCTTTAAGCTTTTTTTTAATCATATCAGACCACCAYGCAACCTACAGGTATTAATACCCCGACCCCAGCCCTGCACAGTAAGGAAATACTACCCAACCCATTTTTCAGACCAAGGAYTCGGTTGCAAGATAGACAACTTGTCCCACACAACATAATCTGAGAGAGAAGCAGGCTTGAGATGTTTTGTGCAGGGATGGGGCGGTGCTGTTGATTTGTAAAAGAAACTTCCATCTATGTCTAGTAGATCATCTAGGTGTAACAACTCATCAGTTGGTGTGGACTCTTCTCACAATGTACGTTCAACATGGGTATCAATACACAAAGCAAAAAACAATAACCAGCGAGGGAAGAAAACGCCCTCTACTCAACCTGTCATCTGCTATGTGATTAAAAAAGCCACAGCATCCAAGCATTGATAAACCATGCCCAGRTGAGTTGTACAAGCAAGAAGCAAAGAAGGAAGACGGGCTCCACTAACAAAACACTGTGATGATCTGTAAAGCTTCGCTRATACTACTTGTCCCACCCAAATATCTAATACTGGCAAAAATGAAGTATGGCAATGCCAGAGAAAAAAAAATTGCTAAGAGTTTTCTCAAAAGATCAAGAGCACACCCCAACTCCTGCTGACTGAAATTCCCTACAATGAAGCTAATGTTATAGTTAAATATAAAATTTTAAAGCATAACAACGGAACATGCAGGAGGATGGTTATATATATATGTGGGATGCGTATTGTGCAGCAGCAGCATGGAGAAAGACTCATTYTATTTCTTTTGGAAAGGGGTTGGATTGCGAAGTAGATTAAAAAGCTCTATTCCTCACAGCCTCCCCAAATCCATTTCTGATCCCTGAAGAACATATTCAGGAAGGGACAGACACTGCCTTTTATTCATCCCCCGGGTTCACAAAGGATCTTGAGCACCAGAAGAAAAATATGTTCATAACTAAAACCTGACAGTGAGATGTAGCACATCAYCCCTTCTTCTCTTAGTCAGAATTCAATTACCATTATTTCAGGATGGTGTGGGGTTAATATGCACACTGCCTACAGCTAGACAGACTGGTCGACCTTTTGATGCAGATACTTGTTCTTGGACATATCTCCCTGGCCAGCATCAGGCTGCTGAATACTGGCTAGAGCAGCATGAACCAGCCTCAGGGAAGAAAATGAGTATCATGCTGGAGATACGGGACTAATACAGTTGCACGCTAACACGCCTAAGCTGTTCAAAGATCAGGAGCAGCTTGCTCACGTCTGAGGACTGAGCTGACAGCTGTTCGGGCAAGGTCACAGCAGCACCACCTCGCTGCCCGTCGCTCCTGCCCAGAGCCCCGCTACCCCCTCGCCGCTGCCCCGGGCCAGGGCAGGGCACGAGCTCGCCGAAACCCGCAGAGCTGCTGAGCCGCTGCCCCATTCTGCACCTAACTGCCGACAAGCCAAGGAGCCTCGTGAGACCAGAAGTCACTTCCCTAAGAATGAAAGAGATGCAGAAGACCACTTCTCTCCGTAATCATAGCTTTTATTTTAACTTCCAAAACTGCTGCTCATGCACTAACACTGCAGCCACTTCAGCATCACGGGGTGGCCTTGCACGCATTTTCTGCTGCATAAAACTGCATTGGTTCTACTTTCTCTTCTTTACATGCCAYGCAAGTTATTACAAGTGGAAAATCAGTTTCCCACCTCCCGGGACACAGGGAACCCATATTTCTACCACTGAAGGAGACAAATGTTTTGCAATGGGTGAAGCTTCTAGCACTGCAAAACCCTCTACGAGCTTCTCAGAAGCTCTACCAGCCTCCTGGAGTACGCTGGATGGGAGGCAGGAGAGCAGGGATGGAACGGAAAACCGGTGCTGCCGCCTTCAGTAAACAGCTTGAGCTATTTCCCCACAGCTGCCTGAGCAGGGGCACCCAGAAGAGCTTACCTGGGTTGCAGGAGGTGCAGGATGTTTATTGCTAGTGGCCTTTCCACAAGTGGATCCCGAGGCTCTTCTTCACAATCCAGAGAAAAGAGGAAGATTTGGACCGAGCAACCACGTGCTGCGCTGGAAGGAATTTCTGCCCCAATGCAACGCGCACAAGCTCCCTCTTGGGYGAGACGCGCAGATTGTTTGGAAGCTTTCTAAATGCCTCTCCTTCACTTGCTGAAGACGTGCCTCAAAAAACCTAATGTTAGAACTTTATCACATGCATGCCCTCATAAAACGAAAGATTTTCAGGCTTCTTTGTACTTAGGCCAACTTCTTCAGGCATCCAGATCCCTATTTAAGCCCTAAAATGTAAGATTCTCTGATTGGGGACCTAGTGCTTGGTTTTAAGASTCTAGATTTGAAAGCATGAACCTCAGTATTTGTTTCTCAGACACTTGGTAATAAGCRTTTTCCTTTAGAGTGATTAAAAAATAAATGATTTTTGTATTTTATTTTTATTTTCTTTCGTTATAAAGCTTAAGGCAGCTTTTATGTGGCACTGGAAAATTACAGTTCGTGATTTGTTACATTCTGGTCTGCTAATAGAACTAATTCCCCCGCCTGTTGTTTACTCCTAAGAGCAGAAGGATCGTAACACAGGTTGTAAATGGTTACATTACTGAGAAAGATGATGTTTCTTTTTTGCTTTCATTTCCCTGGGGTGATATTTATCATGGTGGGGGTTGCATAAGCATATAAAAGATAGCTCACGTATTATTTACCGGTTTGGAAATGGGAGAAGATCCCAACCTTTCAGAGCGGGACCTAATCCCACGCAATTTTTACCCGCTAAAATTTGCATCCTGTTGATTTATAGCTTGGCYGAACGATCGTTCAAGCAGACACTACTCCTCTGGCAGGCCGCAGAGCGCTTGGCTGACCAGGGCTGGGGGTCATGAGCGATCGCTGCTTCCATTTCGTTCCGTTAGGAATAATTTACGCTGGTATTTATTTCAGGCAACGGCAAGATCGGCCCAAGCCCTCGCCAGAAACTGCCGCCGAGCGGCCGCGACTTGGTGTCGGGCTTCCCCAGCGCCGTCCTCGCCCCTGCCCTTCGCGCGCTCTCGCCGACCACCGGTGCCGACGAAGCGGGGTCTCCTTCCCAGCGAAGGAAGCTCGACCTTCGAAAAAAGCTTATTTTTGTTCAGTGCAGCAATGTTAGAGGCTCCACGTCTCTCCTTACGGCATCGTTTCCAGGGCACATAAAAAAAAAAAACTAATAAAATAAGTCATTAAACGCTGGAAACCTAAAAAGCCAAAAACATCCCTAACCAAACAAAAAATACGCAACAAAGCTAGGTAAGAAATAAGTTAATGAGGAAAAATTACAAGCAACTTAAGACTTTAAATGATCTTCTAAATTAAGGAAAACAATAGGAAAAGATCAGCTTTTATGTTTGTAATTAAGGTATTATTTATGGCAAATTGGGGGGAGGGGGTTGAGATTCAGCCTGCATATGGTGCTGYAGAAAACATCTGATTTACTCCCAGGGCTCCTCATCAGGTTCCCTATCAGATTCAGGCCGCCAGCCAAAAAGCAGGAGCTCCACACGCTCCAGAGCCTCCGTGCGCGCAGGGCGCTTGCAAAACACACGGAGGATTTATTCCATGGTAGCTGGACTATGGCAATTAGCAACGGCTCTCGATCCGAGTCGTCAGCCCCGGAGCTGAACCACTGCATCTTCAGGGCGGAAAATAACCCTTCCCGGAGAGCACGAGATAACGTTTGGTGGGAGCAAAAGGGAAAACACGGGCTGGCAAGCGGCACCCGCGCGCAAGCCGGCGCCCCAGGGCGCAGCGAGATGCTCCCGGAGCACGGGAGGGCGAGCGAGGAGCGGCCCCAGCGGAGCCCTTCCGCGCCCCTCGGCCCCTCGCCGCCTCGGCTCCCGGGCGACACGCAGCWTCCGCGCTGGGTGGAAARCGCCTCSAGCTCTTGCAGAGTTGGTAATATTAGCAAAGAAGCTATTTGTAACTAACTTTTTTTTTTTTTTTTTTTTTTAAGGCTATACCACACTGAAACCGTATCCTTGCTATTTATAAAACTCCGGCCTCAGCTGCCTGGCTGCTTTTTCTACAAACTAATAACGTTCCATAAAATAAACAAACAAACAAGGATGCCAGTTTTGATTAAACTCAAAAAAAGCGCAGGGAGGAGAAAGCGGCAGACAGGATGGCCCTGGGAAGACGAGAGCGTCCTGCAGCCGCTCGCAAAGATCTCGCTCCAGTTTCGGGGAGGCACCACTGACAAAACACTTGCAAGTGGCAGTAGTTTTTTGAGGCCTCCATGACTTCCCAAAGACCTTGCTGGCTGTTTGTCCTGTTCAGAGCAGCMAATACTCCCAGGTACGGTCGCTCAGAAAGCAGGAGAAACATCTCCAGGGGTCACCACGCCTCGCCGTCAGCCCGCCTCCAGCGTCCGGSACAGATCGGGAAGGAAACTCTGCCTCTTTCGAGAGCAGCACACGTGGAAGAGTTATTGGAAGAGGGAATAGAGGGGAAAAAGTAGGAAAAGAAAAAAAAAAGAGAGACAGCAAAAGCCCTAGCGCAGCACCTTCCCGTGGAACGGGACAAGCCCTCGCCTGGGCTCAGAGCCGAGCGCGCAGGTAACGGCTTTTCGGAAGACTGTCAGCTCCAAAGAGGTGTAAGCACAGGACAACTTTTAAGCACCTTAATAGATTTAATGAACGCAACAGGTGCTTAATTCAGGAAAGTTTGGCAGAAGATGGAGAGYATGTCGAACAAGGCCTGGAGGATGCTGCTTTCTAGTGTTGGGGCTTTTATATTTTATTTACAACTGGTGAACCATGGGATTTTTTTTCCCTTTTCATTCACTCTCTCAAGGCTAAGACATTTTTTATGTTRATTGAAAGATTTAACCATCCAGGACTGTTGGCTGCAATACCTTGTCATAAGCAAGAAATTTGCTCGGATCAGTATCCTGGGAACAGAGAAAGTGTTTCGTGCTTTCTTCTGTCAAGTTACCAAGCGATCTTTGCTTTCTGCCTCCTCTCCACCCCTGTCTCTGCCCCCCTCCCCCTTTTCAAGTTGTAATGTGTTAAAATAAAGTATTAACCATGCTTATCTGATGCATGGGAGCGGGAGATTGTGAAAGAGAACTGGCAAGCAGCCAGCAGCTAATAGCAGCATAAAAGCAATTTGATGAAAAGAATTAACATGCTAATTGTCAGGCTGGAGAGGGTCTAGGCACCAAAAGGAAAAAAAAAAAAAAAAAAAGATAACATACTGGAGCGACCTATTTTAATAATAAAGGTCTAAAGAAGAAAGGAAGGTTCTCATGCAATATTCTTCTATTTTGTCCCGTTCCCTGTTACCCGCCTCCCCCCCTCCCCGCAGCTTCAAACCTATAGCCCCAGCCTGAAACACTCACTAGGATTTATCAGATCTCTTCCTTTTTAGCATCATGTCACTGCCAGATATCACGGGCTTCAGAAACATTCGGCACCACCGTGTAATTCTTCCCTTCACAGTGTAGCAAATGACGCTGCAGTGGAGCTTCTAACGGGAAGGAAAAAAAAAAAGTCATGTTTGACATAATTATGCACATTCCCCCTCGCAGCGTGGCTGAGTCAAGGGCGGAGAAGAGGTTTCCAAAGAACTGACTCCCTCCTCCCAACTTAAGTTGTTTTTTTCTCTTTTATTTTTCTACACAAAGGGACATTGGTCAGATTTATTTTTTATTATTGTTTTTCTCAAAGCAGCCGAAAGGAGTGTCTGAAAAGCTGAAGCAGCAAGCTAAGCCTCTTGCTGTTGGATACATAGCACGCCGCCAACTGCGATTAAGAAAGTCAACTAACGCGTCGCGCAGCACCGGGATTTCGCCAGCAAGGAGCCTCCTGCGGGAGAAAACTGCGACGGGAAATTCAGCAGGATGTCAAAGCAGCAGCTGCTTCTTTCCACGGCTCTTATTTAACCCTGGATTTGCGTGCATCCCACTTCGGAAAAATCATCTGGAAGCCCTGTCGTGCCTTCCCTCGGCAGAAGGCGAGCGCTGCCGGCCGAAGCGTTTGCTCCTCTCCGCCTGATTCACCGAGCGGGGAGCCGGGCGAAGAGCCCGTCCCGCGGCGCGGGAAGCGGCCGCGCTGCGCTTCCCGGAGACCGGAGCGGATCCCGCCGCCTCAGCCGAAGCGACCGGCCGCCGAGCCGCCCTGCTTCCCAAAACCAGGTGTGCTGGAAGAACAAGTGCCAGAGCAGCAGGTACCTGTATCATTTCTGATTGCTATTTGTGGATGAATGCTGTAAACATGATCCAAGAAGATTTAAGAGAAACTTATTGAGCCATACGAGTGAATTAATTTGCTTTTACTTTTGTACAAAATGTGGCTGTTTTTCAGCCTGTTACAAGCGGGAATGTTCCCTCCCTGTACCGAAGGCTGACCGTGTTTGCTCTCCTTCCGTGCCTCTGCTGTGGAGGAAATTTAAGCAGGAACATGTATAGTGAATTGCTAAATTCAACCAGTGCCACCGAAGCTCACCTAGCGATTCAGACTAACACTCCCTACCTGGGCAGCACGCAGCGGCCAGCGAGCTCCTCGGCTCTGTACATGTCGACAGCCAGGGCGTTAAAAGAMGGGGAGATAAATAAGCCAGATCTGGTGACTTACATCGTTCTGTTTTTCTTCCTGCTCTTGACTGTGACACTCATTGTGCTCTTCATAAACTGYCAGCTGAAAAATTCTTTTTTTGCTACTCTTCCTTACGACAGATCGCTCCGAGAAGCGAGGAGTCCGTGGAAGACACAAACTGTCTAACGCTAGGGAGCGAAACGAGGGTCTGCTTTGACACACACCAGTAGCGCGAACCAGAAAACCTGTGCAATAAGATGTTACTTCCGTGTGTCAGTGAGTGGGTTCAGTCCTCTTTAAAATCACAGGCTGCATCGCAGAAAGGGAAAAAAAAATGCTGAAAAAAAAAAAAAGCTGTATGGAAATCAATAGCTGTAAATAAAGAGCTCTGTTATGAACTAAAGAGATAAAGCATCATGAGATCATATATATAGTCTCATGCAAAAAACACCCCATGATTCCAGAGAGAAAGCTCTGTTAAGCTCTGTGCGTATGCAAATCTCATCATCAACCCATTCAGTGTCCATGCAAGGATGTTTGCATTAGCAACAATCTTTGATTTGTACATCTGGTGGAACTTGTACCCGTGCTTATGAAACCGTGACTTCAAACATAAAAACACAGTGTATTTACCCRCGGCTCCACACTGAGAATATTAGTTTACTTTCCTGGCCCATTTCTCTCAACTGCTGCTGAAAATGTGTGGTAATGTAATGGGAACCATGCCTGGCAGAGAAAGAAAAATAAAAATGTTTATTTAGACTCGACTGTTATTCTGTTAAGGGTATTTTTCAYGTTTTATTGCATCTTCTATCAGGTTTTAAGTTACCAGTTATGTGAATCATTAAATACTTAAGGAGCTTGTTTTCTACTTTCTTAAGCTACAAAGGAAATTATTCACCAAGGCACCAAACCAAAATAAGCAGGATGGGGAGAGGGAAGGAGAGAAAATAAACATCATTAATAATATGTAAACTGATGGAAGGGAGCACAGAGTGCCCTGAGCTTCACACAAAACTAGGTAATTTGCAGACAGCACAGACCAATCAATCAGAGTAGTTACTTTAATGAACGATATTATTTCCACTCTTTGCTCTTTATGTAACTCTAGAGCAATTAGGAGCAAGCTTCACGGAGAGGGACGTAGTTTGCTGTATTCAGSATTGATCAGTGTTGACAAAACACTGTTTGAGAYTGATCACCAACCAGGTTTTGCTCTRGAAGCTGTGTGAAAGGTCTGCTTAGCCTCGTTAGCCGGCACGTTCCTTTACGGAGCGCGGGGTTCTGGAGCCCGGCGGTTCCAGCCCGYGACTCCCCATCGCACGCCCGAGCAGAACTGAACCGGAGATATTCGCACACGTGCATCAGGACGCGGTTCAAAAAAGACAATTTTTGCTCCAATTCATGAAATTTATGCCACTGGATGATCCATCAGAAGAACGGTGTTCAAGCCAKGGCAGCAGCTGTGCCCCTTAACCCGTTCTTAGCGTGCAGCGCACGGCAGAAATGCTGTGTGCGTATCACTTATTTAATCCAAATGAGACGATTTTACAACGCAACCACATGCACGTACAGGCTTGTACCCAAACACACGGCCAAAACATGTGTATGTGCATCCCTGTTTGTAATCTCTTTTATATGGAAAAACTTGCACACTTCCGCATTATTGTCCTGGTTATCATGTTTTTTTGTACTCCGATTTGTTAAGCTACTATAAAACAAGTTTTTCTTAGTCCTCAAAAGGTAGCCAATTTTTAAACCTCATCCAAACCAAACTTAACTTGGTGTAATTCCAAGTAATTACTCTAAAGCAGAAACAGAAAAAATATTAAAGTTATGTATAGCTCAGCCCATTTTGAATAAATCAAGTTCTATCAAGTCAGGCAATTTTTTTTTTTTTTTTTTTAAGTAATGAGAACTCATTTTCAGCTATAAGTTACAATGGATTTGGTCTAAATTTCTACTGGCAAAAGCATTAGAATTGTATAAAACATCTGCCACATTGTACCACACTTCATTTTTATTAAAGTGTTCCTTTAACTAAGATTAACTACCRAATAATCCTATTTTTCCCAGGGTCTGAAAGTTGGAGTAACACACTGAAAGAATCTGTCATGATTCTGACTGAATTATTGGGAAAGCTTTTATGCGAGTCCTTTATTGCTCTCATCGATACCCCAAATTTCAGAAGAAAATTCTACTAATGGYGTTTTAAGCAATGTATGAAACCTATGCATGGAAAACATGAGATCTATTCTCTTTTGTCAGGCTGAAAATTCAGGCAGGGCATTCACAGTGGACAAAACACTGACTATAAAATCCGCTCCCTGATCACAGGCGTTCACATATTCTAACTGGTTTATCAGGTGCCACATGCAGATTCCTAAATGTAAATTCTCTTCCCCTCACCTTTTGCAAGGCAGATGTTTGCCCTGGGTATATTCACACTACCTAAGGTGTCTATAGCAAACCTCATTTCTCTATCAGCCTTCCAAAAAGCTGGTAGACCCTCGTCACCTTGCAAGAGCCCCTTGCACGAGGGTTTCTCAAAAACGGTGATTTTTCAATGCAGACTTGAGGTCAGTAGGGTAAGATATTAAGGACAAGCTACACATCAGAAATGTAGGACACAGAGCTGTGAGAACTGATGTGGCCGGATTCAGAGGCTCTCTTAATTATACGCTTCCTTTTGAAGGACAACTAGCTCCCATCACGCTTTGGAGAGCGTTCGTGCACTGAAACACACCTACGTGCTCTGCTGAATCTGGGTCTGCGTGCTAAAAAGGCCACGCTACTTCTTCCTCGAAGCCAGGAAGACTCCCAGGTAGAAGTCATGAGTTGTAGTATGTCCTATCACGTCTGACGCGGCTCTTACTACAAGCTACCTACGTTCGCTATCACCACAYTGGAGCACTGTAACGTGCTCTGTCTAGGGCTGCACCATGGCATCGCGCAGAAGCTGCGACAACGCTCTGGTCTGTGCAAGGTTCTAGTAAGTCTGAGCTAATTCTAGGCTGCTGGTTTTAACCTTTCAGGCGATAAATAGACAGCTGGCAATGCCGTTCCCCGAGCTACTGATGGGCTGTGGGGGGCTTCTCTCATGGGCGGTCGTTTGCCTTTCTGCATTTCCCCTTCTCCCCACCATCAAGTGAAAACTAGAAGAAAAAGTTGTCTGTTTTCTGCTGCTAGGGCAAGAGCATCGTGGCCACCACAACTGACACCTGGAGGAAGAGACTCATCCACGGGACTCACAAGTCTGTCCTTAACCACAGAGCAAGGCAACAGGCAAAGAATAGCACAAAAAAAGCTAAATATTTCCCTTGTATTTGGGAAGGCCTCAGGCTGGGAAGTGCACTGGATCCGTACAGAGAAGCTGGAGACGCAGCTGAGCTCTGCGATCGCGCTCCCAGATGGGTGTCAGACCACAGGAGCCACAGCAATTTGTGACCGCACTCGCTCGCACGAGTCCTCTGCTATTAGCATCTTCGAAAGAAACGAAGAGCGTTTGTCCCGGGACACCACCTCAGAACAGGAACCGGCAAGACGAAGGCTCCTCCGCAGCTCGGAGAAGAGAGCGAAGCAGAGAGGTTGGACACTTACCTAAGCTGGTTAGTGAACTTAAAGAYAAACAAAGTCCTTGGGAGCTGCTTCGTGCTGCTCTGCCGATGCGCAAAGCGACGTCCCTCCCTGAACRCTGCTCCGACTACGGTCCTCATTTTCCTGAGCCTTTGGAAAATCAGTGGCCAATACCCAGGATTTGGAATACTTAAAACATCAACTGAGAGGCGAGACTGAAAACATGAAAGGAAGATGAAACTGGGTTGTGCTTACAGCGCAATTGGCTTTAAGGGTTTGTGCTCCCTTCCCTTCGAGTCCTAACGTACGAGTCCCTGAGCAAGTACGTAAAACGATAGGTATAGGCAGAGAGATCTGATTTAAATCCACACGGAAAGTCGCCTGGGCAGCAAGCCACACACTGTCAAGTCTCTGCAATTTTCCCCCCTCCCGATTTTTATCTTTCTGACAATATCACAAATTCCTCTCTGCAGTAATGAGCACTTACACAAAAAGTAATTTTAGTTCCATCAGTGAATAATATCCATGGACACAATTTATTCACTCCTAGAAGCTGCACTTTCAGGCTTACGGTAGTATATTTACCTCTAATCTTACCGGACCCTTAAGAAGCTTTCTTCACATAAAGACCGTTTCTAGCGTGAGACTGTTCACCACAGAGTTGAAATCTCACTATCAAGTCTCAAGATCCAAGTATCAAGTCTCCATTTAGCTCTTACAGGAACGTGTCTATTTTATCTTGCATTTTCTTTAAAATTTCTCTGCTCAAAATCTAAAAAGTCTACATCATCTACTCACTGCCGAGCTCAACAGGCTCCTGAGCTTGCCGAGTTTCTAGATCTAGGAGACTTCAGAAAAAGATTTTGCGTGAATGGTTGGATTACACAGCCCTTCAACATGTTACGTAGTCCTGGAAGTAATYATGTCGATTAAAATAACAGATTTGCAGCTTCAAAAAGTGAATGGAAAACAGTTGTTTAGAAAGAACAAAACAGAACTGCCTTTTGAACAAAATAGCTGTCAAGTTAAAAATGTTTTGAAGTGTTTTACAGAAAAAGGCAGTGTGGGCATTTAGCTTCCCTGTCTCAAGATACAAGCCTACAASTACGCCTAGCATGCTACGCGAATAACCCTACTAACCCTGAGAAGCTCAGGAGTAAGCCTGTCCCCGCTTATTTAGTGAGGCCAATGACTGATAGAGACAAGGAAAGGAAAAGAAAAGAAGTCACTCTGCCCACCCTCGTATTCGGAGTTAACCGGGTGACCTCCTGCAAGGAGCAGGAATGCGAAATGCAGCACTGAATCCCCTCGTCTCTCACCTCTGCAAGATTAGTCAAATTTTTTAGGGCTCGTCTTTTTGTGGGCACRTGTGGGTAGCGGTTGTATTTACGTTATCTAAGTAGGTTTATTCCTGAACATGAGTTTGAATTTTATGTTCCTTTATAAGACTTGGCAAGCAGGGGGGCAGAAGAAGAAGGAGGAAAAGAGATTTCTCACTCATTTGTTAATCTGTATGAAAACTACCTACTAYCCTGCCTTTACTAGCTGTCAGCTGCCCTGCATTGCCAATGCAAGGTCAGAGCTCCTAAAGCATTTACATGACGCTGTCACGGTTTCCCCCGACAACTACTGCCCTCTGGAACAGCAACGTCTCCGGTAACCCGAGCGCTCCTCTGATGACAGCTCTGTCCCGTGCCAAAACCAACTCACACCTCGAGCAGGAGGCAGGTGCGCTGCACAGGACATAAGGCAACGCAGCCGCCCCGTGACCACCCTCCGCACGCGTTGCTTCGTTTCCTTCCCAGTTTAGCACCAGCAAGCCCCAGTCGGGCAGCAAACACAGCSGGTCAACACAGCGGTCATGAATTCAATACAGACCGGATCAGCCAGGGAGGCACCTGCACCTCTGTAACCGGGCTCACTTGCTAGCAGCTTCCCCAGTCGCATACGTCTAAGGGAAACATCGTGCCTTCCACAGCATAAATTCGGGATATGAGATAATTAACACTGTCTTTCCATCATTTCTTATGATGGTCCGTAGATCCGTCTCCTTGTTTCTTGCAGTGAACAGAGTACCTTCAGCATTCTGCAGCAGGGTGCCTTTAAGAGAGAGTTACGTGGGACTGTAAAGGATTTTGTTTTCCCCCATCTCTGTACTTTTGAAAGCATTGTTTTCATTAAAGCAACTGAGATCACCAATATTTTACACAAGTAATGATATCAAGGACATTTAACACAAAAAATGTGAAATATCTAAAATGCAYAAATGACAAAAAACTACCTATATATGTAAATGATAGTTATTTTCCATTCAGAATGTTTCTTCAAAATTATAATGCTTTGATGAAGAAAAATGTGCATTGTTAATGAGAATTACATTGCTAATGAGAATAATCAAATTACTTTTGAAGGTCAGCAAAATTTTATTTCTAAAAACCAAACATTCTCTTTTCACACTAGAAATTCAGCTTAGTAAGTTCCCCTATACTCATTATGAGCAAGATAATTTTGCATAAGACAAGCAACTTCAGCACATTTTAAGGTTGTATTTCAAAGTAACCCAAATAAAACCAAAAATACCAGAAAGTCTTTACATCAGGGATCATCTCCCTGTTGAGTGTTTGTGCAACGTCTACATCTACCGAATCTTCACTCCCGGCTGCAAATTCTAGGCAACAATGCAGTACAAGCATTACTATTCATTAAATAGAATTGAAGTTGAGGTTTGAGGATTCAGAAAGACAAAAATACCTACAGTTAAAAACARTAAAGATTTAAGAAGTAATAAAACCAAAATCCAGGGGCTCTGGAATGGATTTTGGCTCCACCTCTTAGGACTGGAGGATTAAATCCTGGCTTCACTGAAGTTAGCAGCAAAATTTCCATTGACTTTGAGAGGGCTAGGAAAGATTAGAAGTACGAGACGGCTCCTGAYGAAACTGTGCTAGGAATTCTCTGGCTGGCAGATTAGTCCACCTAAACTCATTGCAACGTTTCTTGTAGCTTGACCACTGCAGCACCTCATACTCCACACTCAAACTATGAGTATTTGCAAAATTACCTAAGCTGTGTTTAACTATCCAGTTTGAGCAGAAGTAGCAATGAGCCAGGGCAGCATGAAATTCAGTCATCCAGCTATTAGTTTATTCAACCTGCAGTCATCAGAGACCTTCTCACAAGGAGGTCTCACAGCAACCTGCCAACCCAACCTTCTAATTGCCCAACAGTAACCTTCTGCGCCACATCAGGTGTGACCACCACGCTCTGAATGCATTAGACACACAACATGGCTGTGAGGCTGGTTCCTCGCCGTATTGAGAACAGATGATTACCAGTCCAACATGAATTTAGAGCAGCACACACACACAAACACAAAATCTAGCATACTCCATTGGGATAGCATTCCTGCCTCCAAATTTCCTGAATGAAGTTTCAGACCGAATTTTTTTCAGTCCAATGTGCTGTGTAGTAGTTGCAGTATTTTTTATCTGGAGTCCTGCATGCCCTACAAACAGACGTTTGTTGTTTAAATAAACTGTAGCCTCAGACAAACCATTAGAAGCAGAGAAGACTAAGGGGATTGTAAGCCTGCCTTCCCTTGGGTTTTCASTCAACCAGAGCTAGAAACACTGCTTTAATTTTCAGAAGTATTTGCAGAGCACATTTGAACACATGGCCCTATAAGGCAATTAACAAGAACAATATATACAAAAATGATTTGGTGCAAACTGCCTGGGAAACACTGTAAACACTGAAACACCTATTAGCTATTGTAAGAGTTGGAAAGGGCACATTTCTTTTTAATCTAAGTGAGCTACTTCGTAGTATGCAGCGTTCATCCGTTTTGCTAATAGATGCAGCAATGGTTGGAGTGAGAATTTGGAGCATAGAGCTGCAGTAAGAGATCTTGTCATCTGCTACGCTTGCATCAAAATGTACGGCGTGACATTTCTTCACTCAGCAATCTATACACAGATGGTAAAACAAAGAGGAGTGATTGCGTTGGATGTTATCAACTCAAAGTGCTGCTGCTGGCTGACCACAAAAGGCCAATCAGAATCAAATTTTTCACCAATATTCATTAAGCAGTAAGGTGATACAGTATCTAAATGCATGTACATTTAATTGAGTGGATGATAAATTGCAGGTGTCTTGGGGCTTCTGCAGCAATGTTCTCTAGCACACAGGAAAAAACAAACAGCTTACTCTGCATCCCAAGTCAGATGATTAACACTGCTTAAGATTTAAAGGGAAATCAGAGCCAATGTCATCACCCAGTGTGGTCCAGTTTTCCCCAGACATTTGCTGCAGTAAAAAACTGCCAAGTTTACAGTGTAGCTTTGTAATAATGAAGATGGAATAAATTAAAATCCAGATTCTGCACTGACTTGTCACACCTCTCACCATACGGTCAGCGCTCTTTCAAAACTTAACACAATAAAACATGACACCATTCCCCTCCATACCTCAGATCACAAGCTTTAAGCCAGAAATTCAGTGATATGAGTATGCAATTAGAGAGATGAGCTCCCTAGACAAAACTCATTGATGAGTTACTATTTAGTTTCTTTAAAAATCCTTTCTGGATTTTGTATGCTTATTAAGGGGATGGGGCAGGGAGATTTTTTTTTTTTTTTTTTTTTTTTTTTGTCWGTTAAGCTTTAAATTATATAGGCAAAAATCCTGAATTTGGCAGGTTAAATGGAAACTCAGTATTTCTGTGCCAAAAAGTGCTCACTTCATGAAAGCTATTCAGAAATGCTTGATTTACTGCACTGACTTGACATTCCAGACGATCACCAATATCCTGATGAATTGAACCACACACAAACTGCAACAATCCATAGCAAAAGTATTTTTCCAAATTTTCCTCAGCTTCTTCGGAACAGTTTCCTAGATGAGGAGTATTCCCAGGAATGGTGTCAGACATGGATCTCGCCTGCTCTAGGAAAAAGCACCTTCCAGAACAACGACAGATTTCTGCAGCCCCAGGAAATAAGACACTGTGTTAATTACTTTAAATGCCACTTAGATATTTTTCTCTCTACACAGTAAAAGGAAAAGGTAGCTGCTGACTCATTTAGCACCGAATGCAAGGTTGTTGCTGGGCTTCGGGTTTTTGGGGGTGGGAGGTGGTAGGGGAAGGGGAGAAGGGGAAGGAGAGGAGAGTTTTGACCAAAGCTTCCCTCCTCTCTAGAGGGAAACATAAATGAAGAATTTTACTGCTTACTTTGGTAACTACACAAAGATGTAGATATCCACTATTACAATACCTCTACATTGCCCGGATAAAAAGACTAGTAAGATTAACAAAACCTCTTCAAATCTATAAAGTAATGCCTTAAGATTTAAACTTTATTAAAAAAAAATAGAAGGCTGTTGTTAACTAACACAAGGCCACCTAAACCATCTGGTCTAAACCTCAAATACCCAACTCTTCAGTCAAAACTCTCATTAAACAACAGCAAAAGAAATTTCAAGTAACCTAAATAGCCCAGTCGAAGGAAGAAGGCTACCATATATAAAGAAGTTGCCGCAGAGACATTCTGATCTTTATTCCTCCAAAAATTTGCATTAAGGAGTTTAAAGTTCATTGGTATTTCCAGGAGAAAGCAAGCTAGCAATTTTATGCTTTCAAAATGAAATATTCAGCTCTGTTGTACTTTTAAATGATGACAAACAGATGGAAAGTCACAAAGCCACTGCAACACTGTTAATTTGAGATGGTACTCACTTGCAAATAAGTCTGTATCATCTAGGCAGCATTGTTACAGTAAATCTTATTCAAACTKTCCATGACAATCATCACTTCAGAAGCAAGAATATCAAAACACAGTATAAGGGGCGAGGGGAAAGGAAGAAAAGTCATTGTTAATTCTTTCTTTTTCCCTTACATCTTCCATCTAATCCAAAACCAGGCAAGCCACTGGAGAAAAGGAAGTGCTTACATACAGCTAAGCATAAAACATCTGAAGGAAAAAAAAAGGGGTTCAGAAAGGACAAGGAGAGCAAAACATTTCCTGGCTTCAAAATGAACAGAAACTTTAAAGGTGTGACAGGGTCCTACAGCACTTAACCTAAACAGACTACTTAAATAGTCTGGGATAGCTTATCATTACACTTCATGTTCTCTGGGAAGATCTTTCTGATCCCGATCTCATCATCTCAAAAATACAGTATAAAAGAACCATCACTTAAAAGAACTGTAAAAGCTAAAATTCTTTAAATAGGTCTGTTCTTAAAATACTTCTGAATTGAAAACTGCTTCAACATATATTAAGAGGACAGTAGGTGTTTGCCAACAGCAAGGAGGCTCAAGCAAGCATTTGCTGTATTATCCTTGAACCATTTTTCAAAATAGCACACTGAGAACAGCAAACATCTAAGCCTTCTGTATCCGAGTGATCAGATCCTCCTTAGTAAAGCAGTGTGGCCACACAAAAAATTAATTACGTTCAGGGTAAAAAAATAAAAATAAATAAATAAAAATTGAATATTAGAGAAGTTATGAACAAAACTATGCGCGGTAATACTAGGTGGCAGTCTACCAGCCAGCTTAAGTCCCAAAGCAGGAAGCACAAAAAAGATCATCTTGTATCACCTTTTTTGTTTCAGCTTTGCACTAATTAATCAAATAATTTGTCCTTCCTGTTGTTCTTATATGGACTGGCAGCTCTATGTGGAAATGGAGCCATGCGTATCCCTTAGTAGCTAGAACAGTCTGTTTCTGGTACAATACTGTGCATTCCACAAATACAAACAGAAATGACACGAGATTTTTCAACTGAATTTTTTAGAGTAAGATAACACGAGTAACTTCTTCTATAAAGTATCTCATTTTAGATGTAATTTTGTTCTGATTTCTAGATGAATTTCAGCAGATAGTTGACTTCATATTGTGCCCTTCCTTACCTTGCATTTGCTGGGAAGAGTCCACAGTGGATATGTAAGATCTCTCTGGTACAACTAATCCCATCACCAACATAAACAAAATTAAAACCACAAAATTCAGTGTTTTTTTACTCATTCCACAAAAAAGAAGGAATTTCTCTTAATTTGTGTGCTCCTCCCTTAAAAAAAAAAAGGTACGATTTCATCCTCTACTTATTTCTGTAATATTTAGATAAGCAAGAAGCAGATCTTGTTCCTTTCAGCCTTAAAAAGTTAGGATAGCACATAGTAAGAGGAGCTCACTGAAAAGGTCCTAAATTTCCATTTTGTTTTAGCAGTACTTGAGTTTCAATATAGCCTTCATTTCAATGAAAAAGCTATCAATTTAAAGTTCTACACACATGATGATTTTTTTTTCCAGAAACACTTACGGCTAGTCACAATAGGAAAACTCGCAGTCATCCCCAAAACATGTTAGCAAGAGAGCTGCTGAAGTCTTACAGGTCCACGTATTTTTTTTGGTACTGATTTAATTATTTTTGCCAATACCAAAAAAACAGTATTGTTAGTGGGAACCAATTTTTGCTTGGTTGTATTTTACAAGCCCAACTAAAAAGAACACACTAAAAATAACACATTAAATTAACAAAATAAGTTAGTCTCCGTTTCTAAGAG
Source organism: Rhea americana (assembly GCF_003343005.1). Taxonomy (NCBI): domain Eukaryota; kingdom Metazoa; phylum Chordata; class Aves; order Rheiformes; family Rheidae; genus Rhea; species Rhea americana. Next base: position 4,404,675 of record NW_028186501.1, on the reverse strand, counting down.
CACCGCAGCKTTTGTGGTGCCAAAAAGCCATGGAAAACTATTTAAACACAATTAGATCACATGTACACAGAGGAATATGTACACAGTAAGACATCAGCAGCGAGTTGCAAGGAGAGTTCATGAGTCAACCCTTGAACACAAATCTGTTTGAGACACATACCAGTTACAGATAAAGAAAATCAGAAAAATCTGTGGGTTTTCTTTTTTGTTTATTGAAATATGAGCAGCAGTATGCAAAAAATATCTTTAAAAACATAACATAGCAAAACCTAATAATTTTAAAATTAACAAAATAAAAAGATGTTTAGAGTTAAATGAAAAAAATTCATTGCTAGAGCTGTGTTTCCTACAATGTAAACAAAAGCATAAAGGTTATGCTTGCAACAAACACAGAAGCAGGTTTATGGAGCAGCACAATAAAGCAAAATTATGTTGTAATCTGATGGTTTGGTCTATTGATTTGAACTCAAAAGTGGGTTTCCTTCCCAAAGAAACTTCACTACTATAAGAAAGTGTTAGTCACAACTGTCTTTTGAAGCAAAACATTAAAAAAAAAAATTAAAGACTTATTAGGAACACTTTGGGCAGCTAAAACAACAACCTTGAAAAGAAAAAAAAAAGGAAAAAGAAAAAGAAAAAGAAAAATAGGGAAAAGCTTGACACGTTTTAACATTTCTCTAGACCTGCCCAAGAGTAGACAATTTTTACATGGTAATACTGCGGGGGGGGGGAGGGGGCAGGAAAAATCATAGCTTCAGGCAAAAAAAAAAAAAAAATCCAGTATTTCAGAAAATTCTATACTGAATCACAACCTGTAGGCTGTTCCATTGTTATTTTGACTAGTGGGCTGTTTTGTTAGACTTCTCTCATCTGCCAGTCATACTAGTAAGTTTTATTTTGGTCCTATAGATACTATAACCCAATGTCATCCCTTCATGTACAACTACTTCATGTCTAATACAATTACATGAATGTAATACTTACGCAAGGTGCTGGATTGACTGCCAGCAAGACTGAAGTCCTCTAAAGAGAAAAATCCAAGCTACTACCCTATCCTAGCGACTATAAAGCAAGCCCAGAAAGAACTTCAGTATATGCCTGTTCTAGGAGCTCTGCTGGTATTGCCAAAGCTGTTAATTAGTGCTGTGGTTGGTGCAAATTAGAAAAATGCCCAAACAGAAGAATATACTTACACTGCAAAAGCCAAAATACCTTTCATTGAAGAGTAACATTCAGTTTAAGCTGGGCTATACTGGAAAGGCTCCAACAAACTACTGGCTAACCCAATTTCTCCATCCTTCTATCTAGATTAAGGAGAGACTTAAACACAAGTATAATGTAACAGAAGCAGCAATCACTATATTTAAAGCATAATTAGAGTTTCAAAGTTCTCATCCAACCCAGTTGTGCACTGGTATCTGAATTTTTATCAGTAGCATGGATAAACTAAGCATGATTAGGAACACCATGAACCAGCAGCACAAAATTTGCTAACTAGAAAGCTCTCAAGAAGAAGTTCTACTTAAAGAAATAGAAAAGCAGCACATGGACAAATCTTACTGGGACTGCCCCTGCAGATTTGCCCTGGCAAAATCAGCAGTCACAAGGATATCCCCAGCACTGCATACATTACAGTTCAAAAAATATGTACACAAGCAAAGAAATGCCAGAGTACTTGAGTATTTAATGACAGCATCAGATGTGGGTTAACTGGAGAGTGCTGCAGAAATTATGGTTCAGTGCATGGGTAGCCAATCTAACCACAAAACTAGCGCTAAGCGCCAGCTCTGGCTCATGAACATCCACTTCAGCACCCATTCTTGAATCATTCAGATGGCCACATCTAAACATCCAAGTGAACAGAGATGAAGCCAGGTGAAATATTTTGGATGAAGTAAAACCTTGTACCTACAATCGGGATCTCTCCTTAGTTCAATGTGCCATGACATTTATAATAAAAGATAATCAACAAAAAAAATCCTGTAGTGTCAAATACACATATTCAGCAACTCAACAAAAGTCAGGCCTGGGAAAGAGGAAAATGGAAGCCTGATCCGGTGGCCAACTGAGTTTGCATCTTGTTCAATCAAGRGAACCATTTGTGGATTGCAATTCTGAAGAATGAAAGAGAAGACCCAAAAAATGAGTGGCACATAATATTACTCTCCTTTTTCTGAAGATGTACTTTTGTTTTTAAACACACTGGACAAACTGCTTAAAAAAAGAAAGAAAGGTAATATAGTAATTCCTGTACAATAGAGCATTAGGGTTCTGAAAAAGTGTTACAGTTTATCTTTATTCCTTTAAGGCATTTCATAAGAAACATTTTAACGACATGTAAACAATTTTATTCCTTTAAGATGATTTGTTACTTAGGTACCATGTGATGCATGATTTCCACATTTGAGCAGAATTCTGTCATTCAACAGAAGACACAAGAACTTGTGTAAGCAAACGATGTCTCAGGACTGCAGTAGTTAACTGCAATGCATCTTTTAATAGGCGTTTGCATTTTAGAGTTTTCAGCCTCTCTCCCCCAAACACTGAACCTTTTCTGAAAAGATGTTTGGGAAAGAAATATGACAATAAGGAGTTAAAAAATACAACAGGTCCTTTTCTGCATGCAAAGGAATTTTGTACATAATTCACTCTTAATGCTCTTAGAACACTTCTTTCAGCCTCCTATTTTTTATTACGTAAAGGGGAAAACTATGCATATGTTATTTAGCTGRTTTCTTTTAGTGTTTTGTACAGTGTTGAAATCCTCTACCGAGCAGTACAACAATACAGGCAATAGGATTCCTTATACGTGAGAGAGTAATTTCATCATCATARCAATGCAGTCCTTCAGTTCCCTAAAGCTGCCAATTATAGTTATGAGTCTTCTGATTGAACCCTTGCCATTATGAACAAGATCAAGACCACTGTTTTATTTAGGCTACAAAAAAGTGATTACTTTTGGTCATTACCAACACCTCTGTATTAAATTACACAATCTAGAAGTAAAAGCTTCTGCACTCAGTTACTAATTTGCTAAGCCACTCACAGTCTTCAAAGAGACTCAAACTCATACTGAAAGTGAATTAAATACAGTGTAATCACAAATACTGCATAATGTCTACTGAGAGATCAAAAGGCCTAACACAGATTAATTCCAGACAGGTAAAATAAACAGCCAGAACATCAAAAAGAAAAAAAMCAACCTTATTCCTTCCAAAAAGTAGTAAGAACTGTCATTTACAAATAGTAGTGTTTATGTTAAAATAGAGAAGGGTACCTAAAAAGAAATAGGCCTTGGCAAACACATCCAAATGGCATGAGTGGAAATCAAAGCAAAACAAGAATTACTACTCCAGAAACGTGCAAGATGTTTACCTTGTATCAATTACTATTTAAAATGGTGGTTAAAAGTAGTATTACAAAATTGAAGTGGGAAAAGGCTAAGATTTGCTATTCTGCATTAATACACAGTGTGTTTATGACAGCATTTTCCAATAGACAATACAAGTATTTTTAAACCACTCCAACATTTGTAAAAAGTATATTTCATGTATACACTTAAAAAAAAATCACATTGTTCAATTTGAGGCAAATTAGCTGTAAAGTCTAATTTTGCTTATGACAGATGTCAATCTTAAGATGTTAAGCAACTACCCTAAAAATACAGTTTGCTAGCTGGAGCTGCACATGTTCAGTTTTATAAACATTAAAAAAAAACCCAAAACTATAATATGTATTTATTTTCTGAAATCAGTCTTCATAATTCTTCTCCCTACAGTTCAAAAAGAGAAAAATTTCCAGTTAAGACATATGCCTGTTTAAGTTCTATTTGAAGGAGGGGGAAAGTGTTCTGAATTTTTCAATAGACTTTTTTTCCCTTAGGGCTCAACCGTCACTTAAGCATCACAAGAACAAATTGAAATGGAAAATTGATCAGCTATACACAATGGAATTGGTCACAAAGGGATTAAAAAGAAGAAGTTAAACTGTAAAATCCATTCTCCATATAGCTCACAGTATCCACACTGGAAGTTTCTCTAGAATTAGAATAAGTTCACTAAAAATAACGTTGAAGATAGTATCTCAGCACTATGAAACAGATGAGATTGGGTTAAGAGGAGAACCCATTTGTGTAAGTACTTTATCCAGCCACTGCAGGGGCCCATGAAGATGAATTTCTATCCAGCATGGGGTGCTTGTGACATCTTGTCGGTGATATTCGGCTCCCCATCCCTACAAAAATGAAGAGAACATTACCAATCAAGTTGAGAATATAATGTGTTTCGAAATAACTGTACTAACAAGTATGAAGTCATATTCTATGATACTTAGAAGACAATTCATGATCAAGTAACAGTTCTTATGGAAAGACAAAAAATCTGAGGCTGAGGAGGAGGGATGGTGAAGGCTGCACTCAGAAGCCTGAGTCAAGTCCTCTCTGCTATGGGTTTGGAATGACTACGTATGCTCCTCCTTGGAATGGACTGCTGCCTCAGGAATGACTCCTGGCTAAGACCTCATCTCTCTTCTATTTCTCCTCCTTGCTTCCTGTCCTCCACGTCCCCATCAAAGTGAACACTATTTCTTTTATCATAACTGACCATGCAAACAACTGTAAGCTTTCAGAGAAGTGTCTCATCTTATGTTTGGACAGAATTTAACTAGATGAGGCTCAGCTGGATCTGTAGGCACCACCATGGCATGTATGTAAAGGGGAAGAGTGAGAAGGGAGAACAGTAAAACAATACATATAATAGTGTATATAATCCAACTTGAAGGAGGAACATGGAGTCCTACCATCTTTCTTAACTCAGGGCAAATGACAATTACAGCAGTTCTTTCAGTACAAAAAGAGCTTTCATTGGATTTTAACATTTCTATTTCCATGGAACAAAGTTTTCCTAATGCATTTKATTTTAACCTTGAACATATTGTATCAAGATTTCTTTTTGAACAAAGTGCAAAGCAACTACGTGGCACAAGTCTACACCCCAAGTTAAACCTGCAATTGACAGGTTTTTGATTCAATAATGTGGAAACGTTACTGAGAACAACAGCACAGTGACTTCATAAATTTAAACCATGTCACCACAATAGCACAATAATGAAGTTTTAAAAAGAGTTGATCTGTTTGAAGGAGTCGCACTTTTCTGCAACTACTTATGCTCCTCTCTAGTCATTCTTTTTGTGGTCTTACAGTTCACATTGTTCTTGCCACTTCATTCAAACCTAGAGCATAAGCCCAAGTCTTCTTTATTAAAACTATGGTATCACATGGACAATGATTAAGTCCTGTCCTGAATATTGAAGCAACAAAGTACGTAGCCACCTTTCAACACGTCAATATTGTGTTTTTCCCCTCCTTCCATTAATTTCTCTCTCCTCTCCCCAAATTAACCATTTTTCAGCATATTTAAAATCGAAAAGAATCAAACTTTCTCAAAATAGCTTTGTTATGGTGTTAATGTAATTACTGTTGAGTATCTCAAAGTCCATAGTAAGTTTAAATATTCCAAAATAATTTGTTTACCTTTACAAAACTCATTCGAATGGTGCACATTTTGGTGAGCTCATACACTGCTTCAAATCCATGGTTGACAGATTGAGCTAAAAGCTGAGCAAACTCCTGATTGTTAAAAATTTTTAGACTGCAGCCACTAGGAATCTTGCATACAGTTGTTGGATGAAAGCCGTGGTGGTAGTTGCAGTTCCTGCTCTGTACAAATATGCTGCTGTCACTTAAACACTCGGCATAGACTTCCCCACCAACATAGTAGAGATGAACTCCTTAAAAACAAAGTTAGATAAAATGGTTTCAAGTTACTTTTTCCAAAAATACAGTATTTAATATAACCCCCTTGAGCTCAGGGGACAATCAAGCAGATATTCCATTTGAAGAGCTTTTCAGAAAAAGTTCCTTTGCCCCCTAAGTCCTATGCCCACAGTATAATATACTTTCTCACTTCAAAATACGGTAGGTTTCATTATACATCAGCCACTAGATGTCCTTCTCTCATCAACTACAGAAAAGAATGAAAAAAGAAAAAAAAATCCCCAAACCACGTTTACTTCAATATGTCAACAGTTATTTCAAGRCAGTTTCCCACATAACTTTTGCAGATTTTAAAACTCCAGTTTTATAAAACSAATAGCCTCTGCTTAGGGAAATTCATATTGGGGTTGGGGGAGGAGGTCTTAGAGAGAGAGAGAATACGATAGACACAAATGAGAAAGTATCTATAGCCTGCTCAGATTTTTTTCATCATATCCGATCAAACACTCAATGGGAGAGGAAAGTCCAATTAGCTGTATAATTTAAACAYCACTAGGCTTCACAAACCTTGAAATCAAGAGACTCCTTATATCAGTCAGATTTGCCTGGACTCCGCTACGCAAACGAGTATGTCCTGAAGCTTGTAACAATGTCTTTCACATTCTATTACATAAACAATCAACTAAAAGCTAACACATAAGAGCCACTGACACTTTCAGCGTACAAAAATGGATTTCACTGCCACTTTGAGATTCTTGCCTTCCTTCTCAATCTTCCTCCTTTCCCCCAACTACCATTGGCCTAGATGCTGGCATGAGCTTCAGTTTGGTAAATCTTCCCTGAAAACAATCTCAGAATCCACTAGAGACTATCTTGTGGTTTGCCAGGTAAGGCTGTAGCAAGTCAACAGATGCAAGTTAATCTTTCAGACAACAACTGCTGTGAACAGTTCTGGATCCACTTGGGACTACGAAAGGATGAAGTTTACTTAAAGGAATCACTGGCCTGATCAACTATAAGCAACCATCAGAAAATCCTGTGTGGGTGAGAACACACTTCCACCACAAAAATCTTGTTTATTTAAAAAGACAGAGACTACCACTTGCCAGCTAAATTCTACCTAGTGAGAGATCTTTGAAGGAGGATGAATAATTTAACAGGCTGAAAAGAACAAAATAGTTCAAAAATAATTCAAATACATTGATTAGAGATCACTTAGGCTTGCAATGCAATGCACCTACAGTAAAGAGTTTAGCAAATATGATTAGGTAGTTTTAAAGGAGGCAAAAAGGCAAAAAAACAAGACTAAGTAAAAGCCATAAATGAGTAATAAATATTTTATACAARAACTGCCTTAAATGTTCTCAGAACTTCTGCCATAAGGTTTTAGATTAATGCCAAGTATTAGAGATGTAGACATTTCAAATTTGAAGATTTAGTTGTAGTCATTACCATCTACTCTACAACATGATTTTGGATCCTTGTTACATTTCAGATCTCAGATAGATACCTAAGATACCTCAGCTGCTGCCATCAACAAAAGACCCTCAAGCTTCCCCTTTTCCCCCCAGATCAGTTGTTCTCCTTTTCTTACATTAACTTTTCTTTGATGACAGAAATGGAAAGCCATCTTTCTAGTAGCTTCTAATTACTAATTAAAAGACTGATAAGGAACAGGAAGGCTCTTGAGATGTACTAAAGGTTGATCGTGGCTTGCAGCAAAAAATTGAAGACCAACTGCACTAACTTATTTCATGTACTAGAAAGGCCTCAGGACAAGTGTAACAGGAAAGGGGTTCTCTTCTCAAGACTTAATTAGCAAATTGCAAAAATTGATATATTCAGAAAAAGAATACTACATTTTAAGATAATGCAAGGACATTCCATCAACAAAGATGAAAACTCTGCATCTGTATATGCTATCAGCCAAACAGTATGGGAAAACTAGCAGATCTTGCAAAACCTGCTGTCCTCAGGAATCCCTCCCACACACACACACACACCCCATGGATTCACCTAGACAAATGAGCCCTAACAGTTTGCATTTGCACTTCAAAGCCCTGCTTCCAACTCATGCAAGATATTTGAACATACTRGAGACAGCACCAAAAACAACAAAAAAAACCTTTGATACATTGTAAAGTGGTTATGAATAATTTACTTTAAGAAGCAGATCTAACATGGAACTTCAGAAGTCCTGTGATAACTTTCTTAGTGCTGAAACAGAAAGTTCTATACACAGAGTATCATTAACCATAACAAAAAAGCCCATATGACAATGTAACTCAGTAAGGAAAAGGTAACATTTAATCTTTTAAATTAGTGCCAAACACACACATATGCAATTCTTAAACTATTTAGAGAGTCAAACCGCCTATGTAAGTTGCCTTCAGATACTGGAGAGGTAGATAATACAACACAGATTACTTCTAGTTCTATGTAGCGCAACAATAACTGTTCTCAGAAAAATCCTTGTTTTTACTCCTACTTCTCTCTACTTCTTAATCATGCATAACACAATTAAGTTTTACCTTTTCCAATATGTCGTCTAGTGTTCTCAATTGTCGAGTTGCGATTAACGTTTGAGAGCAAACCTAAGCAGAACCTGTTTTTATTATTGGAGGGATCTGTAAACCCATCTACTAAGACACTTGTAGAAGATGCATGAAAAGCCTCCCCAACACGATTATTTAATTCATAATACACAATCGAACACCAGTGTTTGGGTTCTTCATAGGCAACAGGTTGAACATCTGAAAATAAGCAAAATTGAAATAATATTTTAACATTCATGTAAACTGGTAAGCCTAGAACTAAAGCAAGCCCTACACAGTATCAATAAATAATGGTTTAGTCAACATATGATATGACTGACAAGAAYAATTCTTACTAATTAAAATCTTGACAATTTTGACTTAACTTTCATGCATTTCAGTTATTCCATTAATTTTTTATAATTATTTTCCTATTTTAAACCTTGTAAGTAAAAAAATCTATACAAACAAAAAAAATAATGACTTATATTAAGTAAAACACATTTTTTCTGTCCACTTTTATACTAGATCTTYAGGAGTCAACTTTCAGAGCCTTCTAGTATATACAATTCCAAGGGCACACAAAGATAGTGGTAAAAGACTCAGTAATTCTGAGAAATGAAAAAAATGTTCAACTTATTATAACCAATACTATGCAATACTTTAAAAGCTGAGATAACCAGAAGTCAAACAAATGAGCAATGCAAGCTCTGTTCTCAGTTCTTCTTTTCTGGTTTGCTTTCAGTTTGTCTTGGACTGTCTCCACCTATCAGCACAGGTTTATTGCACCATTTGAAGTTATTCGATCGATTTGGTCATTAGTATTAATAACTCGAATGAAGTTAATTTTATACCATGCTCTATAATTTACCTCTGGTAGATATATTTGGCATGATTTGAGGGATCATGGTATTGCTTGTATCCATAGACTGAGAATTATCCTGCCCCATCTGATCATCAGGGGGCATATATGCAGGAGGTGGAGTATCAGCTACAAACAAGAAAAAATAATACTGAATAAACCCAAACAATTTTGACTGCTTACAACTGCAAAATACACAAATAACACTCTTTTGCAAGAAACATTAAAAACTGGGACAAATTCTCAAAGCAATCTGAAGAGGACCCAGACAGCTTTCTTTACAGTCTCCAACAGCTGTATTCCTACCCCCAAGAACTCAATAACCAGATTACATACATGAGAAACTGAGACAGAATTTTTTAACTACACTTTTGCAATTGCTCAGGATTACTGCAGTTCCCATTTCTCGTAACACAAACATTAACTTTCTTGCCTACTCTCTTCTCCATGTTTCAAAAGAAATAAAGGAGGAAAGAGCAGTGCTATCTCTATTTGCCATAGGACAATGAAAGCCTAAACCAAATGGCTGGGGTTTCTTGCTGCTTCTGTAGGCTGAGTTCATTACRTAAGTGTGGATCTCTGCATTCTTCCATTCTATATAGCAGGTGTATCAACACCTTGTTGTTCCCCATTTCAGAAAACCCTGAGCAAATGYCATCAATATATTCTTCTCACAGTCTTCTTCCCTTTGACTCTTTCAGTTTTGGGTTTTTTTTTTTTCTATTTTCACACAAATCAGTCAAGTTTCTCMTACTGAAAATTCAATTTCAATTGCTCCATTTAAATACCACATTTAAGTATTTTAGTTTAGAGACAGACACGAGTACATTTTTTGTTCAGTCAGTTACATCTGATTTCTTTTCACTGCTAGATATTCTTTTAAAATATTCACCAAAGACTGCGCATTGAAGCTCTACAGAATAATTCACTACTATAGCATCTGCAATGAAAAGCGTCTGGAATAATAAAACTAGAACTATTAATTCCAATCAGTAACAAAGAAAAAACCCTAAAATACACATGGCAAAACATTTTATTGTAAATGTCACATATTCATAAAGAGGTTGCAATAGATTTTAGCATTACAGTAAAATCTTTCAATTATTTTTTTAACAAGTCCATGTTTAGGCTATACTTACCTGGTAGCTGAAATGGACTAGATGGTCCAGAACTAGCTGGGGAACTTGGATAAGTGCTGCTGGCTGGAGAAGGTGGATAGGGACTGTTTGGCGAAATGGAAAATGGAGTGTTGTTGGGTTGCTGGAAAGAATCTGGAAATGTCGCATTATGTGGCATATGTGGTTCATTGTGGCTTAGGTTCCTGAACTGAACAAGTAGACTGTGCTGTGGATTGAATTCACTATGTCTAGGCACTAACACTGGAGGTAGAACTAAAACAGACAAAACAAAACAAAAAAACACAGAAATTTAGATTAGAGATAGAAGGTATAGGATACAAAYGTGTTACTTCTGCTCACCACGTTAATTTCAACGCTATTTGGGGGTGGCGGGGGGGGGTTGGAGTAGAGGATCCAACTGTCTTCCCTCTGTCCTGTTTTTTCTCCTTTATTCTTTTAAATTATTTCACAGAAAACTTGCAAGAAAGAGCAGAAACTTGAATTTTACAGAACTGGAATCAATCTTTTTTTTAAAAAAAGCACAGTGCACATGCAGTGTACGAAAGTACTGATTCAGAAGCATAAAAACCAGTGTAAATTATCAAAACAATGCAAAAGGAAAGCCAGAGTCAATATTACCGAAAATAATTGTCAAACTAGATCCTTACATAGTACTTTATACCAAAGATAGACACAGTCTATACCACAATATACAGCTACTGCCAAGTTAGAGGTTTAGTTTTTAAATTCAAATAATCTGAAGTACGGAATGCAAGTAGAGCATATCCTACAATCATTCTGTGGAACAGCAGCAGCAACTTCTCACTATACTTGCCAGGGTAATATATTTCTTCTCTCCCACTCATAACCACAATCCTCCTCACCTCCTATGGCAACCATGTCGTTAACAGCAGACTTCCTACCTGACACATTTTGGCATTTGCTCTAACTGATCACTCTTAGTTCTGCTCAGCTCTGCAGGCCTGATAAGGGGAAGTCAAGCAGGGAGCTTTCTTCCTTGATTCATGTTACTAACTGATTAAGTCCCTGAAAGAACACTACCAACCTCCTCACAAGGACTGAGGTTCATAAACAAGTTTCTCAAAGAAACTGAAGTCTTCCAATTACTGCTTTCCTATTTTACTCTAAGTGATAATTTYGCCATTAACTTTATGGGAAGCAGGCCTAAAAGATCTGGTGGAAAAATATGATTTATCACACAGAAATAGCTGTGTATAGAACCTATAATCACCCCACCAGAACCATAAGAAAACGACACTTTGAACATTACTCTTCCAAACCCCCTCTTACACTGAATTTAATTCACTACCTAGTATTGGAACAAGAGGAAGTGAAGAAGAGGTAGTTCCTGGAGACTTTCTTCAGATTTTAGATAGCCATATTCAAACATACCTGGGCTTTCCACCCTCTTATAGTGGTATGGATTGATGCAGACTTCCTTCTGCTTAGATCCAAAAGGAAATTCACAAATATCCAATGGCTTCAGCTCATGATGGCTTTGTAGATCAGGCCAACGCCAAACACGACAATAAATAACATGGGGAAGGCCTTTTCTGTGAGAAACTTGAAGTCGCCCATCTAAAGAACGGGGGATAGTAACACACTTGCTGGGCTGTCCTGGACTGCTCAAGGCTTTCTCCAATTCTTCCATAGCACCCTTTTTCTTTTTCAATTTTTTTACCAAAGCATCAACAGCTTTTTCTGCCCATTTTTCCTCTTCATCTCCTTGTTTCCAGCCCAACAGACGCTTTACAGCTGGGCTAGTAAAGGAGAACAAACTGGCCATTGACGTCATTTGACACAAGTCTTCAAAAGGTTTGTTGAGGTCTTTTTTTTTCCTTCTTACAAATAAATGTCAGTGTATACAAAAGCAGTTATTGCAACTGACGAGCTGTATTATTTCTTGAAGGCTAACAACTGAACCTATAGATGTCGGTGATGAAGTCTTCACATCAAAAAATTATGATTCTTCCAATTTCTATTTAAAAAAAAAAAAAAAGATGAGTTAAGTGATTAGTAAATAAGAAAAAGGTACAAAGTCAGACGTTAAAAAGAATGACTGTTTCAAACCTCACCACTGTGCCCAATTTTAAAAACAAGAAAAAAAAAAACTACTAGAACTTCTTTCCCAAGCCAAATGAAGATAAACATCAGTCAYCAGTTGTCTCATTATTGATTACTGGGAAAAGGAGAGTGAGGGAGCCAAAGGGAAAACATCATTCTGTTATCACAGATGTCCAAAAATTCTACAAAAAATGATCAACTGAGATTGAACTTAACACACCGTTCTGAAGGCAGGTTTTTGAAATATACTTGTATTTTATCCCTCGCACAATGCTTGTCCCCTAAAAATTAGATATTAGACAAACAATTACTCACCAGAAGATTTAAACTTGCTTTTAAGAAATAAAGAGGAAGTAAGGTGGAACCAACAGTTCCACAGTCAATACTCAAGAGAAATATTCAACTTCTCAAATCCACCCTTATTTCTCAAAAAAGAGAGCAAACTAAAGCATCTACATGTTTTCTGAGCTCAAATTAAGTACCCTCTATTTTTAGAGTATAAAAAGATGAGGAAGAAACTGTAGATAACTAAATAAAAAGCTCCAAAAAACCAACCTCCCCAAACCAACCTCCCTCCAGCCATTCAGAAAGGTGGGTCAATCTTTTCAGCTATCCTTATTTTTATGCTGAACTTCCTTGTATCTTTTAAGAGGAATATCTGAAGCACAGGATATTTTTAGCCATTGGCACAAAAATTGTTTTCCTCTCCTCAGAAAAGAAGGGGGCGGAGGGGAAGGCATGGCAGAGTAAGTACTAAAAGTGAGACCTTTACTACAAACTGCATTAGAAAGGAGAGAATGAACAAAACAATGCTGTGCAACTCATACAGTGCTCATGAATGGTGTTTTTTTTTTAAAAAAAAAATAACTACTCACCAGTTCTAATGCAAACCTGTTTCCCCCCCCCCACAAATTAAGAAGTAACGATGACAAGAGGAAATGATGTGCTGTGGCAACAAACTGATAAGAACTTATAAAATCCCTTGTGAATACTAAATAAGCAAGTATAGACAATGAGCAGCTGGCAAAATGCAAGAGCAGAGCTAAGAGAAAGGATGTCAACAACAAAAGATGCTTCCTTTCCTGCTACAGAGACTGCCAAATAACATTGCCTCTCAACTTTTGATTAACGGTGGTGAATTAGAACACCTAACATACCCTGGGACATTAACTCTGCACATAAGAGAAGAAAGAAAGAAATGAAGATTTAAGTCCACCTCTGTTCTCTTGCATCACCACCTTTAATCAAAGGGATCATTCTTCCTCTCATCTTTAACTAAAAAATAAAAATTAATCAATCAATCACCCAATAAGGCTTTTATAAGCCTTTAGACGCATTTAGATACATGGCTGGGTACTTTCCTATAATAACCAATTTAACAACTAAAAAATAGCTTTCAGGAACCCTAGAGACTTGGTGCATTTTAGTACTGAATTCATATAAATGCTTAAGCCTACACCAAGTCATATATTAAGCATCATCAGCCAAAGATACACAGCAAATACCCCTAGTTAAAGCATTTGTAATGTCTCATATGTAACCAGTCTAGATTTTCTGCTGGGGGTATGGGAGAATGGTGAGAGAAGGAGGGAACAGACCCAGACACTCTCTATGAAGAGGGCAAAAGTATAAAAACAAACAAAAACAAAGGGAGTGAGGGGGTGTCTACATTTATTTCTCCCAGGAGCTTAATCCTGTTCATACTTCCTTGATGATCCAGCTTAGTTTCAAATACTATGACAAAAACTGGGAAAAGAAAAATGAACAGAAATAGTGGTTAAACATCTTATTTGTTCCTAAATTCTCATTAAAACAAAATGAAAAAAACAAATGAAATGGGCAGAGGTCTGTCACTGCTTCAGTAAGCATTTATAAGAAGATACTGGCAGGGAAGAGGTGGGGAAGGAGAACAGGAAAAAAGCCATCACTAGCTTTCTTCTGAACTGGAAGAACATGCCTTCACCTTGAGTGTAAATTTAGTTTCCTAAAACAATTATACATATGAAAAACTTTGCATCCTTCAAAGTAACAGGAAATATATAAAGGGAGATAAACTTGGCTAAGAATACAGGCTAATTTTATTCTTTTATTGAGGATAAAAGTTTAGTGTTCTGAAAAGTAAAAGCTGTTTAGAGTCACAATTAACCTACTTTCATGCTTTGAGAACATTCAGTAGCTACAGGATTTCAGTGGTTGCTCACACCACTAAAATAGGAAATGAACCCACCAAGAATCTCAGAACAGGGATAAAACAATTAGAATTTCTACTTCTCATATATGCTTTAAAGAAAATCTTAATTGAGGACAGAAACATTCTGTTTTAAACTATTTTAAAGAGACAGCATTTTCTTACTACCACCAGAGATATGCACAGGAAATATTTATAATGGATTATTATAGTAAATACATAAAATAGAAATTCCTAAAGTTAAGACAATGTCAAAACTGCTGAAAATATTAATCACATTTACTATAAAACCATTCTGGCCACCTGTGAGGCTTCCAAGACTCTTCCATTGAAATGTATTTTTTACCTATCAAAGAAAAGGGAAAGAAAATCTTGCTACAAACTATCAATAGGCTTTCAGCAGTACAAATGACACTGAATTTCTTTCAAAATAGACCTTTAAGAAGTCCACTTTGGAAGGCAAAATAGAGATTTATCTTTTTTTTTTTTTAAAAAAAAAAATAGAAATTAAAAGGTTTGTATATTATTTGTAGACCAAAAGTGTTTTCTTTCAGAAACTACAAAAGGTCATGAAGCAGTAGGTTTAGGCATCTATGTAAAGAAATTAACCGTTTTTACAGAAACTGCAACTCTTCTAGGATTTTAAAATTTCTGAATGAGCTGCACAAACTGTATTTGAATTTTATGCAATTTCAGCATCCAAATACAGAATGACATTTCTAAATATTCAATAGACCATCTAAATTTTGAGTTAATTTCTTCTGAGACTTTAGAGCACACCTTCTGATGAATTGCAACAGAAGCACAAGACTATGTCACAATAATGTACAAGAATAGAAACAAATGTTTTGTAGGAGTTGCATTTCATTCATAGTATTGCATATCTCTATAAAAGCAGTAGCAGGTAAGAACTTTCATGAGGCGGAAAAAAAAAAGCTCTCCTAAATTTCCTTAAGAGACAGATGGTTTGTTACGCATTACCTTCTTATATTCAGTAACTTTTCAACTGAGCTACAAGAAAACATAGGCTGAAAAATGTATTACATTTTTGAAAGCAATTAGATACAAATGCTCTTCACAAAATGAGCGTAACGCATTGCACTAGGTGGCGTAAGGGTATTTAAAAGTATAAATATAACAAAGTAATCTCTGTATCAAAACTAGATTTTGGGGCAGATATTATTTATATGTTTAAAGTTCTTGCTAATGATTACAGCAAATGGAAGAAAATAAGTGGCATGAACAAGTCGGTTGTTTGAACCCCTTCTTAACACCTCATCAACCCAGCCACATGTAAACAAATTTAGTTAACAGCAGAACTCATAAATTAAATTTCACTTGCTGGGAAAAGGAGGTAGAAATAGATGCTTTTATCTGTCATCACAAATATTAAGCATTTCACCTAACTTAGGTTAAAATCTCATAAGAGGAACCGAAACGTATGATATTGGCAAATCTGGAAGATTAACTTGATTCCATATCTAAAGGGGCCTGAAAGGAACTCAGGCCAGAACAAATCAGTATGAGATTACATATGGTGGACTTATATTTTAATAAGATACACTTTTCATACAACATGTTCTGCCACTGATTCCAACTCTGAATTTCCTATCAGGAGAAATCTAAATCTAAAGCACCGATACTCAAGCAACCCATCACTTCATGCAGCATAACAATGAATGCTTTTCAGAAGAACAAAAAAGAGTAACAACTATATGATCCTCATCATTTCCTACTGTCAACACGGAGCTTTTATTTCAAATGTGCAAGTATTATTCTTTTCCTGCTAAATTTACTTGCTTGCAAATGAAGAGAGCTTCCTGTAGCATAGTACCCAATCTGAAACAGGGAACTTCACTCCTCATGATTAGAAGCTGCTTTGAGATTCAGTTTCATAACATAAACAAACCACCCTTATAACTATCTACACAATTGGTAGTTCATTATAATTGCTTCAGACTTGCCAGTTAAGAAGTGTGTTGCAGTCAGCACTTATGCATAACTTTATTGCCCTTTAAAACTTGGAAATGCTGATGTATGCTCCATATGCATGTTAACACATTATATATTCACACAGAAAGCTCAGAAACTCAGAGCATGTTATAAAAAAAGATAATACTGTAAAATACAATTTCATTGCATATCAACTTTACCTGGTTCTATAACTCTTTCCTTATAAACTTCCTGATAGAAACTTGCACAATGCTTTGTTTTCTTATCATTTTCTCAACTCCTTTTAAAATCATTAAACACTACATACATACACTCTTCTCTATGTCACACTGTAGTCCAGTGCATGCGCTCATCCAGTGGCATTTATTAGAGTCTTTTCTTCAAGACAAATATAGAAGATCATTAGCTTTTCCATGCACAAATAAATTAAGATAACATCTTTCTCACACCACGACTGAAGAACTTGAGGGGCTAACAAAAGGAAACCTACACATGACTTACCACTGCCACAGTCTTTGAATTTAAAAAAGGTTTTTCTTCAAAATTTGCCATTCAACATTTTACTCATGAAGAATACAATCCATGATTTGTTTCCTACCTCTCCTTAATGCAAGTAAGAGATGAAAAGAGATCTGCTACACAATACTAATTAGGAATTCCACGCAGTATTGTCAAAACAGGGCTTGGATATCTAACTGGGCATCCAGTTGACTGAAACCTGTGATAACTGCTTTTATACTAGCACTGAATTTCTTTATATTGTTTTACAGACATGTTTGAAGCAAAGTAATCTGACTGATAATACATGCAAATAACAAGGAAAAAAAATTGTCTAACATCTTCAAAAATTTTACCAACTGTGACCACTCTTTGAACAACAAAAACATATTAAAATGTCAAACTCTGCTTTCCCTCATAATACATGTTATTTTTACTTACACATCTGTACTTCACCTAAAACAGTTAAAGAAAATTAAGTATATAATTCTGTCATCTGAGAAGTATTTAACTAGCAAGCACTTTCTTGAAAGAAATATAACAAAAAGCTTTGGGGCCAAGCACAAAAAGCAAGTAAGGCATCCTGCATGGAAGAATCATTATCACAAAAGCTATATAACTCAGCTAGCCATAGAAGTTTAATGATGCAAAAGCAATGCTTTTGTTTTTCCTAAAGAGTCTCTGCAACAATCACTTAAAAAAAAAAAACACACACACACACAAGTGGTAATGATTTATATCATGAAAGAAGTCCCTGTCAAAAGTTCACTAATAGCGCTCCAATGCATTTCAAGAGCATCCTCACTTCCAACTACTGCCAAGAGAAGCTCAGCAGAAATTGTGACCAAAGAATAAAGTTTTCAATTTTTTCTGCATCATGACAAAACACAGTTTTAACTGTGATACAGGGGAGGGAAGAGGGAAGAAAAAAAAAATCCCGAACTGTAAAAAAGCTGCCCTCTTATTTCTTAAGGTATCCACTCAGAACATGAAAGTCCCATGTTCTTATGTCCCTGGTGTCTGCAACTACTCTACTGAGCGATTAGCTCTCAAAAATTACCAATTCCATCTAAGAATCAAAATCTCTCTTCCATAAGTGTTTAGTCAGAACTGTGCAATTTCCTCACACTTTCTAATTTTCTATTTCAAACTAACTGGCACTTCCCAACAGAGGTATTATGCTGAAAAATGCCATCAATTCTACCTAGCATCTCTGAAACTTTGGTACCTACTCTAACTTCAGTAGATAGACGTTAATATTCATTTCTTAATTAAAAATCACATACAAGAACGTGAGTAGATTTCACAGAACCAAAAACCTATGCTTCCAGTGATAGTTTGGTGGACACAGACAAGCAACTAGATGGTTAGAATGAAGAGTTGGCATTGACAATGGCAATTCATCAAAATAAAGACATACCAAAGGTTTCATAATTGTATCTCAACACTATACCTACAGGAAAACTAGGAATGTAGAGGACATCCTTTACTTTGTCATGCTTCTGTTTTTCACAAGCCCTAAAATGTATTAAAAATTAACAACCTACACCAAGTCTTCCAAAAATTAAGCTCCTCATTTGAAAGACCATCATTAAAGAACAAGATCTAAATATGGCCACTAAGATGTGAACTGGCAACAAAAAGTGTAACCTGAAAGCAGGGACTGTACAGACTTTCACAGAACTTTAAAAGACAGAAGAACAAGAAAAAAAAGCGCGTATGCATGTGCGCGCGCGCGCACACACACACGCACAAACACTCGTGTTCCAAGTGAACTACATTAAAATTGTGACAAGTTTATAAAAGCTACAGGGTTTGGAGRGAACACTGACAATAGTAATTCACTAAGCCTTCTTTCCCCTTGCACAGAATGAATGAATGGCAAAGTATTCTAAATTTGTCAGTTTGTGACATCCACTGACCCAGAATTCAGAGACACTACCTCATAGTTGGTGGATCAGTAGCAGCTATTCTGACAAAGATCCTCTGTCAAGGATGACAGTCCTGGCAGGCTCAACCTTGGTGGTAGGTCAGTAGGGATACAGACTTGGCAGACGACATTCTGCACCTTGCCAACCCACACTGGTCAAGCATACCAAAGTGCCAGCCAAACTTTTCTACGTGGTCACAGGAACATGGCTAAAAAGGTTTCCAGAAAGCAATGTAGCAACTTACATCACAACTAATGATAACAGCAAAAGTCTTAAATTACTGTTCAACTTGCTTTTAATGAGCTGTTTATCAATGTTAGCCATGAAATGCCTCAAGTGTTCTGTTTGCACAAGAATAAAATAYCTTTGAATTTTGAGCACAAGTTGCTCTCTTGCTTTCAATAAACTGAACTTGCTGCCATAAAAAAATTATATAAAAATCCTAAAAAGAAACATTAACACATTAAAAGCTATTCTGATGAAGCTATCACAGACATGAAGAAAAACCTGCATTTTAATCAACATGAAACATTAAACTCCTGAATAAGGAAGAAATAGGGACTTGCATAAAATTGCCATAGAAGCAGCATTTCTGCACATATGTAATTCAGCCAAGAGTAACAAAACAAAAGAGTTCTTAGATTTTCCCTCAGACAACTGTGAAGATAATATAGAAAACATCTTCTTGCAATTAAGAAAGTCCTCTGAAATATTTAAGATCACAACATAATTTGCAAAGACTATTCAAACAAGTATGGAAACGCACACTACATTTAATAAAGCATTTGCACTCTATCACAAGAGAGGGAATTTTATCAGACTCAGATAATGTTCTATTATTATGAAAACTTAAAAAAAAAAAGAGAGAGAGAGAGAGAGAGAGAGAGAGAGATCATCCACTCAAGTTGTAAGACTAAAGAATCTGACCTCAGAACAAGAATGGAGACGTATTGGGTCAAAGTAATAACTCCTTCAGGTTTGATCACATGTTAAAATCCCAAAGATCAAACAAACAAACAAAAAATTTTAGCATGGCTGTATGGAGCATCACAGCCCTTTGTTGCAATTCTTCCATCAAGAGAAAGAAAAGCACAAGAAGCTTCTCTCCCTCCTTTTCCATCTCTCATATCCACCACGGTTGTTTGTCTTGTGCATCGCATGGGCTTTCACTAAGAAAGTTTTCTTTTCAGATGATTCCTCTCTCACTAAAGCATATTGTCAAACACTTCTCCTTTCAAATATGGAGAAAAGGGCAGGTATTCCAATCATCAAAATTTTTTTTGACATCAAACACTTAACAGCAATTTCCAGGCCAAGTGAACACTATTTTATTATCAGAGGTAAGAGTAAGCCACTACCAAACAGTAAAGATTAAGACATTAAATCCAGCAGCACCCTACACAGATAGTACATACTCAAAAATTACAACATGCTAATTACAAAACATCTACAATTAAGTTATTTGCTTCTTCTATTAACTTCCACTGCCACCAGATGCCAACTTTGTAAAGTACTACAGCTTTTGAAAAGCATGTGCACATAGCTGGGAAATGTGTCTGTACTGTTCCTCTCCCCCCCCCAATCAAATTTTAGAATCCTTCAGAAAATCAGAGAAATTTTCATTGTACATCTCAATTATGTAAGTTTTGTATAGAACAATATTTGTTTCACCTTTCAGTATTATAAAGCCGTATCTCATAGATATATTATCTGAAATCAATAAAGGCATGAAAACCAGGAAGAGATTTCATCTATAACCAACCCACATTACAGGCCTAATATCTCCATGAAAAGACAAAACTTTTAGCCTAATGCAAATTTTGACACTTATTTCTGGCAGCTTTTATTAAAGTAGATAGCCGAGGTTATTCGCTAAATAAAATCTCAAAATTCAGTTTCCACCTAAAGATTCAACAGCAATTAACGAACCTTAGGAAATGAGTTCTTCTCTACCTCATTTTACACAGAAATACATTCAGTAGATTTACTTAAAAGCACACCAGAAACTTCACAGCTGGAATAGAACATGGATCACTTGATTTCTAGTCTTGTGCTTTAACCACAAGACCATATTTCCTCTATTAAGTTTACAACTCACAGAAAACAAAAAATGCCATTCTAAACCAGTTAAGAGGTCCATCTGTTCTCAAGCAGCTGTCAATACTGGATGAAGCCAAGAAAGGCCAAGACAGACAAGCGTGCCCTAACACCACGTCGGCAAGAAAGCGCCTCTTTATCAGCGTCCTCGGAACATGTGGATTTATTACTCTTCCCCTTTCGTTTACTTAGGCCACAGACCGTGGAAGAGCAGCGGAGTTCCTCCTCACGAAAGGGGGGGGGGGGAGCAACAAGAAAACTCTTATTAGCATTCAGCTGGCTTCTACAGTTACGTGCACAGACTTATTTTTACCATCACGGAGCATGTTTTAACAGCGCCGTCCCGCCGAGCCCGCGYTGCGCGGCGGTGGCGGCCCGGCCCCGGCCCCGCCGCCCGCGGGAGGCCCCTGCGCCGCGGCCCGGCCCGGCCCGGCCGCCGCAACGCTGTCACCGCCGAGCCGTGACTCACCTCACGCGGCCCGTGCCAGCCACCCGCGCGGCGGCGGGAAGGCCTCGCCCCCTCCTCCCGGGAAGAGGGAAAAGAAGGGAAAAAAAAATTAAAAGGGGAGGGAAAAAAAGGAGAGGGGGAAAATAAAAGTCTCCCAGAAGGGCCCGTGACTCCCCCCTCAGGGAAAGCCCAAACCGCGGCGGCGGCCTCGCGCCCCCGCCGGCCGCCCGCCCCCCCCGCCTCCAGCACCGGCCCCGCCGCGCAGCCTCCCGCCGCGGCGCTCCCCGACCCACCCGAGAGGGCGCAGCGAGGCGGCCTCCGCCGCCGCTGGCGGGCACCGGGCAGCGGCCGCGGCCGGGCGGGCGTCCGTTAGCCTCCAGGCGCCGGCCGCCCGCTCTCAACAAAACTTTATTCGCAGCCCGCGGAGGGAGGACAACGGCGCGGCGGCGCCGGCGGGGCCAGCGCGCCGGGACCCGGATGTGCGCGCCAGGAGGCGGGAGGTGCATGGGGGGGGGCGGAGGGGGAAGCGCGGGCGGCGCAGCGCGCATGCGCGACGGCCCCGCGCGGCCGGCAGGAAGCGGACAGGGCGGGAAGATGCGAGCTGCGCTGTGGAGATGGGGGGAGGGGGCGGCCGTGGCGGCGCCCCGCGCTGCTGCCCCCCCCTGCAAACCAACCCGCTTGGCAGCATAAGCGGGATTGGCCTAAAGGGCGGGGGGGTCTTGCGGCTTTGTTTTTRACGGAGAATTTATCCACTGCAAGATGGAGGAGTTAAAAAGAGCCGCGCTCCTCCACGAGGAAGCCCCGCTTCTGGGGCTGCGGGCCCCGGTGCTGTAATGGCGCCCCGCTGGCAAAGCCCAGTGCCCCCCGTTGGCGGTTATAGGTTTCGTGTGGTGGTGGTGGTGTGTCTGCGGTGGGTGGCTTTTATTTGCGGTGCTCAGGGATGGCTGAGAGCGCCGACTGAAGCTCATTTTTTTTGTTGCTTAGTAAAGCTTCAAAAAAAATTTTCTTAGCAATTCTATGCATACTTTATGATTTTCATACTGTAACTAATACTAGTGTGGCATAAACTCTTACTTTCGTGCAGGTGTGCTTATTCCATGAATTGGAAGGGACCAGTGTTTTCTCTAGCTGCTGCTGGAAGGACACACAAGCGTATTGCACATACTTACTAAGCCAAAACCACCTCCTGCGTGCCACAACAATGCCTAATCTTGATTAAACATACTGCAGTCATAATTTCATGACTTTTTTTTTAATTACATAACTTAATTGATGAAAAGGTAACCTAAAGAWGAATCCGGTTTCAAGCCTTGAATATAGTTCCATGACTTGGCATTAGAATGGCCTGATGTTTTAAATTTGCTTAAATATACAACTGATTTTTAGAACACCAACATGAATTTCAGCTAAACTTGAAGAATGTGTATACTTCCAGTGAAATTAATAATCAGAATAACTAGACTATATAAAAATCATAATAAGGAAGAACTGAAAAAGTCTTTTATGAAAGAGAAAATAATTTAGAATAATAAATGCTTAGTCTAAGTAGGCTTTCTTCTTCTTCTTTTTTTTAATGTGAGGTGTGCCTGCAATCAAACTGGATGGTGGCAAATCTGAAACTCAAAAAGTGTCCGCTTAGTTCAGAAGCAGGTGGAATTCCTCACCATAAGGTGCTTTTGAGGCCAGAACTCCAATAAAAAATGTTAYGTTTACATAAGTAACAAGAACATCCGCAATAAGAAGAAAATACTTYACACTTCAGCCCACAAAATAAGAGAAAAGTTTCTCTACTGGCATATCATTTCATAATCCAAAGGGTGTCTTCCTCTGAAGGGGCTGGAAATAGCCCTTTTCAGACACACCACTGACCTAAACTGAACCCTAGTCTGATCCACTATGGAAATATCTACAGAAGAGTTTCTTCCTCTGGCAAAAATACCGTGTAGGAACAGATATATACACTGGGCCAAATCATCACAGATATATAACTGTACCAACTTGCAGCAGTTATAAATGTGGCATACCAGTTGCATYTGGCACACCAATTGAAACTTGCTATTAAATTTCATTTTGGAAAAACTATTAGAAACAGGTAAATCTAATGGAAAGTGATGGTATATAAATATATATGTTTTTTACATATATATACACAAATATATATATATAATTAAGCCAATGAAAGGCTAAATGAAACCACGTTTTATTAGTGTAAATCGAGGGTGARATAACTGTGAAAAACAAAACAAGAAAAAGCAATATAAAACTTGTAGAAACAGGCAAAATACCCATCGTGCCAAAGTGAAGCTTTAATTTCAGATGTGTTTGAGCTTTGGAGTAAATTGCTACTGGCTAAAACCGTGTCTCTCTTGATTATTTTTATTGTAAACGGAAGTTTTCAACACCAGTACACTGTGATCATATCTATACAGAGGTCAATTAATAGCCCAGCAGTGAATCTCTACTACAGTTTATGACAACTGTGAAGGAGCAAGGCTTTGGTGTAGTTTAGTCAAAGAGCAGAGCTCACACCCTTTAGAGAGTCCTATGTATCTCTGCACCAGCAATTGTTTTACCTTGGCCAGGCAGTCCAAAATAAGGGACAAAAAAAAAAAAAAAAAAAAAAAAAAAAAAAAAAAAAAAAAAAAAAAAAAAAAAAAAAACTGTTGGTCCTTTTCCAAATCTTTTGTGCAGCTTAATTAATAAACCAAGTAACAAACAAAAAATTGGCAGCAGGCATTTTAGGTGTTGTTCATGTGCCAGCCATCATGTCTCTTATGAAACAAAATGTGCTCATATTGAGAAGTTACAAAACAATTGTATGTTGTCAAATGAAACCACAATGTTGAGCTACTATGTGCTTCTTCCTACAGAGGTGTTAGAGATCTAATGATGAAGAAAGCTAAAGGTCTATATGCAAGTATATGGGAGAGAACAAGGGATAACAAAGCTGTAAGCTGTACGAAGTTCTCAATTTAAAACTACAGACAGGTTACGTATGTCTGTTTSTAACACACCAGTCCTCAGAAAGCAGCAATTTTTAAGCACAATATACAGACTATTTTGGTACAGGGAAATAATATTATCAGCTAGATGAAAAATAGTTTTCCTCTTTTTGGCCATTTTGTTACAGAGTAATTCTTTGTCTTACGTTGAAGTCCAAAGACCAAATATACAAACAAGTCATCTCCTTCTAGTCAATGGGATGGAGTACAGCACAGAGTGAATGACACGTGATACCTAATGATTCAGGTCTGTACATCCTTAAGGTCACAATAAAATTGACACCACTTACACAACTGTCTAGTTCATGCATGGTTTCCATCACTTAAAACAGAGCTGCTCTCTAGTGCCATGCTTCTGTAGGTGCACTGTAATAACATAACAAGTTCAACAAAAAGCTTGCAACTGGTAGACTCAAGTCATCCTGAACACAGTTAACAGAAAACAATCCTCATTTACAATTCACAGGCCTACAAGTGTGATTATCTAAAGAAAAATAAATAGATAACCTTCCAGTTACCTGAATTTTTTAAACATTGTGTGTTCAGATTCTGCAGAGAAAATTGCACTTATGTTTGTACATTCGGTCCTGGTCAACTAGATTACAACTACCTATCTCGGATTCCTCTGTACACAGTGTTATGGCAGTGAAGAAAGAAAACTCTCTTATAAACCTATGCTACTGCTGAAGTTTACTTCATGTTGGAAATAGCTAGAACCTTACGGTCTGGTCAAAGTACAGGGCAATAAATAGAAAAATTACTACTGTTTTGGATCAGGCCTTGAATGGTTGACAAGCAATGTGTGTATCTCAAATTACACTATTTTGATTTTCTCTCAAGATTTTGAATATGATCCCTGCATTTCTTAATGAGATTTTTGTTTGGTTGGAAATGAATAGTTTGAAAATTAAATAGATTGTTTGAATTATAAGGAAATAGTTTTGAAAAAAAATTGCTTTATTATGAAACTTTGGCCTTCCTGTGACTTCTAAAATGACTGCATTGTTCAACTGAATTCCCTATTAACTTTCTAAATTGATGGCAGGGTGAAAATGTTTTTTTTTTAAAAAAAAATAAAAATAATAAAAGCAGTTACCATGTTTGTACCACATTAAACATTTGCAAAGCCACTTTACAACCATATTAAAAAAAAAATCCATAGTGTGAAAGATGGCTTGCATATTTAAGCCAAATCCAGCTTAAAAACAGAATTGGGGGAAATGGATAGGATAGCTCATGGAAGTTACACTCTGACAGCTGTCAGCTGAGAAAAAATGGGGGAAGGGGGAAATGCTGAGAAAGGAATTTTTTTTTTTTTTTTGGCAGTGAGAAGAGGAACATGCCATCCCTATTCGAAAAGTTTCAGGGTGGGAAAGGCTAAGGAGGGGCTAACATACTATACATACCTTTACATGTATTTTTGAGGCAGAAAAACAGTGTTACTTTTGAGTAGAGTTCAACAAGTGGAAAGGAGGTGGCATTCATTCTGGCCATTTGGTCTTCTTAAATAACCCCACAATTTACAGCATGATGAGAACAAGCACAATAGATAGTAAGTGGCTGCCTCACAACAAAAAAGCAACACAAGTGTTATGTACATCACATCACACATGTAAGAAAAGTTAAAACCCAAATTAAAAAAAAAAGTAATAGCTAGAGGGAATATATTAATGTGTTCATCTACAAAGCTTCTAGTAATGTGGGCTACTCTGATGATACATGCTCTAGCTCACAGCCTTGAATTCTAGGAGAGTAAATAATGCACCCTATTATTTTTGTAGCCACTCTTCTGGATATTTTATATTACTCACAGCTCACACAGAAGTGAAGAAAAGGGGAGAGAAAAAATATTCATGTCCTGAAGCTACAGATATAAGACATCAGAATGAAATTGCAGAGGAGAGGAGGGAARGGCAAGCCAAAGCAATACTTCCAAGTATGTTTAAAGCTGAAAACTTTTCTTAATAGACTGGAATGAGATCAAACAGGTAACTGAATACTGATACATCTGTGAAGATCTTGTAAACAAAGACATTATGTAAAAGTTTTACCAGTGCAACTCAACTCTCTTTTCACACTCTACAGAATAAAAAAAAAAAACATATTAGAAATGGTATGTCCAGTTTGACAGACCTGAGAGTCAACCAAAAAGTTGCAAAACTGAACACAAAAGAAGCAAATTTCTAATGCACAGACAAAATGTCAAAATCCTAGGAAGGGAAAAGGATGCTGCAGGAAAAGTAAGATATATAGGAGATAATAAATAAAGGAATTCTTTGCCTGTGAACCCTGAAAACTGTTGCAAAGTCCATATCAGAGTGTAAACACTCTTCCATTACAACCTACGGAAAGATTCCGATCAGAGCAATACCAGGGGAGGTATGGGGGAGATGGAAACCTTCCTGGAGGAATGGAAAAAATGTCCCAGTGGATTAATACAAAATAATACACTTCTCACAGAGGAAATACTAAAAAAAAAAAAAAAAAAAAAAAAAAAGGCAGAATTCCTTTAAATGTTCTGCCAGTGTTGCTATTATTCCAGAACATCCCCTGGCTTGCACTCACCYTTGCTTCAGTAGTACAGAAACATGTAGTATGCTCACTTTCATTCTTCTAAATTAGTGATTTTCTACTATTTCTGTGACATGACCTCACAGTCTAGGAACACTTTCTGGAGAGTGACACCAAATGCTAAGCTCAGAAGAAAATAGCCCCTGCCTCCTAAAAGCTCTTTGTAACAATCAGATCAAAAACCTGTAGACAACAGGTAAGTTGCATCGTAAAAGAGATGAGATAGACGAGGTGGTACACAAAGAGAGTTAGTCTAACACCCTGGTTAACTTCCTTCTGCTCACCATTACCATGTGATCATCGTTAGGCCTTTTTTTTTTTTCTTTTATGTAAACTCTGCTCAAAATTAGCCTTGAACAAAAATGTGTTTTCTTTTCTTTTTTAAGGATTTACCCACTTCCCCATCACTTGTTTAATGTTGTACATTGTTTGCCCTCCCGGGCACAACCTTCAAAGTTATTGCTCGAATAGACTGTTGATCTCCCAAGGCTCTTCGATCCAAGCCCAAGCGCCTCCTTGCGAGCGTGCTCTATTTTGAAAGTGACTGGCATCTGGGTGGGACACATTCTCTGCTTGGGACAGTAAGAAGATCTAACGTGCAGCCTCACATTCAACTTAATCATCTGTTGACACGGTCATGAGTTGGAATTCCATTTCTTTTAGCCATAGAGTTTGGACTGACATCCACAATAACTATGCAGTGAAAACTTGTATTTGTGGCTCTGTGGCCAAAACCGCAGGGAAACTATTTTTAGCACAGCGCAGCTCTAAATAGTGGAAGCACTGAAAATTTAGCTCACATAATGGGCCAAATTCTTCTCCTAGTTACACCCACTCTATGGAGAAGCCTGAATACAATAAACAGAAATATCTCTGGAGCAGAGATAAAGAAGAGGGGAAATCAGTATTTTAATCTTTAAATGAAGAAATATACACATCCTACAGCATTTCCTTTGGAAAGAAATGAAAGGAAAGAAAAAAAAACAATATGAAGTACTAGTGATTTGTTACAGTAACCATTGCCATAAAGATAATTCATCCCATTATATATCTCTGAACAATGCTTATAGCTAAAATCCCTCTCCATTCATTAGGCAGATACTTTTGACCTAGATCAGTGAAAAGGACACTGAGTTTATCTGTTTTTTGAGAGAGGACACAGTAGATGAGTGTGGCGTGTGAGTAACAAATCCAGTTTTAGTAGATAGCCTTATACTCACAATTATTCACAAGACAACAATCCAACAGCATCTTAGCACCTCAGGACTTCACAACATCAAACAGTTAGCGATGACAGTGCATCGAGTGCTAAAGCTTTCTCATACAAGCGCTGGCAGGAGCTGACTGTCTCCTTCTGAGCGTGTTTCTACCAAAGTCCCCAAGTTATATGAGACGAGGCCTTTACAACTTGTATGTAAWCTTCATGCCACATTTCGGGCCACAACTGTTCTTTTCCACCCTAATGACCAAATAATTGATTTAAATAATTTCCTCTACAGTATCAAGACCTGCATATACAAGCATAATAATGTCTGTCGTAAAATGAAAGTGCTTTTGGGCACAATTTTGCACGTGCAGTTTTTGGACAGCATGTTGCAAGCTAATTGCTTCTATTCACACTAAAGATATTTTTCACAGAAGTCTTTTTCTTCTCTTTTCTTTGTTTTTTTGTTATGTCACTGTGGAATTGGATCGTTTGCTAAAACAGGATTTAAAACTTGTGAGAGAAAGCGATAGGATGAGAAAATCACTACATAGTTTTTGAGTTATTTCTCCTAAAAATAATCAAAAATGTTATTTCTTTTCATTCACTGTGATATTGTTGGTAGGATTTCTTCCACTCTTTAAGCATTGCTCTATTACATGGGTTTTGAAAAGAAATAMAAGTGGGGAAATGAAAAGGGAGACAACACATCTTCAATTTTTGTTACATTTCTGCAAATCTGAAATAAATTGAGATTGCTGTTATTGTCTAAACACTTTCGTGTTCGACTTAGTAAAGGGAAAGTAAAAAAGTTCACAGACTTTTTGCTCTAACTTGTTAGATGGGCCCYATGTCAGGCACTGTCACTAAAATAGTTCACAGCCCTAGTTACAATTCACCACATCTTGGRAAATGACATTTAGGATTCTCAAGGCAATTTTAGATAATTTTTGGAATGGGCATATTCCTTCATCTGTCATTAAGTACGGATTATTTTGTAACACATTTTATACTTTGGAATGTTATGTTTGGATTGAGCTAAACATATGGAATAAGAAATGCTCTATAGTTTGCTTACCCAGCTGAAATGTAACTCTTAAAGCTAAAATGTTTTGTTCTTTAATGTTCATATTCTAGTCTGTACTTCAGCACAAAWTCCCTGCCTGTCTTTAGCTATTTAGACGTGGAAGGGGGATTTATGAAAAACTCTCTCCTTTACCTGCATTATTCCAACTCCATTAGAGTAGCTGTAGAGAATTCCTGTTTTCKGGACAATTTAAATAAATCTTTAACATTTCAGGACTTAATTGGAATCACAAAAGTTAACAATAGTATCTGCTATCAATGTCACTGTCCCAGGGATTCTATTTTCACAGGCATATATATAGACCTCAGCCACATTTTCCAGTTGTATTAAGAACAGTACACCCCCTCCACCCCCAAGCCAAAGAAAACAAACAAAAAACTCAGTAAAATCTGCAAACTTTGGGGAAAGTGACGCCATTTCAGCAAATCCCTTTCCCTCTGCTCCAAACCACGCGTCAAAGCTTAGCAAATTAAGTGGCAGGCATGCTGTTGTAGAAAAAGCAGTAACAAACGAACGCAGCTTTACCTTCCAGAAAGTTACTGCAGCTCCATTTTCGGACCCTTTATTTTTTCTCTAGTTCCCCTCCAAGTGATTTCTATTTCTCTCTCTTTTTCTCTCATACTGGCGACAGAGAGGCTGGGGGTGGAGCCCTGAGCAAAGTATCCCCCTGCCTGTTGGGAGAGCTGAGGTATCAGATAACAAATACGGCCAAAAAGCCCAAGCTGGGAGAGATCCGTGTGTGTGCGCGCAGCGGCAAGAGAATTCAAATTCCCACTTTAGAAACTTTCTGGAATACTTGTGTGTCAAGTCTATTTTTGTTGCCTTCCTTCATCCTGAAATAACGCTCTTAAATCCAATGCGACGCAGCCATCTTTTATACTATGTCTTTCATACAATCCATATCAAAAGCACTTCACCGGTATAAATCATACCTTTACCAGAACTAGCTGATTTCTTTCCAGTGAATAATTTATCTAGAGCATCTCTTTTTGTTTGCAAAATGGCAACAACAATAGTCACAGTGTATTGCCTCTGTGTAGTAGATCTCTCTGCACAAAAAGACTATAAAGATTTTCACARTTTGAATGCATTAAATGAATATATATACATGTGTGTGTATATAATATGTAAAAAGAGAAAAATAAATGTATATATACATTTAATGGAGTCAGATGGTATATGTGGTATATGCATGCACATACACACACACACGTACACCTTGAGATGGCCCAATTTAAATATGGGTACTGGCACTTCTCATGTAAAAAGTACAGTTGAAAAGGATGAACGGTCTTTGTACCATGCCTTCTGAATTTGTTTTTTTTTACCAGTCAGTGCATATATATAAAAATGGCAAAAAAAAAAAATACATTTAAAAATCAGACTATCTGTAAAAGACGGATCATTTCTCTGTGAATGTACTGAGCTAAACACAATAAAAAGCTGATTATTCTTGTTGACAACAAAGCCCACGGAGGTTTCAAAGTCCAATTAATAGGAAGAGCCTGACAGCTGCACACCCTAGAAGAAACACTTAGATGAGAAAATAAAATTCATGTGATTATGTGCTTGCAGAATCAAATCATTCATTATAAAAATAATTATTACRTCCAACAATTAGCCATTGCTCTTCATGAAGATTGCATGCACGAAATGATAAGCATAACTCTCTCAAACTCTTGTTCTTCAGAAACCTTGTTTTTCTCTCTCATTACAGTTCCCTTTCCAGATCTCCAATTATCTAGCTGTAGTGGAGCCAACAGGAAAAAGCAAGATTCCGACTCTCCCCGTAATGCATATGACAGAGCATTTACGGCATGGCTTGTAAAAGGAAAGTCAGACTTCACAGGTCACTGCTGGCTTTCTTTGAAGGATCTAGCCAACGTGTGGGGGAGATGTATTCTCGTTGATGAATTCTACTTGGTTTTCTGAAAGGCTCTTGACAGCGTCTCCCCCCTTTCTCAGGGAAGTTGATCTGCCAGGGAAAGGCAGTAATGCTCTCCTTAGAATATGCAACTAGTCAAAAGAAGGGAAGCAGAGAGTAGCAGTAACTGGTTACTTTTCATAGCAGAGGGAAGTGGAATTTCACGGGCAGGCATGATCAGGTTGGTGCTGTTCAACATACTCCCGAGCGACCTGGAGAAGGGAGTAAGCCGACAAAATCTGTGTATAGCTGAGCTGTCTGGGGTAATAAATATGACAACTCAACGTGAAGAACTTAAAGAGGAGTTCAGCTTACTGAGTGGGTACAAAATGGCGGATGAAATTCAGTGTAAATGTGAATGTAAAGTTACTCGCATGAGATTAAAGTCACATGCAAGGTAACTTGTTCTAATCCGTTATTACTCAGGAACAAGATCTTATAATAGTCCTATGCAAGCACTGAGTGCGTTGTGGGTCACCAATAAGTGCACTGAATGTCAGGAATTACTAGAAAAGAAATAGCAAACAAACAAAAAAAGAACATCTTTATGAGACTGCAAATACATAGTGCACCTGCATCTCAAATTCCTCACGGAGTACTAGTGCTCCATCCAAGAAGAAATCCTAAAACTGGCAGAGGTATGGATAATGGCAAAAAAAAAAAAAAAAAAAAAAAAAAAGTGATCTAAAGCATTGAATAGATCCCATGCAAGGAATGTCTAAATAGTCTTTTCAGTTTGGAAAAGAAACAACAGAAAAGAGATATCATAGACATCTTTAAAAAGCCCAAGTGGAACAGAGAAAGCAAGAGCATACTTAGCATCCCACCCAGTTCTGGAACARGTGAGAAGAATCTTGGCTGCCCGCTTTATAGAAGCAAAAGGAGGCTGTTCTTCACACAAAGTGTAGTAAGAGATGCAGATCTCTGCCACTCAGCGTTGTGGATACTAAAAGTTTACATAAATTCAAAACCCAGAAACGGTGACAGGGCAAATTCACGAAAGAAAAATCCGTTAAAGGCTACTAAATAGGAAAACACCAACTCTGGTTGCAGCAATTCCTAGYTGCAAAATGCTATGAGCATATTCTGTGAAATGATGTTTTGCCCTGTACTCATAGTCTTCCTTTGGGCGCTCAGTATTGATGAGCGCCGGGCAGCATACAGAGCTCGGCCCACCTTGCAGCTGACCCAGTGTGGCCATACTGTGCTCTTCATATACTCTTACGACAACTGCGTTTCATCCTCCAGCTAATGTCTTACTGCAAAAAAATCAAAAATTCTGACCTGCATTTTATGCAAATTGTGTGATACTCCAGTTATACCTCTCCACCATTCTACAACTATTGCTACATATTTATAAATTACACGTGTAAATCCATTTGTTAAAAGGAATAAAACTGTTCATAGTCATGGCAACTGTGAAATAGTTTCTATTCACTCTATCACTCTCACTTTCTCAGGAGCAAAACTTAAAAAACTCAATAATGAGTTCACACTGCATAACCCAAAAATGTGCTAATTACTCTAAGCTACATTAAGAAACCATTATTAAGAACTCCACATTAAAGGTGATTTAAGTAGAAGCTGCAATCTAGTGAAGCTTCACTATGTTGGAGCTCAGCAAGCAAAGCTCATATCCCAATGCAGATATTACTAGAACTTACTGTATAATATCTTTTCCTCCACAGTTTTGTATCATTATGGATAATGAAGATCTTAGAAACATGCATCTGGTCTTTCTCTTTTCCAGTGACAGCACAACAACCCCGTAAAAAGTTCCCTCTATGATTAGGGAATTCAGCTTCATCCTGAACCCCCATCAAAGTAGTAAAATACAAACAGGAATACAACATAGCTTTTTTCTGTTTTCTATGAAGGGAAAACGGTAGCAGGGAAGGACAAAATTTATTTTGACCAAAAAAAAAAAAAAAAGTTCTTTTCACTGTTAAAACTGTAACGCGTATAAGGAGCATCTAATTGAAAAGTCATTTCCAAAACTTCTGTTTTGACAGTGGTGAAGTGGGACATTACAGCTGGACTTTTCTGGTTTTCCATTTTCCTCCTTCCCTAAACTTCTAGTTAAACCCATGTTATTTCACAAAGCGTTTTAACAGATTTATATATTCCAATGGGACAGAATTATGTCAAAGTCTATTTGATGCAGCTCAAAGGGACAGCAAAACACCGCACAAATACTTCAATATTACACATTTGAAGAGAAAGGTATTTTCATTCCTATTTTAAGCGCAAGGAAAATTAAGTCCAGCTGGAAAAGGCCACGTGTCCAAAATCAGTCAGATGTATCAGTGGCAATTTCAGAATCTGAAATTGCTTATTCGACCCCCAATTTTGAATTCCAAACACTAGCCTGATGGYGCATACAGAGGCTATCAAGTATAAAAACAAAGCGGTTGCAGTTACGTTAAAGTTCTGACTGCATACTAAATGTTGCCATTTTTCACAAGGAAAGTAAGTGTTTTCATTCTAGATTACCAAGGATGTGTGTCTGAGAGAGCCACACAATTCAACTTGAAATAAGCTCTTTCCTGCCTTTCTTTTACATAACTCATCACACCCATATTTTAATATTCGTGTTCTCGTTTCAGATCCACTCTGCCAATTTATTGTGTGTGCAGCACCTTGATCTTCATTCTGTGAAACAAATTTATTAGAAAAGCTCTGAGTTTGGTGCTGTTTTTTGTTTGTAGGATAGCAGGAACTTTTGGTAGAAGGCTACAAGCCTCAATTTTAGCAAAGCACTGAAGCACATGCTTACATTTAAGCGTGAGAATAATCTCCTTCTGGTTCAGCAAAGCATTTAGGGCTGTGCTTTACTTTAAGCACACGCTTAAATTCAATTAACTTCATTTTCATCATAGGCTTAAGTGCTCTGTTCTTGCAGGATAAGAAGACCGTTGGCATTTCGTTTAGCTTGCTGGGCTTGTTTTTAAGTAAATCTCTTACTCTCAAGCACAAACTGATGAACATGCAAATAACAGTTACCTTTTTGCCTAAAGTCAGTAAATGATAAACCAAGTAGTCTTACAGTCCATGAGGGGAAACACCTAGGCACAGAATAGATTTTTATTTCCCTGATACTATCATATTAATTATCTGTTAGTGGAAAACTGCCTTGCAAACAGAGATTGTACCATCTTTGATCTACTTCTATACGTGAGTAAAGACAGACATAATCTTCATTTTTCATGAAAATGAAGAACGTTTGATTGCTTGTTTTCTCGACAAAAGCAAATGTCTCTGAGACATTGTGGGCCATAGCTTCACTTGATATAAATTGGCACATCTCTATCATTCCACTGGAACTAGACTAATTTTATACCTCGGAGTAAATCTCAGACTTTCCACATCATGTATAAACTTGAATAGAGAGATTCTGTATCTTGAGGTGAAATCATAATATGCAAGTTTTTCACAGACATAAAACCGTGAGGCTTGGGAATGCTAGATTGTAGCTAGCATTGTAAATACTATATGTTCTGGTAATTTGGTGGCGTTGGTTGTTTGTAAGAAGAGTAAACCAGGTTGTAGGGCCAAAAAGCAGTTTTCTTTATCGTGGTACTTTTAATTAGTAACTTTTCCCCCACCAAAGTAGTAAAATACAAAATAAAGGGTTTTTTTTAAGTCTTAGGTTGCTCAAAAAATAACTTCAAACTTCATTAACGTTTGACCTATTCACCAGAGAAGTGACYATTTTAAAAAGACGTTGAAGTATAGTTGGAAATTTGACATAAACTAACTTCTGCCACTGGCTAGAATATTTTTGATGGAAATTGAGATCCAACATAAAATAATGTCAATTTCACCAAAATCCGATCTTAAAGGAATTAAATTTTGTGTTGTAATAGTTACTTCAGTTAGTCTGAAATAGAAAATTTTCAGAATTTGCTAACGCCTTCAGAGTTTTGGGAATCAGACCAAAAGCAAGTGCAGTAAAATTAGCATTTCTGTTTTCTATACAATTACATCTACAAATAGCGATATTAATGAAGGCCTGGCATACAAAAAAAAATACATCAAATGCATACTTCCGTTTTTATCTTGTGAAAACCGCTTCAATTATTTTCAAATACAGGAAAAAATATTCTTAGCGGAAGAAGAACAATGCTGAACGGATATTAGGAGAACTTTAGACAGGAAACCTGATACCTTCAGAACCAAGAGTGTAGAAAAAATTTTGAATGCTTCATGACCAGCTTGGAGATCTGAGAAGCTGCCAACAGCTGCTCATCCATGCAAAAGCTGGAAGGCACCTGTGGATGTGACCAGGGCGCCAGGGATGGCAGCACCTGAGCTGCCACGTGCAAACGTCATGTGAAGAACAGCTGGTTTGAAGAAACAAAGGTGTGTATAAGAAATCTTTAAAAATATTCCTGGTAGGGAAGGCAGAGCAGTCACTCTCAACATCCCATGCYATGCGTTCCCACGTTCCCAGGAGAGGTGGAGAAAGACTGGACTTTTTTCCCTGCAGGCCAGCATTGCTACAGGAAGCAAGGATGAATGATAATCAAGAGAGACCATTAGAAGYTTGCAATGGTCAAGCTGTTCTCTCAAAGTGCAAAGTATTCCTACTACTGTTAGTAACTCCAAAATTAATAGGCAACAAAAATGCTGAATAGAATGGCTTCCCTGGGTCTTACCCTTTACYTGACTGACAAATACCTATCATCTCCTAAGTTGAGGAAAATTTGTCTTTGGTCCTACTCTTGACCRGTTGCTTCCTCTGCTTGCCTTTTTTCCTTTTCTCTTAGTTTCCCAAGTTTTGTACTGAAAAGAGCATAAGGCCATGTATAAGCCCAAAGCATATTATTTAGTCCTTTCTTCTGGAAGAAGATGTCCAAGGAAAGAATGATTTTAAGGTGTTCAAATTCCTGACATGGAAAACCCTGTGATGAGTCAACGATAATCCAGTTGTTTCCACCAGTTTTACAACACTCTAGCCATCACTTCCTGTTGGATCATTACAAATCGACATCAGTGTTAAATGAGAGCAAAATTAAACCAGCCCAGCTTCTGAGTGTAAAAAGGCTTTTGAACCTCTATAAAAGGTGACTTCCTTGTTACGAGTGGCAAGAATTCAGGATGATTCTTACTACGTTCCTTGCATTTAAACATCAAACACAGTGTAAATGCTTTCTATCTCCACTGCAAATGAGAGGAAAAAAGCAGTAAGAGTTAATAGCTTCTTTAGAGCAAATTATCATTTACAGCCAATTCACCTTTAATTTGTACCTGTGCAACCACTTTGAGTTCATCAAGTTCAATGAGTTCAGTAAAATTTAATTGAGATGATTATATATTAAAGGCCAAATCATACATTTTGGTTTTTTTTTCAGGCAGAGGTCTCTTTGCTTTTTCTCTGAATAAGGCCTGATTAGTGACAGCAGAGTTCAGCCTTATGTTAATGCGCCATTTTAGTGCTCCATTTCTGTACATTAGTGAGTAAATTAGAAGTAAAAAAGAATAGATTAAAGTGGTGCATTCGAAGCATATTTCACATAGTTTTTCTCCTAAGCTGAACAGTTCTCTCTGTAACCAAAAGGAGCAGAAACAGCCTCCTTTCCCACTGGAGGTCTWTTTTAAATCTGGCCTTTAAAATCCTTTATGGTGATAGAGCAAAAAAACAGACAAAAAAACACCCCTTAGTGTATATTGATGCTCTGCCTGCAGATCGTCTTCCGTTCCAAGGGGCACAATGTGATGCCCTGGCTGGTGCACGGTTGTGAGAGAATCACCCATTTTTATCACTTTCCTTTCAGTTATTGTTTCCTTCCTTCACCACAAATATTTCCCACAGTGCCACTGCTTTCTGTTGGCCTCCTTACTCATCCAAACTAACAGTTAGGGGCACACTGGGCATTTTGTTACGCGTTTTTTATGTTCTGGTAGGCATGAAAACACTCAGTAGGGATTCCATTATGTTTTAGCRGTTGTGTTGAAGGGTGAAATAACTTCACAGCCTGTCAGAGTAGTGATGAATCATGAATAGTTCCTTCTTTATGGTACATATTTTTATTTAAACGTTCTTAAACATGTTTTGTAACAAACTGCTTTCGCTGTGCTAGACTGTTTAGAGGAGGAAGATCTGTTTTAATTTTCAAATGACCATGAAAGATTGGAGAGAAGCGACAAACAAGAATATCTCTGTATTAAGTTATCAAATTCTTTTCCATGGATCTGAGGCTGGAGTGCCAAATGTTAGCAAAGAGTTTTTAACCTTCGTTCAGTGTTTTGYTGTCCTTGTTTTCCGAAATTGGGATTGTTTTCACCTGGGTATTGATTGCATCTCAAGCTTTGACAATTTTGTCTCCTTTGTGATTTCTCTGAACCCCAAATCTGTCAGAGTTGCATGGGTAGAGCAAAGGGCAAACCAGTGTCAAAGCCCGCAACGTCTGTGTTCCCCACTGGCCGCCCCCTTGTACAGACAATCTTTGTCTTCAAAGTCTTGTCAACACCTCCCACTTTTCCAACACGAGAAAATGGCAGGTTTGCTTTTTTGGTTAGCGTGTTACTGGAACACATCTCGTTTCCACGTTCAGCTGAATCACCATACCAAGCCTTTGGCTAATGAACGTCTCCAGTGGGTTCATTTTCATGAAACTCGGACCCTGAACTATATCTTTTACAATATCAGGTGGATGAAGGTCATTTAGCCTTAGCAAGCAGCACTGGTTTGAAGGGACTGTGACGGAGGTCAAAGATGTAGTATCGGCAAGGGAGAACAAGAAAGGGCATTTTCCTACTCCGAAAGCTCCTCACAGTGCTGTGCAAGCCAGAAGTTACTGATTATTCCTGACTGCTCCTCAGCTCTTCTAAAATGAGTATGTAACTGATGGAAGAATTTTGTATATCCACAAGGCAAAATGAGTGTAAGTCGCTAAGGCTCTGCGACATCTTCTGTCTGGGTTCTTTAGACTTGCTCAAACTCTGTTTTGGGTTTACTCTTCAAATCTCTCTGGAGATAGTAAGCACGGACTCTGTCTAACACCAGTTATGATAGTAATGTCTGGTGTGAACATCTGGCCCTCTGGGATTAGCCAAAGCCACCAACTCAGTACATCAGACCTGCCCAATAGTGGAGCAGTAATACAGTTTTTATGGCACTGTGCTTCCTTGCCTATGCACTGACCTCTGCTCATCGTAAAATTTCAAAAATAGCCCATTTTTTTTTATCTGTTCCACAGCTTCCTATTTGCAGAACAGTTTACACACTAAATTCTAGAATATTAACTTAAAAACCTCAGAGTAATTACTTTGCAATACATAAGAAGGCGCAGTCAGAGGTGGCTGTTGTAGCTTTGTCCTAAAACCCACAAATGGTCAGCAGGACACGTGCTGCCCGGAGGCAGGCTGTGAATTAGGTCATGACTCAGAGCGATGTTAATCTTCCTTCCTTACAGTTTCCTTCCTCCCTCCCTCCAGGAAGCGGGTCCTACACCAGTTTTATGCCTGGAACAAAGGGTGGCCCCATCACGGCACGGTGGGCTAACCTCTTGGAAAGGAAAGGAGTTCACTGCTCACGCAGCCACACCGCTTCCTGGTAACATCCAGGGAGAGGACGTGGCTGCCCTGCTGAGACTGCTCTCTTTGATGCTGCTTCTGGTGTGAGTGGTCAGTGCGGGGATCTGCTTACCTCCTCCAGACCCGTCCACTGTAGGCAGCACTCATCCGCTTTGCTCGGCTTCCACGGGACCAGGACACTGTGCCAAAGGTAGCTGTGGCCTTACAAAGCAGGATCACGAAGCACAGAGCCTTTAGCAGCGTGCTGACTCGTGCCTTGCCAGCAGGACCAGGCTGTGCACTCTTTGCACCGTGCACCCCAGGAATTCGCAAGCTTGTGCCTTCCGCTCTCACCCCCCCCAAAAAGGCTTTGCTTCCTAGCAAATGCGCCGTGGCAGCTGCAGTCTGGCCCACAGAATGGACACCACGTTACCTAGACGCGTTGCAAAGAAAAGCTTCAAATCCTGTCTTCCGTTCCTAAAGGAAAAAGTAGAGGGGGGAAAAAATTGAATCAGTCAATTATTCTGTTAAAAAGATGGCAGCAAAACTGGACTTATGCAACCCCCACAGTAACTGGAAACATCAGAACCCTCTCTCTAAATCTCTTTAYTCCTGTGATGATTTACAAGTCCTAAAGATGAAATTTATTAACAATATTCCCCTTTTGACTAGACCTGGGTTGGAAATATCCTTCTACCATTGGCTAAGAATATACCCCAAGGATGGTAGAACAGTATTTTCCAGCCGACCCAGCAGAAAAAGATTTAGAACGGATTTAAATAGAGGACTGTGCGGATTCAACAGCATACCTATGTAAAATAAAGCAATTGTACCAAAATAATACTGAAAAGCTTTAAATGTGCAGCAACAAATTTCATATCTGTCCTTGAGCTGAATTTTCATAGATTTACTATATAGGAAAGGTTGAAAGGAAGCCTTTGCCTGAAAACCTGCGGTGAACAATAACAAGGTTTCTGCAGCATAATGACAAATTTACACAAAATGAGGAGAAAATTTTGGAAAGCTCTCCTTCATGAATCTAAACCGCCTTTTTAAGGAATACCACATAGTGGCTGGAGTTTGCAAAAGCAATGCAGTAAATTTAGCAGCACAAAGTTAACAGCTGCTTGTTCTTTTAACAGCTAAGAGGTTTTGAAAAAAAAAAGAAAAAAGCTTACCTTTACCTCARTTTTCTCAGAATTTTGAGAAAAGGTTTTTTCCCCCCCACTTCTTTAAAAATAAAATCAGCAATTCTTTACTGATCCATTTACTAGAAGAATAACTGTAAACTGCATGCCAAAGTTTCTGAYTGCATGCAGCTTGCCCTCAGAAGACGCAGACAAGACTTAGCGCTCCCTCATGCCGCACAGGCATTTTATCAGCTAGAAGAACAATTAATAACATCCCAGAATTGATTTGCATTCACAAGCTCAATGAAAGAAAGACAAYACAGAAAAAAATAATCATATGGGAATGTACAGAATATTAAAACTAGCAGCAAAAGATACTGTATAGTCAAAACACAACTAATCCATCGTCATATTTTCACTCGTGTGCCTGCATTTTCAAATAACCTGCACTAAAATCACTGAAAGATGTGGTGACGGGGGGACTCTCAAGGATCCAGTCGACAGCTGGAAGAGAACAGGGAGCAGGCTCTGCTGGAGGAGAGGAACCTGAGGATCAGAGACAGCAGAAGGACTCTGTATTCAACTTTCTCACATCAAAATAACGCTGCTGGATTGCAGGATGGGCTTTCTGGTGGGCTAGCTGTTTTTATTTTCTCAGAAGGACAGATAGCACCTACGAGTTATATGCATGAAAATTATGGTGGTTTTGTGAATAAAGAATAAAAAAAAAATCTACTCTTTGGGTTTGCTTAGACCAAAATTTTACAGCTAGTAATTCAAAAGTAGGTTGAGAAGTAGGCCCTTCCTGAAGAAGTGGCTGAGAACAGGGGCTGGCGGTAAACACCAAAGGTGGACAGGAGGAGGCAGCTTGAGAATTTCTTGCGGGACTGCCATCAAGATGGCATTCTTCATGCTGAATATGCTGAAACTAAATCACAGTAAAACAGACACCATACATCTAATACTATCTGCATACATGTTACTCCAGTTACCTGCTCCCTTTGTAAGTAAGCAAGCAAGGTGCTTGACTAGCCATTGCTTTTGAAGAGCAGATGTCACGTACTCTCTTTTAGCGTCTCTGGTCAGAAGAAGGAAGGAGAGAAGCTATGTATGCTTGCAATTACAAACCAGAGGCCTTATCCAAAGTCTATTGAAGTCAACAGAAAGGTTTCCATTGACGTCAGCAAGCATTGGGATGGGCCCCAAGAGTTTCACTGTGTGCTAACATTTCTCCCGTTGTCAGCTGGAACTTTGCTGGGCGAATTTCAGAACTGGGTTCAAATGCCCAGGTTTCCTCTTCTTGCAGCAAGGATAAAATAGCAGCCTACAAACGTGAGGCTGCAGGTTTTAGGGCTGGTTCTAAACAAGGACCAAGCAGCAGCATATTGCACAGCAGCCTTGGGCTGTGCTAAATTAATGCCATCTGCTACTGGCCTTCCTCCCCTTGCCTCCTCCCACCTCCTCCCTCAGGGGGCTTCTGACAGTGGAGAATAGCTGGAGTACAGTCGCAAGGAATCACGCCTCTTCCTGTCCCTAACACACCCTTTACACCCTTTGTTTCTCACTAAGTGTCATGGGTGGAGTAGGATCCCAGTATGTTGGCTTCAAACCAGCTGGCAACATCTGACCACTCTCAGCCCCTTCTGTTTCTCCTGTGCAGCTTGCAGGGCCTGTGGAGCCTTAGCCTAGCTCTGCAATCTCAAGGAGTTAACGTTTGGGGCTTTTATTCATTTATTTTTCACCCAGGAGGGGAGTTATTTTCAGTGACGCCATTGCCCTCCTGTCTGAAAACTTATAAACTTTTTGAATGCAAGGAATCGCAAATGCCGTGTGAAATCTCTTTCCCCCCTGTGCTGAAGCCTTTTCCGAAACGCTGAGGAGAAGGCTGGGCTCCCATTGCTCGGGCKGGCACTCTGAGAGTTCAAAAGGTAAGAACCATTTCTCACCGCGAGTGTTTGTGAAACGCAATTGAAAGTAAAGATCCTAATTACATTTGGCATTCCTAATAGCCACTCTTCCGCTAAACAAATGACATCATTTGTGGCATTGGCAGTAAAAGAGCCCACTGTAAGAGACTGTAAACAAGAGTCCATCCAGCTTCATTCCATCTAGCAACGGGAAGGGGAAGGG
Source organism: Rhea americana (assembly GCF_003343005.1). Lineage (NCBI taxonomy): Eukaryota > Metazoa > Chordata > Aves > Rheiformes > Rheidae > Rhea > Rhea americana. The sequence goes on along the minus strand of NW_028186501.1, from coordinate 4,362,622 downwards.
GGGGATCTTGCTAAATGACTATGATGTTCAGACCTTGTTCAAGTATTAAACATGTCCCGATACCTCTGCAACGTATTTTTGAATTGGGGGAGGGGAGGAACATGCTCAGAAACTGGGACTTTTAGAAAACACAGGGAAATCACTGTGCTCAACACTGCATACACGCTCAGGCTGTGCGCTTGGCCACTCCTTTCTTTTCTGGATCCAAATTCTGTCAATGTCACAGACCTGTGAGGCTGGACTGAACTTCCTTCTAATTACTTGAATGCTATATTTGACATTTCCATGGGATGCACTTTCCCAAACAGGAGTTAGGTTTACAATTCCTCTTAAAAAAAAAAAAAAAAAAGTTGCACATCAGTGTTTTTTTCCTAATACAATACTGTGTACTCTTGGCCCTTCACTTGAGGGTGTCACAGGTCATATCTCTACAGAGGTGGGAAAAGAGATGGTTGTACTTGAATCTGCAGAGCTCCCTCTAGAGTGGAGCAAAGAGGCTATTTCCCAGCGTGTAGGAACTGCACAATTTTGGTGTTAGGAACAAAAGAGCAATGTATCAGCTTGACCTTTCAAGGAAAATGCCAGGAAAGGAAAATGCAGGATCTACGCACCAAAACACGGGCCCTCCCGCTGTGCTCAGGTATTAGTTCAAGAGCAAATTAGAGTGAAGAGTGCGGCCAGCACATAAGCGTTCTGTGGCCGTCTCCTTGCCATGTAATGATCCTGCTRGACTCCGCTTAGTTTGTGATATTTGAGGGCATCACAGCATGAGGCAGGTTGCACCCAGACCATTAATTGTAACAGGATGCGGTGAGAGGCTTTTTGATATCTCTGTGCCTGTAACTTTAACCTGTATTCAGCTATTTTCAGCCCTTAACGCAAATAAAAGTAAGGCTTGCATTTGGATTGCCTTTAGTGTATAGATGTGTTGTGTGATAAGTTAAAAGTACCGTGTAAGTGGAATACCTATCTATTCCGTGCCAATATATATATATTTTTTCTCCCCAGGAACTGGAATGACCTTTGTCAAATCTGTTTTTAGGCAATTGGACCCACCACTTCGATAAAGCAGCTGCTCATTTGGACTGTGAGTTGAACTGAGACCTTGATACCTTCACACCTCTCAATTTTTGAAATCTGCTTAATAATTATGCTTCTGATAGATTCCTTAACCTAAGGAAAAGATCTGGSCTGTCTTTTCTTTCCTTTGCAGGATGTAAAGCATGGCATACAGGCTTGAYCCAAACATATGGAAATAGCTCCTCCTCTATAAAATGAGATAGGTTAATTACGTTCCATTTTCTCATTAATCTAGTTGCAAGATACTGTCTGTAAATCACTCACAGGAGCATCGTGCAAACCCTTTCACAGTAGTTAAGCCTTATTTATAGGAACACTCGCCTTGTTGAGCGTGAAAGAGGCCATTTATGCTTAATAATGATAATAACCAGCCGTTAGAGAGACTGGGAAGAGCAAGGAAAATGAAACACCACAGAAGTTTACAGGAAAGGACGTTCCGCGTTGCCAGGAGGGTGAGAAGGTCAGACATCTGGTGGCTCGTCTCGCTCTGGATTACAGGCAGGAATGCACGGCCGCGGGAGGTGGGGCGCGGGCAGCCCCCATGGCCCTGTCAAGGGCAGTCGTGGCCGGTGGGACGGCTGGGTTTGGCTGCGTGCCCCCGGTGGCACCAGACTTCTTTTCTTCAGCAGGGGCCAGAGCACAGACCTGGCTCCTTCAGCATAGTCTAACTCCCAGCAAGTGAAGAAAATCTGAGGTAGAGGACAAAAATATGCCCTGAATTTTTTTTGGAGCTTAAGCTGCTTTAAGGAATGAAGGGCTTATCAAAGCCCTCAGGAACTGTATTGTGTTCATTCTTGCTAATCATAACAAATAAATAAATAAAATAGGGATCAGATTGACCACCAAGCCCTGTATCAGTGGTCCCAAATTTTCTGAGCATAGGCCACCAGGTATTTGAATAAAAAGCRTATTTCTGGGAAACCAGCTGCAAGCGACTTTGTGATCTGTAGGTCCAGCTGTTAGGGGCTACAGACGGTGCTTCTTTACTCTGCACTAGCAAGGCAAAGTAGCCACGGRGTCACTGTCTCCATTCAGTGGCATTTGTGCTTCATCTGGGTTTTTAGCATCCACTTGTCTCACTGCACKTAGGATAGAGCAAAAGAACACGCTGAAATTGCAAGTATTAAAACAGCAGGTCATTCTGCAATACACCGAGCTGGTYGAAGCTACAGGGCCAAGACTGCCGCAGCCAGACCCCTGCACGCATGTTCAGTGAGCACAGTAAAATGACACATAAAAACCCATTGTGAATCTGATTTGTATTTAGTAGTGGAATTTGCAAATATGAATTACCATGCAGGGGGCTAGCTTCTTCCTGCTGTGAAAACAATGCAGTGGAAAGCTCATTTTATCAGCTGTTGCTTGGCCACAAGTCACTGAAATATAGGAAGCATAGGAGGATGTAGGCTACAAAGTACCTACAAACTCTACATTTTCCTAAGACTCAGGCTGCTGCTTGAGTTTAACTTGAAAGAGCTCAGCAAGCCACAAGAAAAGCAATATGTTATTAGCAAATCCTACAATGTTTTCCCTTTGATGCTGCAATTTCACCACCTCCAGCCTTTATTGTAAGTTATCTCAAATATTCACTGTGTTCAGTTTACATTCATACCCATCTATTTTTAACAAAACATAAACTCAAACGCACACAGAAGCAGTACAATGTTTCTCTTGAGTATCATAAGACTGTCTGATCACATCTTTTCCTGGCACTTAGTTCATCGGTTTACGAATTATTTTCTTACACAGGGTACATACTTGATAGTTTAATAGCTGAAAGTGATTGTTCTCGAAATATGGATGGAGTTGTCATGGCAATACATTGCTAGGAAGATTAAGGCATGCTTAAATTAAGGCATGCACTGAATTCTCGGTTGTTTTAGCTCCTCTTCCATTGCCATGTTTGGAGAACATCATATCTAGTGAAATCCTCCAAGGCATCTTATTGGATTACCCGTCAAGTAGTGACTAACCAAGGCTTTGAGTCACCAAGTTACCATCCTCGGATCTAAGCCAGTCATGTGCAGCATACGTACAGACGCTTCGGACAGGCAGGACGGTGATTGGACCCTAACGCTGTCTGTTTTGCAATACTATAAATTCTTTCCAGTTTCTTTGAACTAAATCTTGAACAGACTAATACTCCACTGGAACATTCGGCTCAAAGATACACAGGGAGATTGTCAAAAGCACAAAAGAGTTCAAACTATAATGGGAGCTGGTTTCGAAGGCTTGATTTTTAAGATGTGTAAAAACATCTGTAGCAACAGACAGGGCCTTAAGAGATTTTCAGAAATACTTATTGAAAGTGCCACCCACAGGGTTGCCTCCCACACACCCTACCCAGCAATTTGTTCAAAGAAAGTCACCATAGTGATTCCTATCAGAAATTCTGATGAAGAAGATATTTAGTGTATATCAGTATTTCTCATACACTGATAGCATTTATGACTCTTACTGAARGAGATCAGCCGACACTAGTTAAATATCCAGTCATGTGTCAGCTGTCACTGGGGATTTTTTCTCGTAGCATGTCCTCAGGTTGGCTCACGAACAAAGACAAAGATTATGTGGATGCATGGGAAGCAGGGAAGCATCATTTCCCCAAAACTGGCTCCTCGTAACCAACCCATTGAAACGTTCTCAGTAGTTCACCAGAAATTCAGCCTGTGCCTCCCCATCTCTGCACAGTGGTGAAGAACACGTACTGAAACCTTATCTTTGAGAAAATCTGCACTGGAAAGGAACATTATTGCCTGTCCCATACAGTGTCTCAAATCCATGCTGGTATTTGAAACACGAGAAACAGTCTTGCAYGGAAACTCAAGGAAAAAAAAATGAAACAAAAGGCTAGTCTATGAAAGGCTAGACAATTTGCAGAATTGCCTAACTGAAACAGAAGCCCGTATGCCTTATTTCTGAAGGCCCCATGGCTGCRGACAAAGCAAACCCACTGCATTAATCGTTTGCAAAAGAAAAACCAACCAACCAAACAAACAAACAAARAAAAMCTGTTGTCAAATCCACAAATGCAGAGTAATAACAATCCATTGCAACTGTAGTCAACACTTTCCTTATAAATCAGGCAAATAGATATTCACCGCCCTGTACGTGATCTGCAGCTTGCAGCAAAGACGACCCCAAGCACATGGGAAAAGGATCAAAACAAAAGTCACATGATGATTCTTAACAGAAACTGCATTATCCACAGAAGGGACAAACACACATGGCCTTCAGATTCTTTTAAAACAATACCAGGGCTGCATCATGACTGAAACTGGGAAAAGCAGATGCTGGCCAAAGGAGAAGTTTAGTATGCACAACACACAGCAGGAAATCATAGCGTTGTTGCGTGAGCAGAGAAGAGTTCATTGCAAGCTCATTTCCAGAGAACATACGTGAACCATACGAAAGAGAGATTCGAGATAGGGTTCAGACCAGCATCAGTAGGTTCACTTGGGCAGTTGGCCCTTTTATTCAGCTTCTGCAGACAGGAGCCAGCTGCTAAAATGATGCCCGGCTTAAGGTCAAGCACTACTGAAAAACACAGGAACAGTACTGCARCATTTCTTCTTAAGAGACGTTATCACCCACACGAAGGACTAGAAAGTTTTGGTTGATGTTCTTCATTGGAAATGAAAGATTCACACCAGACATAAGGGTCCTTGAAACACAGAGAAAACGAATCCCCACACACACATTCTTCACTCCCTCAGAGATGCATTCAATTTAACCCACAAGCGTATTTCTACTCTATAAGARGACCATTTCTAATTTTTAATAGGTATCAAATCCACTACTTTAAGGGACCAAATGATCTAGGCAAATCCCTGACCCACCTTTTTCCATGATTTTATAAACTAATCACAACATGCAGAGAGTTTTAGAAGCATCCAAGCACAATGCTCGGCCTCCTTGTGAAGTGCAAACCTATGCAGAACGTATATAAGTTAGTAATACTATTTGTAAGGACTAGTGCATTTTATTCCTGATTCATAGTAATGCATGCGTAAAATCTATCATATTTTTATGATTGATTTAGAAACAATACTCATCCTGTGGCTCAACCCTGAAAAAGTGGCAAAGGAATCTTGTTAGATAAAATGGCTTGCAGTTCTGACTCAGCAGTGAYAAATATTTTGGTTGTTCCTGTGGGTTGAGCATCTTGGAGAAACRCTGTCTTCGTGAGTGGCCCTAGAGCAAGGTATGGAGTTTCATACGTGTGTGCAGTTGGGCATTCGCTATTTTCCATGAACATAGTTTACAAATGGGAGCGAAAGAAACTTCCATGCTCAACCACAACTGTCTATGCGCATGGAAGGAAAGATCTGTACACCAGATTTCAGGCTCTCCATCCTCTTCTCACAGTGTGGGATGTGCTACCAGATCTTGCAACTCTAAAAAGAAAAGAGAGGCCAACTCTTTTCATCATCTGTCATCGCTAAGCGTGGGAAGGTGATGCTCAGAGTCCCAGCCAGATATAAGGGTGCTGAGCCCCCTGCCCAACACAGTCCTGTGGGCCTTGCCTGCTGCTGCATCCATGGGCCACCCCACCGCATTGCTGCTGCTCTCCCAGGGTCTCTGAGGGCTTCTGGCAGCTTAACGGAGGAGCTACACTGCGAGGACAGAAGCGGCGAGGCTCTTGGAAAGGGAGGTGACGGCACCGATAACGCCGCTGCCGGCGAGGAGCCTCCGCCTCCGCCAAGGGCAGCGGCACGGGCTTGCGGGGAGCCCAAAGGCTGCGGCAGACGCGCAGGGGGGAGCAGGCGGCAGCTGCCCCCTTCCTGGGGTGCGACCTGTCGAGGTGAAGCAGAAGCAGCTTGTGGCTGAATCTGTCCTKCCTCGTCCTGTGTCACCACGAAGAAAAAGGCAACAGCAAAACAAAAGATAACATAAAACACGTGGCAGGTGCTTTCTCGGAAAGGATTTAAAGAAAACCCGGTAACTAAAATAGCGGTGGGAAATGAAGCAGCTGTCACGTGCAGCGACCTGCACATCTTTTTGTCCCCAGACAGGAAATTCTCTTTCTAGCGCTCCTCTCCGCACGCGGCCTTTAGCCCGCAGGTAGCGGCAGCGCGGCCGAACGAAAGCGCTTTTGGGTGATCCGCGGTGCCGAAGGCTGCCTTACGCCGTGGCCGAGGGCGGCTCGGATTTTTATTGAGTCTTTTTACTGGTTTTATTATCCACAAAAAAAATCTTTGTTTTAGGCTTTTACTAAAAAAAAAAAAAAAAAATCCATCGAGAAGTTTAATGAACCTTTAAAGAAATCACTGCAAGGACTGCCAAATTAACCTGCCAAAACAGTATTATCGAGCGCCTGGAAATTCATGACAAGGAAATGCAAGTTTAATGTACCCCATTTAATTCCTATTATCCTGAGGAATCAGCAGGTGTGTTTCTCTTAAGCAAATGAGATGCTAATGGAAGACAGTGTGCAATCATTAAGCCTGTGCCCTTTCTAGAACTGAAGAAAAACAGTCAGAAAGAGAAACACTTTCTCCTCTCTCCCCAGAGCCCTCCAGAGGCAGAGAAGAGTCTGTCTGTCTCTCTTTTAAGGTCCAGCATTCTTTTTTCCGCTGCTTAAAAGCCAGCATTTATCCTCCACTTGCTTTATGCTTCACCATAACGCAAATATCCCATTCAAGTTTAGTTAACTTTATGCACCACTTTCTAGATATAGAGGATCTTATGTCCAGCCTTTGCAGCATCTAAATAAATATTAAGAAATGAGGGAGGCCCTAGAATGAGTTCCAGCTGAGTAACTGGTAGTTGCTGATGGGGCCTGCTGTAGAAAAGCAGGCTGGTTTCATTGCCCAAATGTCCACAGAAACGAAAATCAAGGTGAAGAAAAGTGAATTTAGAAAAACAGGTACAGGACTAGCATATGAAGGACGGCATGAGCTGTAAGTGAAAATACAGTAGGAGCTGGGAATTGCCTGGGCCCACATCCTCGCTGATGTACCCGGTGAGATGGGGCAGGGCTGTTTTTCAGAYGTGGGGCTAAGAGACTGGGATGTTTCCCGTCTGCCGCGGACATCCCRGAGCGCGCCTGACCTGTTCTCTGCGCCATTCCCATTTTGTGCACTTCAGATCCAGACTGAGATCCTGAAGACCCTTGCTCTCCTACTCTCTCACCCAAGAAGCRCTTAAAGACCTCACTTGAAACTTCACCAAGCACTTTATTAAGCTTCTGCCTCTGTCCAGAGCTGGTCCAGCTCCCACTGCCCAGCAAGGCATTCCTCTGGTTGCCCTTCCGCACGCGAAGCCCGCTCCAGCAGGCCAGGTGCCTCAGAAGGCGCAGCCGCACTCAACACGGCACTCGCGCAGGAATCAGACGTCCAGGCTGAATTCCCTTTTTCCGCMTGAAGAAATTGAAAGCCACATCTTTCCCTCCCCAAGACAGCACCTGGGCCACCAAACTATTGGCAGGTATTTGTGAACGCATTTTTTTTTTTTACCCTRCAGTAAACAAGTGCATAGACAAATAATTCGAGACGCAGAGACGCAGAGAGCCTGATGTTATAGCGTGGCGGCTAGGGTTCTAGGCTCGGGCAGGGTGAAAGGGGGAAGGATTCTGCTCTTTGCTTCCAAAACTGCTCCATCTGATGGCGAGTTGATGTAAAACATACCCGCAATGCTAGCAGCGAGAGCGGCAGTCTGCTAAGAGCTGGAGCTGAGAAGCTGGCCCTCTGCTCTCCCCTCGGAGCCCAGCTCCTCCCGCAGCATCGCGGCCGTGGGCGAGCGCTCGAGCCCAGCAAGCCTCGCTCGCTCTTCACCGATAGCAGGAGATTCGCTAAAATAAAAACCTCTGCACTTGCCTCCTACCATCTCTGTGCCAGCACTTCTCCTCTACAGTGGAACACGCTGTGGACACGCTGGCCCTGGGGTACACCCTCTGAAGACGTGATCTTGGATGAAAACGGWGCAGAGAAATTGCTCAAAGTGAACAAGGAATGGCTACAAGTTGCCTATGAATGTACTTTTACTGGAAACTAGAAAATCGCCCCGATCTTCAGGAGGCTCTGAGAAGCCTGCCAGCAGGAGTTGCAGACTGCAARAACAGCAAGGTGCTCTGAAGCCCGTTTAGAAAGAAGATTGCATGAACTTGTTCATCGCAGCAGCATCTGAAAAAGGGCCTTCTAGACCACTGAATTGTGTGCTGCATCCTCAAGGCAGCAGCCTGGGACCYGTGCAAAACGTTTAAACGGGAGCATCCCCTCTCCTGCATTTCCTGAGGCTGGCAGTACTCGCCGATGCATTCTGCCCTCTTGTCTCAAACGGAGCTGGTGAGCCTGCATTCTTCTGGGCGTTTACCAGAAAAGGAGAGCTGGGTAATAAGACAGTCAGAAWCTGATTTTTCTTGACCGGCCTCCCCCTCCGTGTGGAAGCCAGCCCCAGAGAGCTTTCTGCAGCTCACGAGCGTTCACTGCTCCACCTGCTTTGGGGTGAGGTGCGCGGCAGCTCTGTACGCAAAACCAGCGCTGCCGACAGAGCCTCCCTGCTGAGACGAGCCGGATGCCTTTAACAGAAGATGGAGGAGAGGGTTGGAAGAGATAAAAAGGGAGCTCTTCTACCACTTCCCAACGCAGAYCAAGCTAAAAAGAGATTACAACACCTCCTGCAAGAGAAAGGATGCAAGAGCAGTTTGAAACAATAATGCTATTTCCCTCGTTTTAAGGGCCTTTCTCGTTGGACGGTGAAGAAGGTAATCCTAGCGATGTTCTGCATCCGCATTGCTCGGTATTCGTGCCCCTTTGCCTCCACCGGTCTGCATTTCCACATGGGTATTTGTGGGACTTGGGCACAAACTTCCCACCCTCCTGCCTTCCATCTTCCTGGGCGCTGTGGGTTTCTGGAAACAACGTTGGATTGCTCCTGCTTACTAAATCAGTCTGTTTTTACAGTACCATTTAAACTACTTCCTCAGGAAATTTCACAAGCACGGTGGCAGGCATTGATTTCAAGCAGAAAATATCCCAGCAGGAAACTTAAAAAGGAAAGATGTGCTGTAATTATATCTCTTCTGAGTTTGCAAGATCGAGAAAGAGAAGACATCAGCTAACAGAGGCACCGAAGCTGTAACGTGAAGTAATGCTGTAATTAATACAATCAAAGCTTTCAGGGCACTTTYCTTGTGGTCGGCGCTGCGATGCCTAAGTGCACGGTATCCTGTTCTGCATACGCACGCGATCGCGGCAGCGGGGTTGTTAGACGGCACAGACCATCTCACCTCTCCACCATGCCGTTAAACGAGCACAAGCAATTAAATGTCTATGGCAGTTTCTGGTTCACCAAAAGGGATTTAGATGCAAACRTAGGTTTTCAGTCAGTTTCTAGAAATAATATATGTCCCGGCAGAAAAGAAACAGAAGCACAACGAATGTGAATAAAGGCTCTGAGAAGGTCTGAAAGAACCACTTCGCACTGTCATAACACTGGACATTCACTTTATGCAACTTCTCTGAAATTACCGTGTTTTTACTCAATTTAGGATATGCATCCACTCTCTTAGCTAAATGAAGATTGATCTGCGGTGTCTTTTTGCTTCAAAGCATGCATGCTTTAGGAAGCGTGGATTGGTTTTAGGATGATATCTATTCTCAGAATACCCAGAAATTCCCAGATGAAGAAGTGAGGGTTTTTTTTTTTTTTTCCCAGGTTCAGTGAAATCCTATGCAGGACATGTGCCAGAGACACCAAACATCTTGCCATAAGTCCCAGAAAGAGCCTGCGATTGAACCCAGGCTTGCCATGATCCTGAGAGCACCGTGTCTGCTGGACCGTGCTTTCTCTCTACACTCCTCCTTACTGCAGATCACCCTAAGAGGCTGATGTCTCTAGCCACAGATCAGACATTACATACTTTGAAAGTCTCTTGGTATTAGCCTGCTGCCTGTCCTTTCCTTGAAAGGAGAGGCCTCCTTAGAAAAAGGGGTATCCCAGCATCCCAAAGCCACTCCATCATCTTGGACAGCAATGCTGAAAACAGGGAGACAAATTAGGTTTTGTAAAAATTAATGAGGGGTCAACCTTTTTAGCTGARGTCAGTCAAAATGAGGTTGCAGCCACAGACCATTTCCAACACGCTGGGAGTCAGCACCGATGGCCACCGAGTGRGGACTGTTTTCAATTCTAACCATCCCAGCTGTCCTTGGACCTGCGCTGCAGAAGACCATAGTCCTGWGGGTCACTACCAGGCCCCAAGTCATCCAGCGCTGCCTAAAGCATCAGACCCAATGTTTTTCCCCAAAGGATGAATACCACAAGGGTTTGGGTTTTGCCAAGTTTTGACTATGCCATTGGGAAAAAAAAAAAAAATCACTACTTGCCCGGAAATTTTTCAAACAGAAACTTGCAATTTTTTAAAACTGCTTTTGCAGAAGCAGTATATAATAGGCAGTTTTTCATCTGTCACCTGTATAATTTAAAGCCTATTTTGACTTTGCCACATAGATTCAGATACAAGCGTTRCATTTGCTTATAAAAGGTGAAACGCACTTATTATTTTACATTTCTCCTCAGAGCAGATTTACCTGTCCCTGTCTGCAGGAGAGAAACAAACAAAAAACCCCAAACCTTGTTATTGGCACAAACACAAAATTCACGCACAACTTTACCACTACATTTTTAGGCATCTGATTTGTAGGCAGGTCATCACTAGAGCTGCTCCGWTCTTGCTCTGATGCTGCCTTGGAGCAATTTCACTTTCCTCAGAGCTTAACGAGAAAAGAAAATTGGAAAAAAAAAAAAGAAAGTTTTTATTGCAAGGCTCTGCTCTGCGTTATTAGGAGCGAGCAGCTATTTATACCCCGTGGAACAATAGGCGACCTTGGCCCGCGGCGAGCTCGGGGACGCCCTCGACGCCGCGGCGCGCTTGCAGAGGCGGCGTGGTGCACCGCGAGGGCTCGACCTACTGCTGCCGTGGGGCTTCTCCCCCCGAAAGCGGCGTCGCGCCCGGCCGCGGGCAGGGCCGTCGCCTCCTCTCCGCGCGCCCTYGCCGGGAGAGGCGGCGAGAAGCGGGGCCGGAGGAGGGCCCAGCGCGGCGGCCACCAGATGGACTTCGGGGCCCGCGTCCCCACCTGAGGGACCTCTCGCTCGGAGCTGGGAAGAGCCGGGTTCCAGCCAGCCTTTCGGATGCCTTCCTGCCCCAGACCCAGGCTGGCCCCCAGCTCGCATCCAGCCCCCAGCCCGACTTCGCTTGCAGAGCCTGCACCATGCAAGGGCCAGCGCTGCCACGAGCGGACGCTCCCAGCAGACCAAAGCGCTCTTCTCCTTTTCCAAGGAAACTACAGATCCTTCTTTTTTTTTTTCCTTCTTCTTCTTTTTTCTTTACAGTGCTATCTAGTACACATGCATGCGAGGGAGAAGAGGCAAGAAGGACAAGCTGTCTCATGCTGCTTTTGGTCCTTTTGGTCTGGCTACCGCTCTTAGCCAGAGCTGCTGAGAAGCAGTGCACCTACCCACCAGAGCCTGGAGACTTCATTGAGAAGTTCTCCCCTTTCCCATCACACAGAAATCAAATCTTGGTAACCTAGCAAAAGCAAGCATGTATCTTCCTTATGTTAGGACGTTGGGCAGCCCAGAGATCAGAGAAGATACCTGCACTATCTGGCTGGCAATCAGATTCCTTTTCTAGCTGATTTAGGCAAAGGCCTTGAATTTGCAGCTTAAATCCAAGGGGAGGGTACCACTCTTTCCGCATGCTAATGTTTTGGGGTWGAAATATCATTTACTTCTACATGAATTTAAGATTTCCCAACAGGAGTGCAATGAAGTCAATACGCTTGTGTAAAGGTATTTGAGAAGCCAAGTTCTCCATCCTAGTAAAAGCCATTTCATTGCAAAAGCTCACCGTGCACGCCAGCGAGGACGGGCAGAGGACCCGGCTCTGCACTCAGCGGCAGAGGCCGTGCTGTTAATCCCTCCGCAGGTAAAACCAAGGCTTTAGACACCAATTGGACTTTACTGGAGCAGTTATTTAAGGCTGAACAATTTCCTCCTCCCTCTTCTAATAGTATCTTCAGCTGGCACAGATCCCGGTGGAAAGAGGAACCTGCCAAGGAAGTAGTTCGGAGTTGCAGCAACTCTGCCGGGAGATTTTAATTTCTATCTAGCATGACGGTGTATAAATAAGCTCTGACAAAAATTGGATGAGAGGTTAGATTGCCTTCAAAATCCCCAGAAGAGCTGCAAAAACAACAMGGAGAGGATACAGAGCTGCCCGAGAGGCAGCGGGTGCCAGCACACACCTGCAGCAACCCCAGCCGGCCCCACGAACGACACCCGTCGTGTCACGTAACACCAGCAGGACCGGCAAAGCGCCCGAGCAGCGCCGGAGCAGGCGCCGGCTCCCTGCGCCCATCAACGCTGGGGCCATCTCCTGTGCTAGTGGTGCAGACGTCACCGGACAGGCTCCYCGATCCCCGCGCTCCTCAGGGGCCGCTCGCTGGGAACGACAAGCAACTTTATGCCCTTTTTACAAGTCTTACTCCAGCCGTTGCAAAAAGAAACTGAAGTCTGGTATTCAGGTTAATATTTCATTTTGTTTTTCTCCTAGCCTGTGCTAGCAGGGAAAGCCTCCGAGCAGGAATTCTGAGAAGGAATGTTATTGCTGACGCTATTTGGAGTAGAGGTTCAGGGGCAAGTAAACATACAAAAACATTTGCGAGCAGCAGCCTGTTATTAACCTCTGCTTCCAGATGGCTTCCTCTGCAAGGCGCTGGGATTGCTATTCTGTCGCAGCAAGCATTGTGCTAGCAGGCAGCACCGCTAGTAAACAGTACYTTAAACCTCTTTTTGTCGGGGCTGACTAAAACTCTTGATGCTGGTTCTGCAGCGCCACCCGCAAACCCCCCGCGCAGGCTGCAGCCAGACCCGCGTTAACGATTGCGGTGGAATTGGGCTCCCGGAGAGCCTCCCGCTGCTTCATGTAACAGCAAAACAGCAACGAGCAGTTCGGGAAGAATTGCTGCAGGAAAAAAAATAAAATAAAATAAAACAAAGCAAAGCTCGTTGCTGTTTCGGAGCTGCAGGCGATGGGAGGACGTGCGCCCTGAAGGTGGCAGTGCTGCCAGCGCTTTCCCTCCAGCCTCGCAGCAGTACTCCTCCGGCCACGCCGGCAACGCTAACCTCCGCGCTGGTGCCGCAAGGGTCGCCAGTTATCTCACTCTGCTCAGATCCCCAGTTGCCAACTGGGCTACGCATATAAACTAGACCTTAATCTTTTACGCCCATGTGTTACTCCCTGCAGGAGCTTCAGATGGTTTTTTTGTCCTGGGGGGCCTCCTTTACTCTGGTCCCACCAAGACCATCAGCCCTTCCKCAGGGCACCAGCAACGGACACCAGAAGTGCCAGGGTGCAGGGAGCAGAGCTGCACCCCTTGGCCAGGACGCGCCAGGCACCTTCTGCAAAACTTCTGCCCAGGCAGCCCAGTGAAGTCCAGGTTGAGGCGCWACCACCCTGTGTAATTCGCTGAAACCCTTCCAGCATCACTTGTTCCAACCCAGTCCTAAAAAAATACACTTTTGGGGAAAACCTTTGAGAAGTCACCCTGCTAATTCAATACGAGGAACACTGTTCTTCAGCACTGCCTAAGGCACTTCGGTTGGCAAACAACAGTCTAGTTAGATGGCAGCTCGCTTGGCAGAGTACAGTCAAGTCCTGCACACTTCTATATTAATTCATAGCTTGACAATAGAAGTGTGACCATATGGATTTTTTTTTAAAAAAAAAAATTTTTGGTTTCTATGGTTTATTCTGTTGAATCAAAGAATTTTGGGATCAAACCTTGGGAAATAAGCCACAGTGAAGAGCAACCTTTTGAGTAGGTCCTGGAACAGATGAACCCATCTCTTCTCTCTCTCTYTTTTTATTTTTTAAAATATATTTTTTTTAAACTGCAAGGCCATAGTTATAGCCATGAGAAAACCTCTTACATTTTGGATGTTGAGATCTTGCTGATTTAAGGAATTCCAYGGATACTCAGTGCGTGTTTGAGGCTTGGAAGGAGTTTGGTTGTGTTGAAATGTTGTTCTATTGTTAAAACAGGTTCATTCTCCCCCTAACCCACTGGATCCAGCTCTTCCATTCCTCCCACGGCCATGCCATAACCACATTGATATTAATGCCCGCAGAGGGTGGGGAGAGTYTTGCTCTACATGACTCTAAATTACCTCTTTACTTCCAGCTTCTTCTTTCCGTTTGTATTTTAACTATGTCCTTCTCCTCTTTTCAACAGAGTCTAATCTATCTTTCCATGCTTTCAGGGGCACCGTTTGCCACCCCTGCCAGTCCTTTTTCCTCTGCCCTTTCTGGCAAACAGAGCTGTCAGAAAAAATGCTGACTTCCTCCTCTCCACACCCAAGAAAACTGTTTACTAGAAAGGATTTTGCAGAGAAGTGGAAGTTCATTGTCTGAATCAAGCATCAGCATGAAATTACCAAAAATATGATGCACTGAATGACAGTTTCTGAAAGTTGCGTTTTACTTCTTATCCTCCCATTGCATGAACAGGGACCAGCACTACATGGTGCAAACACTGGTTTGCCCTGACAACACAGCCAGAACATCAAACTACATTTAGTTCACTACTCACCATCCTTATGTGGTATGTGCATAWGTTTCTGTTATGTTTTTCCTGCACTTACTTTGGTGGGAAAGTTCTTCCCGAGAACAAAACCAAACATCCAGATCCACCACAAATACTTCATCCCACTGTTACAACCCTGATAACACACACGGTCGTTTTGTGGCTGTATCCTGTACTCATCTCCCAGTACATTTCTGCTTCGTGATGCCTGCTTCTCTATTAAGCCTTTGTTTTAAGGAGCAGTCCTTGACATGGGARAATTCTTCTCATGTGTTTTTAAAACGTTGCCATCAGTTTTTCTTTTTTTTATCCACATCTGAGTGCACCACACTTCAAACATGCTCTGAATGCACCATGAATCAGCTATTGATTTTAATATATATATTTATATACTTATATATAGAATATATATATATATATATATATAT